>NC_133435.1:14366452-14707914 GCF_011762505.2 Arvicanthis niloticus
GTGTACCCAAACAGGTACCCTTAAATATATGTAATTACATAATTAAACATTTTAAAAACAGGTCTTGAAAAATCATTCTTTTTATAGATTGTAAGTCTTAAAAGTTTTAAAGTGCTTAAGACTTTAACAGCTTCTTAAATAATCAGACTTGGGTTTCTTATGATGATCTGCATCTTATTTTAGTTTTACTCAATTTTTAAATTTCATTTTACCTATATCTTATTATTTCTTTTCTTTGACTAACTCTGAATGATTTTAATAAATATAGAATAAATAGCTAATGTTCTAACTGTACTTAAAGGCACATATCATGTGGTTGTTGTATGCCATATGCAATATTTGTCATTATGGTCAACTTTTTACATCATTGTTTTGATTATTGACCAAATTTTGATTGGTTAAATTTTTAAATTTTTCTTGAGTCTTATTTTTTTTCGTTTTGCATTTGCTAAAAGTTACCCCTATTTAGGTGATTCTAAGTTTCTAAGTTACATACAAATTTCAACATGATCACATGTGACAGTTCTCATTTCTGCGAGCCTGTTTTTGTCGCCTGTTGTTTCTGCTCATCCTGCAGCAGTGCTTCTTTTTCTTGTAATTCTGTTAATCTGAGGTTTGGTTACTTTTTTCAGAAAAAAAAATATTGCGAGATGACTTTGTACAGATATCATACACATAAGCTAAGTGCGAAAATCCTATCAGCCACAGGGAGTCTGCTGTTAGCTGCCAACAGCCTAAGTACCTTTTAAATAAAATCCACAGCTTAACAGGTTTTAGCCGTCTTCACAGTGTTCAGTTGGACTGTAAATACACATCATAGATGGCTCCTTCGATGTTCTGCAACTTTTCTTGCCGATGTTTGTGGGTGGGCTGGGTTTACTTTTGCATATTCCCTGTTAAAGATGTAGTTCCTGATGGTCTTGGATTTATGTAGGCATATCATTAATTCCTTCACATAGAGAATGGGTTATTAAGACTTAAACTTGGGCTCCCTAGGCTTTAAATACTCCCAGATTAGAGTTCTCAGTGCTACGATTGTATGGACTCATATCCTGTTTTAGACTTTGCCCTTATTTATGATGCTCTCCAGAAGAGTTTTAAAACCAAGTGTTTAAGTCACCATTTTTTATTGCTTTGTGAGGGTAGATCTAATATTGACATCTAGATCCTGTATCAACGAAAGCAGAATATGGATTTGAAGAATATTTTTGAGAGAACATGCAAGATTTGTAGAAGATGTTCTGGATTTGTGTGCTATGAAGAAGAGACAGAACATGATAGGAATATAAAGGACATTTCAGCAACTTTTGTCCTGAGCAACTGGGTGACTGGTGGTACCAATGTCTGGGTTGAGAAAGACTCAGGGAGGAGGCTAGAGCTTGGAAGGACACAGGAAGAGAATTATTTATATAGGTGGAGTTGTAGTATCTGTTAGGCCATCAGCTAATAAAAGATGCATTTTTATATAAAAGCAAGGAAAGGGAGAGAGAATTAAGATAGCAATGTTGGGAAATAGCTGATGAGGTAGGAGAACATTCCAAATATTTCAATAAAAAAAAAGTTCCTGGGAACCTTTGAAGAAAACGATGAAAACTTTGAGAATTAGTCACCAGGTTTGTACAGTATCAAGGCCTCGAGAAGAGGTCAGAGGATACTAGATCACAAAGAACAAGGGTTGATGAAGAGGAGATAATAACTGTAGATCATGCTTACAGAGTTTTTCCACAAGTATATGAGACAAAGAAAGAGACTTTGCGCTGAAAGGGACTTTTGTTTTAAGATTATAAATGTGAAAGAACTTTCATTTTCTTGTCAAATTCCAAATGTACACCAAGTTAAATATTTAGGAGGCAGGCACTAAAGCAGTATCTTTAAGGTAACAAGTAGTCTGGACTGGGTACTTGCAGTGTGGGTATGTGGAGGAGGGTGACTTTGACATCCTAAAGAAGGGCTGGGGCAAATGGGTATAAGGTCACTTATAAAGATCGAGTAGGCTGATTAGAGAAATGTGTAAGATTTGCAAACATACATTTCAAGTGCAATTAGTCAGCTGGTCTTTGCTCTATCCCTGCTCAGTTTCTCAAAAGTACATGTTTAGATGAGTGGGTGCTGTTAAGTAGATAAGGGTTTCCTTTCTTTCCTTTTTTCTTTTTTCTCTCTTTCTTTCTCCCTTCCTTTCTTTTTCAGATGGTCTATTATTGAAATAGAATCTCTTGTTTCTTCTCAACTAGCTGGAGATTCCACTGCACCACTATTGACATTATCAATGATTTCATGACGGTGGTGGCCACCCACATTATACTCCAGAGACTGTGTACCCAGGATCTCCTTAACAGTTCTAGAAAGTTCTCTGAATAAAGATCAGTGTCACATCTGCTGAGCAATGTTGACAATCTCATCAAAAGTGACATTTCCATTATGTTTAATGTTCTGTGGTTACTTTCTGTCTCTTGGCATCTCCTTGAGGGCTTTGGTGGTCAGCAGAGGCAGAGGACCTCAATCTGGGCCTGTCTCTCCTGGATGGTCAGTTTCACTATAATCCTTAGACCTTTTTGGTCACAGGTTGCCTTGACAATGTCATCACATTTTTTTTTTTTTTAGACAGACCTAGGGTACTGCTCTTGGGCCCTAAGGTGGATGTGGTGTCGCAAGCCTCTGATTAACCTCAAATACACAACTTTAATCTCATTGGCATTGAATTTGGATGGGATGGCGGAGGTGCCTGGTGTCACACAGACCCTAATTCTGAACTACAGAAGAAAGTTACACTGTAGCTTCTTAGAAGCCAAAAGGCAAAAAACCAGATAAGGATTTTCTAAGTAAACAGATGACAAGAGAGATGGGCCAGAAGGAGGTGAGGATTTTGCAATAATGACAGCTCATGGCAGTAAGATGGTGAAGTTATACAAGAAAGAATGAATAATGAAAACAGATTATCAGGGCCCTACACAGTGTTTGGAGTGGGTGTGTAGGACAAGCTGAGCTGGGAAGGCAGAGAAAGGCATGTGAAGCTGGAAGGCTATTGTCAATGATCAGTCTAGGATTTGACCACAGGAAGTAGTTTGTGAGGGAGATGGATCAGATAACAGGAATTGAGGCCACCAGTATCTAATGGTTTCTACCATTTCTACAGAATGGTTGAAAGCTGATAAGCCTGGAGCTCAGGCAGGAAGTCAGTGCAACTGAGCTATAGTGAGAGTTTCCATCTGATGACATGTACTTAGAGTACTTTACAAGGTTGTATTTTTATTTATGTGTGTGCATATACATGTGTGTGTATGTGTGTGCATGTTTCACAGAGACTAGAAGAGAGTTTCATATCCTCTGGAACTGGAGTTAACAGTGAGTGCTGGGAACCAATCTGAGGTTCTTTGGAAGAATAGTATTCTCTAAACCACTGAGTCATCTCTCTAGCCCCATAGAGTATACTTTTTACAACACCACATGGTCTCATCTATATGTGGAATCTAAAGGATGAACTCATAGTAACGAAGTATTGAAGAGAACTGTGGAGACAGAATCTGATGTGAATGGGGAATGGAGAAATGATGTTAACCAAATGACACACATTTAATAAGTTGAAGAAAACCATTCTGCAACATGATGATTATAGTTAATGGTGATGTGTTATGTTTTGGAAAATTGCTGACAGTAGATTTTAATTATGCTCACTGTAAAATACATTAAAAATAAGATTAATACATGTTAATTAGCTTACTTCAGCTATTCCATTATATATACATATTTCAAAACTTTATAATATAGATCATATACAGTGTTTATCAGTTGAATTAATTAATTGTCATGAAAATGGTCTCACTATGTAGCCCTTGATAGCTTGGAAATAACTGGACCAATCTGGACTCGAATTCACAGGGATCCACCTTCTTCTGCCTCCCAAGTGCTGGGATTCAAGGTGTGTGCCACCATGCCTAAGCAACTAATTGATTTGTAAAATATTTTGGAGGCAATAAATGTCTATGTTTAGGCCAGAAATGAAAATAACAAGTTTGTGTTTAGTAGTGGGGTAGCTGGAAGAAGAAAGAGTGAGGTGGGAAGACCCTCACACCACCCGAATACCAGGAAGTTTATGGATAGAAAAGAATGATCACCTTCTAGTAGATGTCTCTGGGAGAAGAGGACTAGACATCAGCATCAAGGTGCACAGGCCATTTAAAGATGCATCTGAGAGCCTCTGTTCATGCCGGACTTGGGTCCACAGAGTAGATGTTAGATAAGACTTGGTAATCAAGACTCCAAATGGTCCAGCTGAAGAGGACCCTGAGAATTCTAAGCCAGGAGGCATGGTGCTCTACAGTCTGGTGCCTTCGTGGTTGCCCCTTAGGAGGAAGATGAACAGCTTAGTTTACAACTTCAATCTGCTAGATGATGGTTTGTTAGGCAGGCGGCTGGATTGCAGTAGCAGTACGAGGTAGGGACGGGAAGATGGAGCAGAAGCTGAGGTTTACCTCTGGGAGCACAGGGAGCTTTTTGAGCCCTCCTGACTCTCTCTCTTTTTTTTTTTTTTTTTTTAAAAAATCTTTATATTTTATGTGTATGGGTGTTTTGCCCTGTACTTAAGTCTGTGTGCCTTGTGTGTGCCTGGTGCCTACCGAAGCTAGAAGAGGGCATTGGGTCCCCTTGAAGTGGAGCTACAAATGGTTGTAGCTACCACGTGTATGCTAGGAATCATACCCTGGTACTCTGGAAAGAGCAGTCATTTAACCACTGAGCTATCTCTCTAGCCACAAGTCTTCATGACTCTTAATTCCAAGGACTACATTTCTTGTTTTGCTCCTCTCCCACAGTATCTAGCAGAGTGTAGCACCTATAACAAGTGCTCACTAAGTAATGGTTGGGTCAGGAAATGATTCGCATGTCATGTCAAGGATTACATGGAATAGTGGTTATGATAGATGGCTAATTATGTGGTGATAGTGACAAATGAATCGCAGCTGCAGACATCTGGCATTATGTCTCTGCCTGGATATAGTCTAGCTTTGTGTCAAGCATGACACTTAACTATGTCCCTCACTGTAAGGGAAAGAGAACTACTCTCACTGCCTGGCAGGAATTATGAGCATAAAACTCAGAGTTTAGCTGAGGATGTGGACAGTACTTAGTACTCATCACAGACCAAACACTGTATTCTCCCAGGAGCCCATAATCCAGGGACTAAATCATCTCCAATTTGCACTCAGTGCTGAGCATGTACTGAGTCCTGTCTCCTCCCAACAGCCTGTGATGGGAGAACTAAGTTATCTCCATTTCACAGATGTGAGGCCATCAGTGCTTCACTTTTTACCACGATGTGGCTGACCATGCCCCCTCTCCCGCGCTAGTCAACCCTTGACAGTAGACTCCCTCAGGTTGGTGGCTCCAGGTAACTTTTCCTGGACCCTCGGGGCTTGGCCATTTTCACCTGTCTTTTCCATACCTAAACCATACCACCCACATTCACGCGAGCTATCACTCAGGGACTTCTGTTTCATGTAAACAAAGGTTGCTAACTGGATGGTCACCTCCTGAAGGCATGTCAGCCCATGACCATCTTCCACTGAATTTATCATCCTGAACCCATAGCTGAGGGTGCTCTTTCACCCTATTGCTGTGACAAAACTGACCAAATATGAGGAAAGGATGTGTTCCATCATACAGTTTATAGTCCATCATTGAAAGAAGCCAGGGCAAGAACATGAGCAGGAACTTGAAAGAGGAACGTTTCCTGCTGGCTGGCCTGCTCACAGGTCCTTTCTCAGCTGGCATTTTTAGAGCCCACATATCTAAGGATAGTACTGCTCCCAATGGGATGGAGACTCCCACATTAGTTAGCAACCAAGGGAATTTACCATGGACATGCTCACAGGCTAAAGTCAATCTGGACAATCTTCCAAGTGTGACTGTTTTAGGTGACTCTCAAGCCATGTTGGTAAAAACCAACAGAACAAACATTATACATATCAAGGTCCTAATGCCTAATGTTGATTCCTGGGGCTTTAAAAAAATCTTTCTTAATTCTCTGATTTTATGCATGTGTGTGTGTTTGTGTGTCTGTGTGTGTATGTGCATGCACATATTGATGGAGGGCTCACTTGATGTTCCATGGTCACTATTAATCTTGATTCTATGAAAAGAGTCACACACTGGCTTGTGGTTTGTCTATTGGATTAGTCTGTCTGCCTGGAGAACCCTTAGGATCCTCCTGTCTCTACCTTCCCAGCACTGAGATTACAGGGGTGCATGTCCACACCTGGCTTTTAACTGGGTACTGGGGAAATAATTCAGATATTCATGCATACTAGGCAAGCACCTCAATGCCTCCCCAGCCTAGTCCTTAATAGTTCTTGTGAGGTACCTATGTGGATATGGGATGCTCCACATTTAAACTTTGTGCTGATTGGTGGATATGTGTGTGCATTTTTTAATGTAAGATTTACACAGTGCCCAAGTGGCTACATACACAATGGAGTAGAATGAAACCCATTCATTATCTAATTACGTATTTTTAGATTTCAATTTCCTGGGTCTCACCTTTAAGCTATAATATCAGATGTCTGAACTCAATTCTGTAAGTTTTCTTTGACTATAGATTCTCCAAACTTCTGGGATGTGGGGATATGACCAATATAGGAGGTCCTTGTTATGTGTGCCCAGATAAATTCCCAATTAATTCAATTGGTTCTCATAATCAGACTAGATAATAAGCAATATTATCCTCATTTGTGGATGAAGAAACTAGGGTTCAGAGAAGCTAAGCAACCTGCCTCTGGTCACACGGTTACTAAGGAAAAGAATAGAGAGGCCTACCAGGGTCCTGCTGAAACCAGTGTGCACTACTCCCCTCCATTACTGTCACTCTGTCTCCCCAAACCTCTGCCTTAGCAGTAATGAAAGATATATATTTTTGTTTGATAAGATTTTTCATCCTGCTTCTTCACTAAATAGACTGTCTCAGGCTTAACCATGTCAGAGAAAATCCCAAGGCTATTAGATCTGAAATCTGTCTCCAGCAGCCCTTCCTTTGGTAGGCCCATGTTTGGCTGACTTTAATTTGTCATTCATTAAGCCTGAAGGAATGGAAGAAGAGATGTCTTTGACTTTGCAGGAGCCAGAAGAGGAAAGTTATTGCCCATCCACAGTGTAATCAGTTGGGCTGTGCTTGGGTTTGAGAGTTTGGCAAAGGTTCAGAGCTTTACATTTTCTGTGAAGCCATTGCCCATTCCTGTCAGGAGATCAGTAAATTTTGAAAGAGATTCCAGAACTGATGGGTGAGTCACAGACGCCTGGACTCCACAGAGCCTTGCTTGCTCGATGTACTGTCCAGATGAAACTCTGTGTTCTTTGTGTTGTGTGGACGCTTGCCATCAACCCTGTAGGGCTGAGTGTGGAATGCTGATGGACAGGAACACAGAGAGTCATGGACAGGATATTTAGAGGTGTCTTCATAAGGTTTCCAGAGGTGGATGTGACTTCCTTCAGGTGAGAATCAAATGCTGCTGAGACAGAGTTCAAATACCTGCTTCATCGTGGTATACAAGGGAGACCATGCTGCCTCCCTTCACTGATCTTCATTTGAGTTTTCTTACAAGTCGAACAGAGACAATCTCAAGAGGTCAGGCTGTAGTGGAGCATGATACTGTCATGCAAATAGCAAATGCATCCTATACTGTAGGATTTGTGAGTACATGTATGTGCATGTTCATTTGTATGAGTACAAGGAAATGGATGTGTGCATACATGTTTAGTATGTCTCTGCATGTGGAGTCCAGAGGTCCACACTGAGCTTCTTCCTAGATTGCTTTCTACCTCGTTGTCTTTTGACAGAGACTCTCAAAGGACATGAAGCCCATTGATTCAGCTATACTGTCTGGTGATTGAACCCCAGGGATCCTTCCTCTTGATTCTACCTCCTAGAGTTGGGATTACAACATAATTAAAACAAAACCCACCTCAGGATACTTTCTGAAGGTTTGGTTGTTTGCATTGGAATAGGTCCCATGGGCTCATATGATGTTCATGGACTCACCCTCTGAAACTGTAAGCAAACACCCAGCTCAATGACTTCCTTTATACATTACTTTGGTCATGGATTCTCTTTACCTCAATAGAAAAGTAACTAAGACACCTGGCTTCTGGGTACTAAACTTGGGTCTTCATGGTTACACAACAAGCACTTTACTAAGTAAAACAAGTTTAAATACCAAACTATTGTGCTATGGATCTTCAAGATAATGCATCATGTCATTTTTTTTAATACCTGTGAACACACCAAAGCCAACACAGGTAGAATAAAGCCACCACTCCTTTTCTGACCACTGATGACAGAAACAAAGTGAGATCTTAAGGCAGTGGTTTGCCACCTTCCCAGTGCTGCAACCCTTTAATACAGTTCTTCATGTTGTAGTGAGCCCCAACCATAAAAAATATTTCATTGTTACTTCATTTTGTTACTTAATTTTTGTACTGTTATGAATCATAATATAAATATTTGATATGCAGGATACTTGATATGAGACCCCAAGGAGGTCACAACACACAGGTTGAGAACCACTTTTCTAGTTTATAACTTGTATATTAGATTCAATTTGATGGTTGGTGTCAGTTGTATAGATCTCTATGAGGGTTTGTGTGAGGGTTTGTGAAAGTTTCAACTTGTTTACAAATGTGTGTGTGTGTGTGAGAGAGAGAGAGAGAGAGAGAGAGAGAGAGAGAGAGAGAGAGAGAGAGAGAGACAGAGAGACAGAGAGACAGAGAGACAGAGAGACAGAGAGACAGAGAGACACACAGAGAGAAAGAGAGTCAGAGAGACAGAGAGACAGAGAGAGAGAGAGAGCTTCTCCAGACTACAACCTTATTCTTTCTATAAATGTATATTAACACTACTATATAACAGACTCTGTCCTATCTCATCTGTTATTGCTTGTTTTATAAATAATAATGTCCTCAAAGTTTCTCTAACACCATCAATTGGCAGGAGAGTTTTAGAAGACTATTAAGCTCTTTTAAAAGAAAAACATTTTATGTGTATGTGTATGTGTGTGTGACACACATACACACACACACACACACACACACACACACATACACATACACACAGTGCCATCGAAGGACAGAAGAGGGTGTTGTCTGTTGGAGCTAAAATAACATGAGTTGTGGGCCACTTGAAATGGGTGCTTGGAACTAAACACTGGTTCCCTGAAAGAACACCAATGCTCTTAATTATAAGCAATCTCTCCAACTCCTAAGCTCTTGTAAAATAAACTCAGGAGAGAATAAGGAGATTCTCTCCTGAGAATTAGTGTTTTCATTTATCAGAAGATGTTCTGTGAAATGACAAGATTATATGTCCAAAGCTCAGGCTTTCTTGTAAAGAGAAATGTAAGGAAACTATGTTTATTTGTGTGGCAAGGATTTGATTTCTGGTGATTGCCAAAACTCAGGTGATCAGGATATGCTGTTTGATAGCCATCAGTGCCCGAGAAGTCACTTCCTTCCTTCTTTCCTTCCTTCCTTTCTTCCTTCTTTCTTATTTTCCTTCCTTCCCTCCCTTCCTTCCTTCTTTCTCTCCTCCTTCTTTTCCTGTCTACCTGCCTGCCTTCTTGTCTTCCTTCCCTTTATTCTTTAATGAGTGGGACTAAAAATTTTACATTGAAAAAATAAATTAGCTTCTTTTTAAACAAAGTTTTTTCATGCTCAATAAAATTTAAATTTTGTTTAAAATGCAAAAATGTCAAACATTCTGAGGTTTATAAAGAACTGTGGGACAAAAGAGAAACGTAAACTATGTAAATGATACAAGTTTACCACAATATTATCACAATGCTTAAGAGGGGGTTATTTTTATCTATGAGTGTGTGTGTGTGTGTGTGTGTGTGTGTGTGTGTGTGTGTGTGTGTGCGCGCGCTCATTTGTCATACCTGGGGAGGTAACAGGTGGTGTTGGATCCCTTGGAGCTGAAGTTATAAGTGGTTATGAGTTCAATGTGGGTACTGGGAATTGAACTCTCATTTTTTGGAAGAGCAGCAAGTTTTCTTAACTACTGAGCTACTTTTCCACAATGTATACTTTACTGACATAGTAATTAATGAATTTATTGAATTCCTTTTTATCTGACAAGCAATGTGCTTTGTTCATCCCTTCACTTGACTTCTATGATCTCACAGTGAGGTAAATACTGTTCCAAGTCCTTCTTAGGTGAGGAAAGTTTGGACAGAGAAGGTGACAATTAACTCAGTGTTAGCCAAGTGACAATGCCAGACTGTCTGTCTCCAGAGTCTGCTTTTTCTGCCACAGTAAATATGGAACAGAAAACCATGGGCCTTGGAGACAGAACACCATAGGGTTAGAATCCTGACTCTGCCACTTACTGGATCTATGACCTTGGGCCATGCTACATATTCAGTGTTGCTCTGTTGCAGACTACTTGGCTGGTAGACAATTCTATATTGATTAGGAAAGATGCCAACTGAGTAATGATGCCAACTGAGCCACTGCATGGTACTGCATAAAGAGACCTGTATTAACTCATCAATGAGAATAGGAATGTGTTGGTAAATGTGAGCAAAGGGCCCTGGAGTTTGAGAATGGGGAATGTTCCAGATTTATATATAGTATCCACTGATTTTTGTGTCATACATGCTACCTTTGTAGCAAAATGTAGTTTAATGTCTAGTTGTAATGAGAGACATAGATATCAACTTTCAAATGACAGAAGCTTACTCCAGTTACCACTGAGTGACTTCAAACTCTACACCAAGTATGGACTTTAGTTTCCAGAGAACATCTGCAATTAGGCAAGTTGTTGGATGTTTAGTAGACTAATGTGCACACAAGGATATTCATTACTGTTCAATACATAAAAACATGGGAACAACTTAGTGGCCTACAGTGAAGGAATGGAAGATATAACAGCATAATGTAAAAGGATTCACATCAGTCACCACAGAGTGTTGCCAGCTTTGAATCAATGTGTCACACTCCGTATTTTTGTGGTCACATACTGTCCCAGGTACATTCAACAGGTAGAACATTGCATTAAATGGGCCTCTAAAGATAAGAGCAGACAGATACAAAATATATAGGGGAAGTGGGGTATATGACAAGACAATGCCAAAGAAAAATTCAACTTTATACTGAAAATTACAATTTGGCTTATTGGTGATTCAGAGTATACGGTCACAACAAGTAATATGAAAATGGAACAGATGATACATGAAAAGCTCTTAGCAGTTACTGACACAAAGGCATTGTTAACCTAGCTATAGTTATCAGTGTGAATATCCCTGGTGTAATGTAAGGGGGACTGTGGTCATTAGACTTTATAGATATTACATTGATTTGAAAAGATACATACAGTACAGTGCAAAGTAGACTCAATATAAATTATGACCCCATTTTTTAAAAATGTCAGTTTTGGTAATAAAAATTATATGAAATATAACAAGTTTTTTTTTAATGGATGGCATGATATTAGAGAATTCCAGGGGTTTTGTTGTTGTTGTTGTGTTTATAAGTACATGCTAGGTTATTTCCTTAAAAGGTTAGGTCTTAGATCTCTCTCTCTCTCTCTCTCTCTCTCTCTCTCTCTCTCTCTCTTTCATTGTGTGTGTGTCTGTGTGTGTGCGCACGCACAAGCTCACATAAGTGCTGGTATCCTCAGAATCCAAAAGAGGACATTAGATTTCCTGATCTGGAATTACAGGTAGATGTTGGTGCTGGAGATCAAACAAGGGTCCTCCTCTGCGTGAACACTACATGTTCTTAACTGCTGAGCCAATTCTCTAGCTCCAGAAGTATTTCATTTTAGCACTAAAACATTTTATTTAAACTTAAAACAAACAAACCTATATAAGTATGTGTTTTCCTGTTTCCCTAGAAGAAAAGTTATATCTGCTGAGGTGGTGCAAAACACCAGAGATGCTGAGTCTGTTCTTCATTCACTTTGCTAATAACGGGATCAGTTAATAATAAGACATGGAGCCTGGACTTCATTTAGAGTGATTTTTATTCTTTCACAAATTGCACAGCTGAAAATCAGACCAAAATAAATAAAGCCAGGTAAAAAGGAAAATATACAGAATTACTTAATATCACTTTTGGCATCTTTTATTTTAAAACTTTAGCTTTACTATGTTTAAAGCATATTTCCTCATACTGTCACAGGAAGCTTTGATTTTCTTCAATTTGACAATCTCTGCCTTTCTGCTGGGGTATTTACAGCATTTATATCTAATATAATTATTAGTATGTTTAAGTTTATCTTACTGTGTGTTTCCTGTTTGTATCATTTGTTCTTTTCTTGTTTACAATTATTCATTTACTTTAGGGTATGTCATGTTCTAAAGTGTATATGTGGTAGTCAGAAAATAACTTGGGATTTTTTTTCCCTTTTACCATGTGGGCTTCTGGTTTTGTTCTCAAGTTACCATGATTGCAGGCAAGTTCTTCATTCTCAGAGCCACCTCATCAATCTCTGTTCTTTTCTTTCTTCTCTTTCAGAGTGACTACATGGTTTAATGGCTTTGTTATTTGGACTGTAAGTAATCGGCCCTTGTTCCTTATTCTCATCTTTAATGGCTACTTTAGCATTTGCAGAATACATTTTCACCTTACTGTGGTCTCTTCTGTGCATCATTGTTCTTGGTGACAGAGGTCTGGTGTTTGTTTACTTTTGGAGTATAGATATCATAAAGCAAATAGGTCTATGCATCAATTTAAATTAGTGAATAAGACACGACAAAAAAATACAAGGAAGCCATTAACTACAATGGATTACTTTTCCCTGTAGAAATATCTGCACCTGTCTCTGCATCAATTCTCAGCACATTTTATTATAATTCATTTTTATAATTTACTTTCTTCATCTTCCTTTGCTCCACTGACTTAGAGAATCCCCCACATAACAGAAAAGCATGTGCTTCAGAACAAGGCCACTGCAGGTGGTCTGGGTTGCTACTTTCCGTTGCAACCTAGAGTATGCTAGTTTCAGTTTCTCCCACTATAAAAGAAGGGCATCACCATCTACATCTAATGAATTTTATGAGGCTAAATTGGATCATATATGTAAATGTTCTAGCAACAGAGAGTGCCTGCTTGGTCATTTACAGCCTCTTTCATCTGTCTTTAGTAACTTTTTGATAGCTTCTTTCTGTCAAATTTATCTTGGATGGACTGGAAGGAAGGCTCAATGGTTAAGAGCATGTAAGGTTCTCTGCAAGAGAACCTTAGTTTGGTTCCCAGCACTTACACTGGGCCCCTCAAAACTGCCTGTAACTCTACCTCTGTGGGATCTATCATTCTCTTATAGTCATCCTGGGCACCTGTACCCATGTGTGCATGCACACATACATAAAACTAAAAATAAAATTTTAAATAATTTACGGTGGTGGTAAAACAAATTTTGACTATTTTCCACCTATCTTTCCCCTGTGGTTATTTCTCCCTTACATTATTAGAACAAAACAACAATAGCAACAATAGCAGAGAGAGAGAGAGAGAGAGAGAGAGAGAGAGAGAGAGAGAGAGAGAGAGAGTCAGGATTTCTATCCTGTCTTCTGGAAACTCCAAATGCATTATATAGGTTGTTGCGCCTTAGTTTCCTCAATGAAATGAAGAAAATTTTGTTAAAACTTTAGAAGAGTACCTAAGAGGGTAGTAACATCCACTTTTCCAAATGGTTTTACACAACAGTATAATCATTATTCAAATGTGTATGTTTATATACTGTGTGCATATGTACAGGCAGATACATGTGCACTTGGAGGGCAGAGATCAACCTTGGATGTCATTCTTCAAGATATTATCCACCTTGTTTTCTGAGACAATGTCTCTCATTGGTTTAGAACTCACTGGTTCAGCTAGGCTAGGCATTGAGTCCTCTGGACCTTCCTGCCTCTACCTCTCTAGAACAGGCATTATAAGCACATGTCATGATGCTTGGCTCATTATGTGGCTTCTGGGGACAGATCTTAGGTCCTCATGCTTCCATGGGAATTGCTTTACTGATAGAATCATCTTGCCAGCCCTAAACATAAGTTAATGATATAGGTGATGGTGGTAAACACTGGAGTTTGTTGCCATGGACTTCTCCAACAGATGAATAGATTCTCTCCTTAGGATATTTGCAGTGTGATAGAAGGAAATGGGTGAAAACATATGGGGCCATACCTGCCAACAGTACACTGGGATGAGATTACCTCATACAGGACACAAACAGAATGCACTAAGATGTTTGAGAGAAGAAAGAGGCTTTGTGGAAGAGATGAGTGCACAGTAGCAGTCAGCAGTGAGACATGGAAATTTGAAGTGCTAGCACCCCCCAAAAAATAGCATGACAGCTAGGACAGAGTCTTGTAGTAAGAAAAAAGAGAAGGGAGGTGAACCAATGCCTTCGGTTCCTTAACGAGAATATTTCCCAGCATGTTAAGTGTATTGACAGGGAAGTAGAATACAGAGAATGCTA
Source organism: Arvicanthis niloticus (assembly GCF_011762505.2). Lineage (NCBI taxonomy): Eukaryota > Metazoa > Chordata > Mammalia > Rodentia > Muridae > Arvicanthis > Arvicanthis niloticus. Next base: position 14,380,914 of record NC_133435.1, read on the forward strand.
GGCACCATAGGAGGGAGATGGGTAAATTTCATTGGTGTTCTACATACACACACACACACACACACACACACACACACACACACACACACACACACACTCACACACACACTCACACACACACACAAACATGAAAATAGAAAGTAGACTATACTAGACTATTTAGAAAGCAGAAAGGAAATAGGAGGAAAGGCATTAAGGAACATGCAGGGTAAATACAGCTAAAATAGGTTATATATTTCATCAAATCCAAATATGTATTTGGTCAATGCTTTGGTAATGTAATCACTATACATATGTATACATATGTACATTCATATATGTATATGTGACACATATGTATATATATGTACTGTTTTCTTCATCTTTTATTTTCTCTTTCTCTCTGTGTGTGTATGTATGTATGTATGTATGTATGTATGTATGTATTCTTGGTATGTGTGAGTACAGGGGTGTACATGACACAGCAGATATAGAGGTCAGAGGCTGCCTTGTATGTCAGTTCTTGCCTTCTCCTTGGCCAATTAAGATTGGCATTATAAAGCCTGTCACCAACATGAACTCTCCCATGTGAAGGATCTTTCTTCTTTCAAGAATATTGATGACATTTTTGTTTATGCTTCCTAGTTAGAGGTATCTAAATAAGTATACTTTGTACAGTAGGGCAACGTGCAGCAGGAAACTGTCTCAACAATGTTTCTTCTGCTCCATTGACAATAGTCTCTAAGTACCATGTACTCTCGTGTAGCTCTGTTGTTGGGGACAGTGACACCTGCTCCCCAGGATGCCTTGCAGTAAGTGGTTGAGAGTACAATGTAAGCCATTCAGTGGGACTGAGGAGATGGATCAGAGTTTAAACGACATGTGATATAATCAAGAAGATGGGAGTGTGAATTCCCAGAACTATGGTGTGGCTGTAACAGTCCACCTATGATTCTAGCCTTAAAGGACAGAGACAGGGAATCCCTGGAGCAAGCTGGCTGCAGAGACTAACCTTATCTAGTATCTCAGAGTTTGAGTGAGAGACACTGCCTTTTAGATAGTTATTGAGGAAGATACCTGATGTCAGACTCAGGGCTTCTCACCCATGTGTACACATGTGCTCACATATGCACCCACAGAAAAGCAAACATGCATATCCATATTTACAAATACCACATACACATTCACAAAAATAAGAAAACAAAAAGAAAAAGACTGCCAGAGGCATTTCTCTGACCTTTCCTCTCCATAGCCTCTCTGCCCATCCTTATTGACCTGGTTCCTGTCATAAAGAAAAAGAGGCAGCAAAGATTCACAGTGAAGTCAAAGCTATTTTGAGTTCTCCTTTTTAAACAAGCTACTTGGGAAAATTGCATTTCATTTACCATATGCCGTAATGGCTCTCGACAGAATAGGGAACTATTAGACCCAAGGAACTTGAAGATCCAGGCAGGTGATATAAACTTCATCAATTCAAAACTCTCCCACAGCTGGGCAATGACCTAGTGGATAAAGTGCTTGCTGCACAAGCATTGAGGTCCTGAATTCAGATCCTCAGAACTCACATACAAAAGCTGGGTGTGGTGGGACACAACTGGAGTCCTAGGGGTAGAGAGGCAAAGACAAGGATCGCTGTGTCTCACTGGACAGCCAGTCTAGCTGAGAACGGTGATCTTCAGAGTACATGAGAGACCCTATCTCAAGAAATAAGGTGGAGAGCAATTGAGAAAGACACTCATCGCTGACCTCCTGGCTTCACACATGCCTGCATAGTTGAGTGTACTGTCTGTATGTGCACACACTCATTGCACACACTCACCCACACATATGCACACACAAAACAAAATTCAAAATCAATGCCTTAGGTGGTTGTTATTAGGTGGAAGAGTGGACATCTAGACATTCTCTCTTTACAATTATTCTTTCCACTTATTTATTCGTGTGTGTGTGTGTGTGTGTGTGTGTGTGTGTGTGTGCGCGCGCGCGCGCGCACAGTAGAGGACAACCTGCAAGGTTGGTTTCTTCTTCTATAATGTGGATTCCAGGCAATGAACTCAGGTTGTCAGGCTTGGCTGGATGCTCCTCTACCCAGTAAGGCATCCCATAAGACCCTGCCTTTATCAAGCACAGACTGAGAAGTTGAAAAGTTTTTCCTGAAAGTCAGTGAGTTTCACAGTTTCTGCCCCAGGATGACCATGCGGCCACCTCTCTCAGAGCACAGAAGTTCCATTAAGATATATACCAGATTCTGGTCCAAATCCAAGCCTGTCCCCAGGGCTTCCTGGCATCTCCTGTGGCATTTCTGTCCACATCCTTGAGTAGCCAAAATGGGTTTAGGACACCCTGGGTTCTGTATATGTTCTGACAACTTGTTTATTTCTCCAAGAACAGTGTTTGCAGATTCAGGGCTGGGGGGAGGGGGGATCAGATAATTTACCATGCCTGACAAAGCACTAAATCACTTCTTGTCTGGAACATTTATTTTAAGTTTTTGTGTCATAAGAAGAGGAAACACAGGTAGGAGAGAAGGCAAGAGAAAGGGAGAGAGGGAATCAAATTTTTGCATAGCAGAGAAAACATTACATACAATCACGTTATAAAATTAAATGACAAAGAGTATTTTATATTTCATCATAAAATAAGTAGAAATTGAACCAAACCAAATTATAGAACTTTAATTTCCTCCTAACCCAAAGAACCTTTTCAAAAAAAAAAAAAAAGCATCATTTCTTAGCCTCATTTTCTTCCTTTCGCAGCTTCCATCAGGATGTTAAAGTGGCCCATTGTCGAGCTGAGGACAGCTTTGTAGGGACTGGAGTTTGTGCTGCTGCTGTGTCCAGAACCCTCATAGACAGGAGTTCTGTGCTGAGCTCTCTTTGGGGAAACAGGGTCAGCGGATGAGTTCTTAGTGTAGAGAAAAGTTAAAGTTTGCAGATTTCATAGCAGCCAAACTCCCCTCTGAAGAGCCTTTGAGGTGAGTGAAATGAGTCCGAAGAACATGGATTACTTTCTGTTCCAAGTGCCTCAGGGCTCAGAATGTTGGGCTAAGTATGTTTTAGGTTATTCCTAGTACAGAACTTGGGGGGGGGGGGAGGGTGAAGGAGGGAAGGTCCTGCTGTTGCCTGAAGCATTTTCCCCGAACCCAACCTGTACTAGATCCAGCTGCTAGACCTTCTACCCTTCTTCCCTCAGAGATGCAAATGAGGCCAGAGCTTCAGCCAACCCTAAGGGAGTAGATGTCAGTTCTGTATCAGGGAGCCTCACAGATGACATCACTTATGAGAAGGAAAGGAGGGAAGGAGAGGGGAAGGGAAGGAGGGAGAGAAGAAGAAAGGGAAAGAATGAGGGAGGGTAACAGGAAGGAACAAAGTAAGTTAAAAAGGAAGAAAGACCTGTAAGGAAGGAGAGAGGGAAGGAAGAAGAGAAAAGAAGGAAGGAAGAAAGGAAGGAAGGAAGGAAGGAAGGAAGGAAGGAAGGAAGGGGGAGGGAGGGAGGGAGGGAGGGGGAGGGGGGAGGGAGGGAAGGAGGGAGGGAGGGAGGGAGGGAGGGAGAGAGGGTAACAGGAAGGAACAAAGTAAGTTAAAAAGGAAGAAAGACCTGTAAGGAAGGAGAGAGGGAAGGAAGAAGAGAAAAGAAGGAAGGAAGGAAGGAAGGAAGGAAGGAAGGAAGGAAGGAAGGAAGGAAGAAGGGAGGGAGGGAGGGAGGGAGGGAGGGAGGGAGGGAGGGAGGGAGGAAGGAAGGAAGGAAGGAAGGAAGGAAGGAAGGAAGGACAGGTGAGAGTTAGGTAAAAGGCTTTAGACATTCTAGTGTTGTCCCTGGTGCTACTGAAGTCACTCAGTGCTCATTGTGTGGAAACTCACCAAGTCAACTGTTTGTAATGTGTGGGCTTTTCTAGTCTATCTTACATGACCATGTAAAGGTTTTAACACGTTGTGAAAGTCTAATATGTGCATATGTGATAAACACCACGGCCAGAAGCAGCTTGAGGGAGAAAGTTTGCTTTGGCTTACAGTTCCAGCAGTCGAGAGCCCACTGTAGTGGGGATAGCATGGTATTAGACGCCAGCTGGTTGCATTTCATCTGCACGTGGGAAGCGGAGCATGAACTGGAAGTGGGATTAGATTGTAAACTCTCAAAGCTGGGGCCCAGGAGCATGTTTTCTCCAGCAAGGCTCCAGAACCTCACCAAACAGCACCATACACAGGGAAACAAGTGTTCAAATGCATGAGCCTGTGGGGAACATACCTCATGCACTCCATAACACATGTACGTGTCTGAATGTTTCCCCTTGTTTCTATCTTCAGTGTCTTTGTACATTTTGCACAGTGCTATGTCTTTTACTTTTATTTTAAAACTGATTAAGGACATTTGCTACCTCTCCCCCCTCTTCCTCCCCTTCTTTCCCTCCTTCCCTCTCCCCCTTTCTCTCCTCTTTCTGTCTCTCTCCCTCTGTGAGTGTGTGTGTTAGTGTGTGTGCACATGAGTACAATACAGAAACCCTCAAATGCAAGAAGAAGACATAAAGTCTCCTGAACCTATAGTAACCTGACAATTGTGATTCTCCCAATGTGGGTGCTGGGAACCAAACCCAGATCCTCTGAAAAACTAGGAAATGCTCTTAACCACTGAGCCATGGCTGCAGCTCTCTGCCTTTTTCTAAGAAGGCATAGAAATAATGCATTCTGCTAAGTTTTCACATGATAACTAATTTATCTAGCTTGTAGTTACTCAAAGCAATTTGTCCAGGAGTATCTATAAAGTTATTGCATATATTATTAATATAGTATATAAATGTCATACATGCATCAATATATACTTGTGTCAGCTTGTAGAATGGCCTGAGCAAATGCTAAGTTGGTTACTAATTTTGGCATGTGTTGACACATTCATGTATTAACACAATTTGTCTTTTTGCTCCCTACTAATGTAGAATGAATATTCTGTTCTTCCATGATTTTTTCTTTTATCAGCGGGATATATATTCTTAGCCTTTTTCAGTATACCTGATATAACATGTTAAAAACTATCACCTATTAATTTAATCTAGATTAACTACTTCATTAATTAATTATTAGGTAAAACTCATTCTATGTGTTTATGAATATTGTTATTTGGGTTTTATGATTTTTCTCACTACTTGCTTATTTTTTTAAAATGTTAAAAATTAATTTATTTTTAAATGTATGTGTATACATGTATACCTGCCTGTGCATATGTGTACCACATTCATGCACTGCCTGCAGAGACCAAAAGAGGAAGTCAGGTCCCCAGGATTTGGAGTTACAGGTGGTTATAAGCAACCCAATGTGGGCGCTGGGGATTGAACCAGGGTCCTCTACAAGAACAGCAAGTACTCTTAACCACTGAGTCATACATACCACTTGCGTCTTTTAAAAATTATGATGTAATGTATGTTAATATAAAAGTTTCTGTTTTATCCAATTTTAAATGCATAAGTCACCAGCCTTGGGTGTGTTCTCTTGGCTAAGGACCAGCAGTAGCAACCATTTCCAGAACTTATCCTCCAAATGGAAACTCTATACCCATTAAACACCAACTCTTCATTTCCTTATTAGTTTTATGAGCTTTCTATACATTAGGATAATTTATGGTTTGCTGTGTAAATCCTCACAGTCATTCTCTGAAGTAGACGATGGCTTTTATGATTCACTTTTGACAGACATCCCAGCAGCGCTTAACTCAATGGCTTTACCAAGGTCATTGGTGACCTGTATATTCTACAATCCAATAAGTGAGTTGAGTTCTCACTTTACCTGCTGGATCAGCAGAATTTGACACAATTGATCACCTCTTTCATTTTAGTTACACTACCCCCACCCCCTACTTAGAATCCAGGCTGCCAGGAAGCCCGTGATATTTGTTTAGCCATATGTCACACCATGTGAGTCTCCTCTCTCAACTGGGTTCCAGCTCTTCCAAACTTCAGAGATTGCTCACTCCACTCTGAGTCTCAAGTCTTGCATGGTCCTTCTTTGCCTGTGTTTACTCCCAGGTTGCTCTGCTTTGTCTCTAGCTTTCAATGGTATCTATATGCTGGTGCAGGTTCTCTTGTGCTCATCTCCAAGTACCACATATGTACATTCAGTATCTCCACATATATACATTTACCATCTCCACATATGTACATTTGACATTTCCACATATGGACACTTAACTGCCTACCCACCTAGTATTTTCACAAGAATGTTTAATCAATTTATCAAGATTAATTCCTGTTTCTGATCATAGTAGAAAAATGTATTAAACTGCCTTCTCCACAGATAACAATTTAAGTAACAGGAATACGGGCTGGAGAGATGGCTCAGTGGTTAAGGGGACTTCCTGATATTTCTAAGGACCTGAGCTCAGTTTACAGCACCCACGACACGTGGCTCACAGTATCTTTATTCCAGCTTCAGGGGATCCTCTGTTTTTTTCTGGGCTACATGGTACCCATGTGTTATACAGACACACACACACAAATAAAAAGTAAAATATAAATAATATTTTAAAAAACATGTTTGAGAACAACACACTGGAGACCAACCAAATAAGGAACTGTAAAGAAACTAATGCTTCAAAGCTGAGATCTCCCCCTCCCCCTCCCTCTCCCTCTCCCTTCACTCTCTCACTATCACTCTCTCTCTCTCTCTCTCTCTCTCTAGTGTGTGTGTGTGTGTGTGTGTGTGTGTGTGTGTGTGTGTGTTTGCCACACAAGGTAGAATGAGAGAAAGCCATTGATTTGCTGGATTGAAGTATCAGGGCAGTTTGGGGACTGGTAAAATGTCTAGAAGATTAAGGAGATGAAATATCCAAAAGGAGGGAGCTGGAGTCAAAACATGCAAATCTGAACTATTCTAAATATTGAGTAATCACTGAACTGTATATACTAAAGGGCAAACCCCAGTGCTCTCTGTCAACAGCCAAGGGGGCATTAAGAACTAGGGAGGCCTTAGCTTCTTCATATTGAAAGGCAGACAGGTTCAATTCATGTTCTTTATTTCAAGATAACAGAGTCTTAAATAGACCATCATGAGGTCCAGTTTACAATGAAATAATTACTGGACAAATGAAGAAGCAGAAATGAGACCCAATTCTAGAAAAATTATCATCCGCCTGGATGGTTTTCAGACTTAGTGGCAAGTACGTTTACCTGCTGAGCCATCTCACAGACTTCCACTTCAGGCCTTTTAACCACTGTGCACTCTGTTTGGGGAAGACCTGACTCCATATCAGCGCACAACTCTCTGAATCCCTGAAGAGGGACTCTGACTGCTTTCCAGTTAAGCTCACTCAAAGTGACTTTATTTAAGGGACATTTATCTTAGATCAGCAATTCTCAATCTATGAGTCTTCACCCTCTTGGGGTCAAAGGACCCTTTGACAAGAATCAGTCCCCCTAAGACCATCAGAACGAACACAGATATTCACAATACAATTCATAACAGTAGTAAAAATTACAGTTATGAAGTGGCAAAAAGAGTAATTTTATTGTTGTGTATCACCACAACATGAGGAACTGTATTAAAGGGGCATAGTGTTAGGAAGATGAGAACCACTCATCCTAGATGTTTGTTTTCAAGTGAAAAACAGCTAAGCATTAGAGACAGGCATATTGACACCCGCCAAATAATCACATTCCTGCAGTAGCTTCTCAGGTCCTTGGGCCTATTTGGCTGCAGTATAAGTTTTCACATAGCTCCTAAGAGAACTTTTCACCAGGGTCAGAGGAAGGGAAAGGAAGAAGGAAGCTGCACAACAAGCATGTCCAGAGTGTAGCCCACAGGCCACATGCGTCTCAGGAATAATTTTGAATGTGGCCAGATACATTTGTAGAACACAGTACCAAGTCACAATGTCAAAAGGTTGAACACCCTTTGTTCTGGAAATAGAACAACAAGAAATAACATCAGGAGAAACAACTATGTTTGGCAACTGATGACAGATTTTAAGAAAAATCATTCTATGACAGGAGCCCAAAGGACAATTGTACAAAAGACAGACTAGATTCCCTCTTTGAGGAATCACAAAACAAGAGGCAATCGGCACCAGCTAAAACAACCAAAGAGGAAAATCTATGTCTAGACATTCAGCTTAAGAGAATTGTGGGTTGAAAGACAGAAAAGGGATCCAGTAGCTTAGACATCGTGGAAGTCTATCTGGTTGCAAAGAAAATTCCATTGATCATGTCACATGATAAAGATTTGGACAAAGAAATGTAACAGGTTCTGTTGCTATGGAAGTGCGAGTGATAACAGCAACCCTCCTCGGCTATCATCCTTAGATAGCACTGAAGGAGAGGCATCCTGAGAGTTATGCAAGATTCAAGATTCAGCCAGACCTAGAGGTGCCTTGACCAGAGCCGCCATAACTGTGGGCTTCAAAGAATACACGGCTATATATAGAGAAAGCACTGACACTTAAGGTGGAAGAGCTTGCCTAAAGTAGAGAGACAGCAATGGTGTGGACAAGAGTGTGAGCCTTGGAGGTTTGAGCTAATGAGTCAGCACATTGGCTGTGAACAGAAGGAACAATTTGGGTTGCTCTGTTGAGTAGGGAAGATGTCAGGCTGAACAAGGGAAGGTAGTTCTGAAGTGAGTGAGAAACACACACACACACACCATTCACATTCTATTAAACACAAGAAAACCTGGTGTATCTTTTCCTTGAGAAATCATAACTGCTAGCATTAAGAGAGTTATTGGTCTTTGCTAGGCATGGTTTTCTGTAGTTAGTATGGACTATTACTTTTATCATATTCATCTAAGGTAGTACCACAGTATTCTCACTTTTTGGAGATGAGTGGAAAACTGTAAAGAACTCAACCCTGTGGGAGTTGAAAATATACACTATGTAATAATAGATGCTGGGATTCCAAAAATCAACAATACTTCACACTATGGTTTTGGAAAGTTTAAGAGAGCTTTTTTCTCTGGGCCATTATTAAAAATTTATTAATTCATGTGGGTTAGAAATAAAAAAAAAGAGGCGAGCCTTCCTTCTTGTTAAACTTCTTATGCTTTGTGGGTTGTATCATGGTTATTCTGCATATTTTGGCTAATATCCACTTATCAGTGAATATATACCATGCATATCCTTTTGGTTCTGGGTTACCTCACTTAGGATGATATTTTCTAGTTGCATCCATTTGTCTGCAAAATGTATGATGTCCTCATTTTTAACAGCTGAATAGTATTCCACTGTGTAAATGAACCACATTTTCTGTGTCCATTCTTCGGTTGAGGAACATCTGGGCTGCTTCCAGTTTCTGGCTATGATGAATAAGGTTGCTATGAACATAGTGAATCACATATCCTTGTAGTATGGTGGAGCATGTTTTGGATATGTGCCCAGGAATAATATAACTGGGCCTTCAGGTAGAACTATTTTCAATTTTCTGAGGAACTATTAGATTGATTTCCAGAGTGGTTATACCAGTTTGCAATCCCACCAGCAATGGAAAAGTGTTCCTCTTTCTCCACATCCGCGCCAGCATGTGTTGTCACCTGAGTTTTTGATCTTAGCTACTCTGATTGGTGTAAGGTACAATCTTGGGGTCATTTTGATTTGCATTTCCTTGATGACTAACGATGTTGAACATTTCTTTAAGTGCTCCAGAAGTGTTCCTGTCTAAAAGAAATACAGAGACAAAAATGGAGCAGAGACTGCAGGAAAGATTATGTAGTGATCGGGCCAACATGGGATTCATCCCACGGGCAGGCACCAAGCCCTGACACTATTACTGATGCTATGTTGTTCTTAGAGACAGGAGCCTAGCATGGTTGTCCTCTGAGAGGCTCTACCACTTGGTGACTGAGACAGATGTAGACACTGACAGCTAACCATTGGACAGAGGTTGGGGACCCCTACCTCAGTAGGGTTAGGTGAAGGATTGAAGGAGCTGAAGGAGTTGGCAACCCCATAGGAAGACCACCAGTGTCAACTAACCCCGACCCATCGGAGCTCCCAGAGAGTAGGCCAACAACCAGAGAGCATAGATAGGTTGGTCTGAGGCCTCCAGGAAAGAGCTGCTTTGTCTGGCCTCAGTGGGAAAGAATGTACCTAATCCTGTAGACTTGATGCCCCAGGGAAGGGGAATGCCTGGGGGCAAGGGAAAAACACCCTCTCAGAGGTGAGTGGGAAGGGAGAGGGAGATGGTGTGAAGAACTCTGGGAGGGGAGCCAGGAGGGGGAGGCAACATTCGTGATGTAAGTAAATAAAATAATTAATTTAAAAAAAAAAAAAAAGGCAGGAGGAAGAAATCCCAGGCTGAAGAACCACCAGAACAGGAAACAGGAAAAGAGATGAGAGTAAAGTAAATTTTCCTAAGGGAATTTCACAGAAGTTAGAATGCTTGGAGTGTCTTTATCAATAGCTGAGTAACCATGGGAAAGTTAGAGGATCTATTATGGAGATGTCAGAATACCAGAAATAGAAGAAAGTCAAAGCAGAACCCCCCCCCCCCCCCACCATGTACCCCAGAGCAAAGAGAGATGCTCTCAAAATGGACATGTGGGTTCTGCAGACTCTTCTCTGGTATAGGAAGCTGCACTGTAGATTGACTGCACTGACACTCAGGGTCCCAAGCATGGCAGAATCCTGTCCTGCTACCCACCAAGCATACTGGCTATAACATTTCTTAGGTTCAGTCTTCACTTCTGTAACCTTGAAGAAGTTATCCAAACCTCATTTCTCATTTTCCTCATCTGTAAGAAGTGAGAATGTTTTGGTACTATATCATATGAACATTATAACAGCAAGACTCCACATTCACTACAGAAAACAATCATACCTAGCAAAGACTAAGCAGTTACTTAATGTTAGCAATTATGAGCTCTGAAGGAAAAATACATAGGAACAGGAAGCAGAGACAAAACTAAGTGAGGACCTATTTCCTTTTAGTTCATAAGAACAGGAAGAAGCCCAGTGGGACCCTCAGGATGCTCTTAAAGGCAAATGATGTTGATGCAATGTCTGAGCAGGTACCTACCATCCCCTAGAGCATAATTCAAATGTCAGGTATTGCCATTATCTCTCCTGGCTCATTATTTGAAATAAAGGAAAATTGATATCACATTTGGAAAAAATAATAAAAACAGAACAAGACTCAAATCCACTTACTCACCAGCTACAAGAGAAGACAAGAAAACAGGTGTGACCCATTCCCAGAACAAAAAAAGTCACAGTATTCCCTTGAAATGTAGTCCAGTGGGTGCCCCAGGGCAGGAAGAAGTTCCATTGGTAGACCTTTCGTTATGTAGAGAACATTAGCAGAGTTCCTGCCTAGCTTCCCTGGATGATGGAATGAACTGAATAAACCCTCTGCACCCTGAGTTGGTGTTGATCAGAGAGAAAACTAAACACAACAGCAGCAACAGAAAGCAAACTAGAACAGAAAGATTCACAGGCTGATTGCTCTGAGATTATTTTAAAGATCATTGGACATTTTCAGATTTTTCCAAGAAACTAAAAAGCAATTATTCACAAGTATGGCTGACTAGACAATATGCCAGTATGCCAACTCTTCATTTCTGACCATATTTGTCTAGTAACTCATGAGGGTGGAAATTTGGATTGACCCTTGACATAAAGATGAAGTTGTATGTACTGCACATTGTTTCAATATTCTTAAATTTTCTTTGTTTGTGAGTACATGCCTGGTTAAGTTTATGTGCAGCATGTGCATGCAGCTGCCCTCAGAGGCCAGAAGAAAGTGTCAGATTCCTAGAACAGGAGTTATAGGTGGTTGTAAGCCACTTAAGGTAGGTGCTGGGAACCAAACACGAGTGCTCTGTGAGAACAGTAAGTACTAATAACCACTGAGCCACCTCTCCAGCTACTGTTGCTATAACAGGCTCAGGGATGGCAATTGAAAGGGTGTAAACAGTGGTTTCTTTCAATGAAAGGTCCTGAATAAATATTGAATAGCTATCTTCCCAGCTGTTGGCACATCTGTAGGTTGCTTTCCAACTGTGGTTTCTGCTGCCACTGAAGGTAGATATTCCAAACAGAAATTGTATACAGGTATGACATTAGTTTTCTGTGTACCCAAATTTGAAAGCGGGTTTACAGGCTACTATTTATGAGGAAATATTCAGAATACTGTTGGGGGGCTGGAGAGAGGGCTCAGTGACAAGCAGCACATACTGCCAACATTAATGACATAGGGCATCAACTGGACTTTTCTGATGATAGCTGGGCGGTATTACTACTCATGAATCCTGGCTCAGCTTCACTTGTGTAAATTTGATTCTTTGTAAAAGATTTATGGCAAAGCATCCTATGGGGGAATACTGCTGCCAAGCCTGGGCGATCACAACTTTTATTTTCTCTTTCTCACCCCAAAATAGTCTCTTCTACCTAGATATGGACAAATTTTACAAATCCTGGCATCTCTTTTTTCACTTGGTTCTTTTTGGATACTTGGTTTTCTTTTGAAACTATTTTCTCTCTCCTTGAAGCACATCTTTTATAGCTTTGATTTGTGAAGAGTTGTTGGTAAACTCAAATTTTACCTGAAAATATTTTTTTCTTTATCCTCCTCACAGAGACTTTCATGTGAGTATATAGTTATTTTTTTTTCCTCAGTGTTGAAAAAATAGATCTTACTAGATCTTGGTGCCTAGATTGTCTTAGCAATTTTATGAGTCCATTTGTAGTTGAATTGGAGGTGTTCTGTTTTGTAAGGGAGAAATGTGGCTCACAACTTCAGAATAGTGTTCATGACTGTGAGCAAGTCAAGGTAACGTGAAGAAAGAAACGTGTCACAGTTCACCCACAGTTGAGGGCAGAGAGTGATGAATTAATGTATACATGATAGGGCCCAGCTCCCATGTTCTCTACCTTAGTAGTGTTCCAGATTCCTTGCTTAGGGCATCACCCACAGTGAGAACTGTCTTCCTATTCCAAATAACACAATGAAGATACACCCCCACAGACCTGCCCAAGGGCCAGCCTAATCTAGACAATCGCTTATTCATACTCCTTTTCCAGATCATTCTAGTTTTCGTCCATTGATAACTAAATCTATCATAGATGCTGAGTCTGTACTTTGATGTAGCAGCCTAAGCAGCAAAAGATCTATGCTTGATAGAACCATTCGATATAATCTTTCTAAAAGCTGCTTTTAATGATTTATTATTTATAGATATAGATTTTTTTTGGTTTGGTATTTGTTGTCATTACTGAATCTAAGAATTTTTTTTATCAATTCTGAAGATCTTACTACCATTCATATACAAACTTCTTTCTTACTGTTTTCTTTTTTAATTGAATATTTTCTTTATTTGCATTTCAAATGTTTTCCCCTTTCCAGGTCTCCCTTTCAGAAACCCCCTATCCCATCCCCCTCCCCCTACCTCTATGAGGGTTCTCTCCCACCCACCCACCCACTCCAGTCTTCCTGCCCAGGCATTCCCCTACACTGGGACATCAAACACCTTCAGGCCCAAGGGCCTCTCTTCCCACTAATGTCCTTAACAAGGCCATTCTCTGCCACATATGTGGCCAAAGCCATGGGTACATAAACAGAACCCAGCATTTTGCTGCATACAGAAAATGCACCTCATTGTCAAAGTCAGAAACTACCTTAGAGCAAAGGGCTGGAAAACAATTTTCCAAGCAAATGGTCCCAAGAAACAAGCTGGAGTAGCCATTCTAATACCGAATAAATTCAGCTTTCAACGAAAAGTTCTCAAAAAGGATAAGGAAGGACACTTCATACTCATCAAAGGAAAAATCTACCAAGAAGCGCTCTCAATTCTGAGCACCTGTGCTCCAAATGCAAGGGCACTCACATTCATAAAAGAAACTTTACTAAAGCTCAAAGCACACATTTTACCTCACACAATAATAGTGGGAGACTTCAACACCACACTCTCATCAATGGACAAAGCATGGAAACACAAACTAAACAAAGACACAATAAAACTAGAACATTTCATCCTAAAACAAAAGAATATACCTTCTTCTCGGCTTCTCATGGTACTGTTTTCTTCTATAACTTTTACTTTATATCCTAAACTTTCACTTCCGGTCTCTGTTTCTTAAAATCATCTTATTACACTTCCTTTCCCATAAGCAGTAAGCAACAGCTTCAAAATGTGCTATGTGATAAATAATTGACTCACATCTGTATTCCAGTTCACCAATTCTCTCTTTAGTGCTGTCTAGTCTGCTCTTCAATCCGTTGCTAATTTTAAGAGAGTTGTGTTATTAGAGACTTGATTTTTCAAGACTGGTATTTCTTTCATATTACATTGTTCTTTGATTGCATTTTTAAATTCCTTTTATCGCTCCCCCCTTAAAATACCTTAACTACATAGTTTTTCCCAGTGGTTGTTATTGAAATCAATGGGCATTTAAATCCTTCTTTCTGTGGCTTTGCAATATCTAATTCATTTCGGTTAGTTTTTCTGAGTTGTGACTCTGCCTTCTCCTCTCTTACACATTTCAGTTATAAAGAATTTGGCTAGCAGGGCAGTGGTGTCACACGCCTTTAATCCCAGCACTTGGGAGGCAGAGGCAGGCGGATTTCTGAGTTCGGGGCCAGCCTGATCTACAGAGTGAGTTCCAGGACAGCCAAGGCTACACAGAGAAACCCTGTCTCAAAACAAAACAAAATAAAAAAAAAAATAACAAAAATAACAAAAAAAAGAAAGAAAGGAATTTGGTTAAGTCTGAGTTGAAGTTACTTCTTTATAGAACTGGGTTTTGTTTGTGCCCTGAGTCTGTGCTGTGTCACCATCAGTGAGTAGTTATGATGTACAGTTTCCCGGATCTCCTGGGTTTTGCACAAGTGAGCCTAGAATCCATGTGAGTCCATACCTGTGGTCACAAATTCTATAGCGAGCCTCTGACAGCACTTTATACTCAGATTAATAAGCTTATTTTCTGCCCATAGGCTAATGATTTCTAATCCATACTTTCATCTATGTTAAAAGCAGGTCCTAGTTTCATTTATGTTGCTGTGATAAAATACCATGACAAAAAGCAAGTTAGGGGAGAGAAGAATTTATTTCATCTCACAATTTCAGGTGGGAGTCTCTAATGGTGGGGAGGTCTCAGCAGGAACTTTAAATAGCTGCTCACATCACAACCACAGTCAAGAGCAGAGAAATGAGTGCATGTGTGCACTTGTTTACTTGAGATTGTTTGCATGCTTGGGCTCAGATTCCTTTCCCCACTCTCATGTAGCCCAGTGTACCTTGCAGAGGGAATGGTCCTATCATGTGGATTAGTCTTTCCACATGAGTTACCTTAACTAACACAGCCCGCCTCAGATATGCCTGTAAGCCAACATAATGTAGATAATGCTCACCATTGTGCTAAGTTGACAATCTAAACTAAGCATCATAAGTCCTTTTAATCATACTGACTCTAGAGTCTGGCTTTTGTTCTATACCATGAATAGCCTCCAAGTTTCCTCCTGTGTGCACATGCAGCTAATGAACAACACTAGGTCACAGGGATCAGAAGAAACTCCAAGAGCATCCTGCACCTCAGCAGACTGTCATTCCTGATACATCCCTTCTTAGTCTTTGCCCTGTGGAGATTATTTCAATACGGGGCTGGCTTGATTTCTGAAACTTCTGTGAAATATTTGAGGTAGACTGGAACCTATTTAAAATTTAAAATTTTAAATTTTGTATTGCATCTATTTTATTCATCCATTCGGATGCACATATGTGCACGTGAACTTGTTCATGTGTTTTTTCACATGCTGTGATTAATATAACATATGTGTGAAGGTCAGAAGGCAACTTTTGAGACTCAGTTCTCCTCTTCCACCATGAGGATCCTGGAGTTTGAACTCAGGTGATTAGACTTGTCTGAGACCTCATTTACCTGCCGAGCTATCTCGTTGACTGCCTCCATGAACACTGTCTGTTTCTTCCTAAGATTCAAAATTAACTTACGCAGTGCAGAAAATGCTCTGAAAGTGAATATTAATTGAGAAAAACTAATCTTGTATGATAAAAGTTATCTTTTAATAAAGCGTAAAGTGAGAAAAAGCACAACATTGTAAGTTACGTTATGAACAGTGAGAGGATGAAAGGCAGGTCATGTCATTAATGAGGGACTCCAGCAGATACGAAATTTCGTGAGAGCAGGTCATCAGTTAGTAATAGTTTCCATAGCACTTCATAACTCGCAGTGTGATTCTTATGTTATCTCATTTATTGTAAAGACTAAAGGGGGCATTTATCCTTTCAATTCAAGTCCTACTTCTTGCGTTGGGACTGTACATATAAAGGGTGTTAATTCAGCAGAATTTGTCCTGTAGTAGTTGCTGATGAACTAATGGAATGAATGATCCTACGAGAAGATAATTTGTAACTTTAATATTTTTTCAAATCCTATTTTTAATGATGGAATGCTTTAACCTCCTTTTAGCCCACCAACCGTCAGAGGTAGTGGAAAAGAAAGAATACAGGGCAAATGAAGCTGTTTAGAAATAATTCTTTGGGGCAACTCTCATGTGTTGTCTGGAAATTGACAGTTCAGTTTACAGGTGAATAGTAGCATCACAGATATTACGAGCAGTTCAGTTCAGTAGAGTCAGGATAGCAAACACCAATTGGCAGCAGTGGCATGACCTAGCAGAGACAGTCAGGCCTCAGCCTCATCACTAGTCAGCAGAAAGGACCAGGACCAACAGGAATAACTTCATAAAGGAGTAAACACGTGAGTAGATAGAAGGCTGTTTTACCAGGGCAGCTGCCAGAAAGGCCAGTGCTTAAGTCATGTTGGGGATGGTGGTAGAAAAGGAAGAAGAGCACTGAGATTCAGGGCTTGAATTTTGTACTGGATATTATACAAAAAGACATGAAAAGGGTTATTTATCATCATCATCATCATCATCATTAATGTGTTTATTTTTATATAAGTGTTTAGTCTGAATGTAGTCTGTGTACCATGTGCCTTGTGCCAATGGAGGCCATAATAAGGTATCAGATACACTGGGCCAGGGGTTATAGAAAATTATAAGAGCTGCCATGTACATGCTGGGAATAGAACCTGAGTCCTGTGGAAGAAAATCTGGTGCTCTTAACTGCAGATCTATCTCTCTGGACCCTGTTGGAAAGTTCTGACGAGAAAAGTGACAGGAAACTTGGGTTTAGAAAAGATCATTCTGGCTGCAAACAGTGCAGAACATAGAAGTGAAACAGGAGTGACCTCTGAGGGAGACGTTCTGCCTTCTGCCGAGAAGCTTGTCTGTGGTGGGAAGAACTGAGGCAGGCCCAGGTCGGTACTTGAGGAAGCATCAGTATGTGTGTCAAAATTTTCTCCATGCCTGTAGTTCACTGTTTATCTCTTAACTATGTCTTCAGATAAGCAGAAAGTTTAATAGTGTGGAACCTGGCAGAGTTAACATTTTAACTGTCAACTTGATACATCCCAGAATCAGCTGAAGAAGTAGTTTCAGTTCAATAATTGTGTTCATCAGAGTGGTTTTTGAACATGTCTATGAGGGGTTGTCTTAATTATTAATTGATGTAAGGGGCCCGGCCCACTGTGGGTGGTACCATTCTGTATGCAAATGGTCCTGGACTATAGGAGAAAGCGAGCTAAGCATGGTCCTGGTAAGAGCCAGCCTGCAGCATCCCTCCACAGCTTCTGCTTCCTGCTCTGACTGTTCTCAGTGATGAACTGTGACATGGACACAAAAGTCAAATAAATCCTTTCTTCCCCTAGGTTGCTTGTAACCATAATGCTTTATCACAGTTACAGAAAGAAAACTGGAATCAAGACCAGTTCATTGTTTCCTTTGCCTTTTTATGTTTAACTCCTCCTCTGACCTTCCAATGGAGTCTTTGCCTGCATCTAAGGAGCATTCTTCTGCATTTGCTTAAAGACATTTCATAGCTTTAGCACTGTGTTCTGACCTATACTCCATATCAATTGAACTTACTGTATACTGTGGGGTAGGAACTGAGAGCCCTATTTACTATGAATAACAAGCGAGTCTACCCCTTTAAAATAAGTCTCGCTAAGTTACCCAGGCTGTTCGAAACTCGTTTTATATCCAAGGTAGGCCTTGAACTTGTCCCATGATCTTCCTGCCTCAACCCCTCAGGTAGTTATAATTACAAGCCTCTGCCACCAAACCCCATCTGTATCCCCAGTTTTCAAAATGTTTTCCTTTCTTGTTTTATTCTGTACCAAACAGTATCCAACTACCTATGCAGTTTCCTCCTAGTTCCATTCCCCCACTTTCTTATCCAATGCAACACCCTTGTCTTAATTACGCAGTGTTAGAGGTAATTTTGAAGTCAGGTTACCTATGCCTTGCAACTTGGTTCTTATTATTCACTTTTTAAGTAACTGGTCCATTCATCCAGCTATTCCCTCATCATAATGGAAACACCGTTTTCACGGGATCTCATTCATGCATGTGTTTTTCGTTCTGTTAAGAGGTAATGTGAATGCCAGGCCTGTGGCAAGCACCGAAGTTGGTGCAGAAAATGGCAAATAAATAAAGTACATGCCCTATCTTAAGCTATTACCATAGTGAAGGAAAGACAGAAACAAATATTCCACAGTGCACCAAAAGCAAAAGCTCAGTCAATAAATATTTAGTGAGCACGCACCATCAGCTTGGCACTGTAGAGTACTGAACTTGTGTCAAGTTTTAGCTTTGCCAATGCAAGTGTGAGCTCTCTTCCCAGCCTGATGTCGCCCACGTAATATCTTTTCCAAGCTGCACATTTACTGCTAACAACTTGGAGACTCCTCTTATGAACATTTTCTACGACAAAATCACAGTGACGTGACTAGGAATATTTTCTATTACTGTGGCGCTTTCATCTTCTCAGAGTATATTATCGAGCCATTATTTTGAATTTTTCTCTTCATGGTTCTCTGATGAGTTAGGGGAAGCTAATGTTATTATTTTGCTTTTTATTATTTATTGTTACTTTATGTGTATGCATGTTTGCCACATGCATGCAGCACCTGGAGTTGCCTGAAGAGGGCGTTGGATCCCCCTGGAACTGGGATCAGATGGTTGTGAGCCACCATATGGGTTCTGGGAACTGAATCCTGGTCTTCTGCAAGAACAGCCCTTAACATTGATTGATTGATTGATTGATTGATTGATTGATTGACAGAGGAAAGTAGATCACAGAAACCGTAAAAGAGCTGTCCATTAACCTTCAGTGAAGGCAAGAAGCCATTCCCTTTCTTACTCTGCCTGTCTCTTTTCACATTTCTCTCATTAGCATCTTATCACATATAACTTGCAGGAAAAGCTTCCCATTTTTGGTACAACTTTTGAGCTCCAAGGGAAGCTGCCACAACGGCACTGTCTGTGGGAAGACGACAATGGATTGACAGCGTTATCTTTAAGTGCTGATGGAGATTTATGAATGGGGGTGGGGAAAAGAATCAAGATCATTTTCACTACTATAACCCCCTGCAGAAGATTCATAGCGTTTCTGACATGTTCTTCATCGTTTTTTTTCCCAGAGTTCTGCTGGCAGGCAAAAGTCGTTCCTTCCCATCTAGCTCTGGAGTGAGGTGATAAATGGTTGGGAAGCTCACACAGGGCACAGTCTTCTGAGTTATAGACAGTTTCTATTGATACAAATGTTTAAACTTGGCTTTCTTTTCTAAGCCTCTATCAGGTTGCTTGCAAAACAGCAGTGTTCCTGATAAATGCCGTCCCCATTGTGAGACTTCTAAGGATATGAGGTTTAAAAAAATAAAGATGTGACTGTCTCTGTGTTGATGGTTTGTTTTATCTAATAAAGATAGTGTGTCATTTATTTAAAAAAAAATAAAGATGTGTAAATGGCTGAGTATCTTTACTTAGACGATGTGTTTATTTTTACGTTATGGACACATATGTTTGCCCACGTGTGTGTTGACAACTGAACTTGGGTCTTCGGAAAACTACCCAATACTCTTAACTGCTGAGCTGTCTCTCCTGCCTCTAATGTTTTAATTTTGCATACCTTTAAAGTTGCATGTGTGGGCTAGTGTCTCTTAGTATTCAGTGTGGATGACACAGAACTGGCCAATGAGAACTTAAAGGGATACTTTTACTTTTTCTCTGCCATGGAAATTTGCCCCTACAGCTCAGTAAATGTAGCAGCTGAAGTATGAAGAGGTGCAATGTTGCTTAGGTATAGGGCGAGATAAAACATCGTCCCCAAAGCAAGATTCATCCGGAAAAGGAGCAAAGCCTGCTGGAATCGTACACTGTGGTATGAGCATTAGAACACAAAATTATGGCTGGGAAATGCACCCACAAAATAATCAGTGAGGAAATAGTGATGGCTACAGTGTGTGCATGGGCTAATAGAGATGTATGCATCTCACACCTTTGTCCAGTGAGAGGACCAAGGAGAGAGAATGCCCCAGGGGCACCAAACACATCTTGTACTAAGATCTTGGGTCCTCCATAATACTTGCTAGTAAAATGGAAGTGAAGCGAAGCTCTTGGGGGTGGGGGGGTGATTAGTTACAGGACTGAAGGAAGAAGAGCACAAGGTGGATGCAGAGCATCTGAAGAACCACAGAATAGATGTTCAAACAGCAAAACCAACCAACCAACCAAAACTACCTTCAAACCAACCAACCAACCAACAAAAAACAAACAAACAAAAACCAAACAAACCAAACAACAACAAAACAACCAACAAAAAACAAAAAACAAACAAACCAAACAACAACAACAACAAAAACCAACCAACCAACAAAAAACAAACAGGCAAAGAACCAAGGATGGCGGCATCTCATAAGGGGACAGGGATTCTCTGTGGACAAACCCAGATACACAGAGCAACAAAACAGAAAATGATCATTGCATCATGGTTCACAGAATAAAATAAATACGGGTCCTCACTGATGAAAAGTTTGAGAAAATGTGTCTGTGGAGAAGGACAGACTTTTCCTTACAGATGTATAGTTAATCGATGCACAGGGAATGTTAAAAACACAAGCCAGCAAGAGAGGACTACAGTGAAAAATGTGGTGGGCTGGTGACATGGCTCAGTGGATAAAGGCATTTGTGGCCAAGCCCCGATGACCTGAGTTAAATCCCTGGAACTCACATGGTGGAAAGGGTGACCTGACTCCCACAAGTTATCCTCTGATCTCCATACCTGTACCCTGCCATGTGCACGTGCATGTGTGTGCACACAGTAGATGAATGAATGAATGAATGAATGAATACAGGCAAGATCCATGGAGAGATGTTAAAAAGCAGTGGGTATAAGTTTAAAGAAAGGCATGATACTAGCACAGAAATATCTCTCATGGTATTTATTTATTTATTTATTTATTTATTTATAATAAAGGGAAGAAGAGGAATTGCATAGTGGCACAGTCTTTCCTTACAAATGAACCAAGGTGAGTTGACATCATATCATCCCTGGTGCAAAGCATGTTGGTATATTTGCCCACAGAGCAAGTTGGAGCACAACTTGTCAAAAATATGTAACCTCAGTCTAATGATGAAACGCGCAACAAGCCTAAAGTGAGCAGTGAAGTGGTCAGCCAGGCCTTTTTTTAAAAAATAAATAAATAAATAAATAAATAAATAAGCAAGGTCCTGGAAGGCAAGGAAAGTTAGATGCACTGTCACACCCCTGAGAGAGGTTGGGAAGGCATGGCGGGCAGCTGAGGGCTGTGTGGAATCCTACATTGGATTCTGAAATAGAAAATGCCGTTAGAGGACAGAGTGCTAAAATGCAGATAAAGGCAGGGCTCAGCCAACAGCATCCCACCAACGTTAAGTTCTGAGCTTTCATCATCGTACATTTACATAAGATGTCGCAGCACCAGTCTTCGAAGGCTGTCTGGGATGTTCCCTGTGGTAGCTGAAAGTGTTGTGTGAATATAAATTCCTTTCAGAGTTGAACTGAATATTGAGTGACAACACTTTCTTTTCTCTGAGTGCTTTGTGTGCACATGTGTGTTTGTGTGTGCACGTGTATATATGTGTACATGCGTGTGTGCACATGTGTGCAGGGCAGATGAGGATGCTGGGTTTCTCTTCTCCACGAGTCTCAGTCTTATTCCCTTGAAACAGGGTTTCCTCACTGAATTGAAACTCACTTTTCCCTTTAGGCTGTCTGTCCTGTGAACCCTCGGAAACCACTCATCTCAGCACCACCATGCCAAAAGTGGCCACGTCCCGCTACACTGGGGTTATAGCTGTATGTGGCCATGCTCAGATTTATTTTTTAATGTGTATACTGGGATTCAGATTCAGGTCCTCAGGCTTGCACAGCAAGTGCTCTTATCCCCTGAGCCATCTCCACTGCCCTAAGACTTCTTTTTTCCTTTTTCTTTCTTTCTTTCTTTCTTTCTTTCTTTCTTTCTTTCTTTCTTTCTTTCTTTCTTTTTTTTTTTTTTTTTTGAAATATTTCATTAATTGGAACCCAGCTGACTGGAGGCTTAAACTTTTCTACACTGCTGCCTCAAGCTGAGATGATAAATATGGTATTATCTAGAACTTATTCATAAAATTCTCTTGCAGAAGAAACCCTGGGGTTAATGCAGATCTACAAATATGGAAGTTCTGAGCTCCAAGGATCTGGACTAACCTCTGCTTCTCCTTTTTTTTTTTTTCTGTCCTGCTCAGCCCTAATCTCTGAGTAGCCTCAGTAACCCCAGATTTGTCCACACTGCTTCCTCAGCCAGAATTACATTTCCCCTTAAGCTCTGCACATGCCTTTTCTATGAGCTAGACCTCAGTTTGAGTGACGGGCCTTCCATAATTAGTCATGGGCGTGGTAATGATGTAACTCTGAGTCTTGATTTCCTCAGCTGTGGAGCACAAGCAGGAGCTTTTACCTGATAGACTTTTAGATGTTTAGCATCATAATTTGTGTCACCAGAGCATCACAGTTTCTGTAACTTTCCATAATTTGTTTTGGCCTGATACTGCTTGCTCTGTGGGCCAGGTTAGCTTTGAACACTCAGTCTCCCAAGTAGCTGGGGGCACGGGATGCTCCCCACCAGGTCCACCAGTCATTTGTGTTAAGTGTGATCCATGGAAGGCTCAGCGACACCACCTTTTTCCAGGATTCATTCACGGTGTACTCATTAAACAAAACTCTCTGAAGCCTGCTTTCTGCCTGGCACTCTGTGTTTGCCTGTGCTTAGAAGCCTTGGTGACAAGCGCTCAGCAGTGTGGAGATCCTGGGAACAGGTGCATAAGTCTATGAGACTGAAGCAAACACATGCTCCTGGTATAAACTGTGCTGGAGGAGGGGGGTGTTGGGTTCCAACCCTGCTGGCATCTCAGGGTAGAGTTAACTAGTCCACCTCTTCTCTCAGACAAACAGACAGACTCTTGTATTCACTGTCTTTTGTAGAAGCAGGAGCAAAGAGAGACAAAATTGAGGCCTATTATTTACAGCTAAAAGAAAAACAGTTTTCTGACGTTCTAAAAACTTCTTTTGGTTTTTCGAGACAGGGTTTCTTTGTGTAGCCCTGGCTGTCCTGGAACTCACTCTGTAGACCAGGCTGGCCTTGAACTCAGAAATCCACCTGCCTCTGCCTCCCAAGTGCTGGGATTAAAGGTGTGCGCCACCACTGCCCCGCTCTAAAAACTTCTAAGTAAAAAAAAAAAGAAAAGAAAAGAAAAGAAAAGAAAGAAAATGAACAGTATTCACCAGTTGCATCATGAGCTGGAAATTAGCTTCTATTTTCTGACAAGGCCCAGCTGGCCTTGAACTCACTATCACCATCGACTTCTGATGTTCCTGCCTCCACATGCCCAATGCTGGGATTACAGGTATGCACCATCTCAATCAGTTTCTGCAGGGTTAAGACAGAACCCAGAACTTCATGAGTACTAGGCAAGTGCTAGACTCACTGGCCTATATTACCAGTCCCCTCCCACCCCACAACTTTTAATTTTTGCATGTAGGCATTCAGCTACGTTGAGCTATGAATGGTTTTCTTCATTGCAGTGGTTAAAAAAAAAAAAAAAAAAGGCACTGACCAGTGAGTGGTCCAGTGGTAGACACTGGGGCGCACACACGCTACAAACCAATGTGGCCAGTTAAAGCCCATCCAAGTCTGCAGAGTGGTGAGAGCAGGGAAGCCTAGCATAGGCATTACCAATCTGGCTGTAGCGGAAACTGGGTTGCTTTCTGGGAAAGGGACAGAGTGTCCTGGAGGAGAAAAACAAAGCAGACACTACAGAATGATGTGTCCAGATCAATGGCTCTGTTTTACAGCTGTGAAGCAGAAACTGGTCAGAGATATGGAAGGAATCCTTTCTGCAACCTGACTGCCATATTTGGGATATAAGATATCGGTGTTAGCTTTTTTCAAGGTTGCTATACTTCTAGATGGTTTCATGCTTTGTTCTAGTGCTAAACTTCTTTTCACTAGTCTTGCATCTGAGTCGCCTCCAGGCTGTATCTATAAATGGTTGTGCACACTCCTCAGATCTCTTCCAGTCAGCAGCTAATGCCTCCCTGTCTCTGGGATCCTTCTCTGCTCCAGGTCACCTCTGAAGCCTTGGGGTCCTGTCTTTGTCTACACATGTATCCACAGGCAGGTCAGAAATGCCAGCGTGGGGTGACACTATCTTACCTTCAAGGCTGCTTGTCAGAGGTTCCATGAACTTGGCTTCCCAGAAGTCAGCCAGTGCCAGTTAAAGAGCCATAAACACTGAATCTGGGAGCATTGTCAGCATCCATATTAAAAATATTGTGTGTGCAGTTGGGCAGCTATGGTTGAGGTACTAGAAATAGATTTGTGAATCACAGGATTCCACCGTCCTCTGCCTCCCTAGCCCAGGATTGATGGTGCTCCCACCTACTATTTCCTGGACTTTTGGTCCTAGGGTCCTGAACTCCGGTAAATATTTTACCAACTGAGACATCTCCTCACACCCTAGAGAAAGTCATAAGTCAGGATCCAGAGAATCTAGATCTGCTGCAGTTCTACCTTTCCCTAGCCACTGTAATAAGCTTCACTCTCTCCCAACATCAGTACCCACTTCTGTTGGCTGAGATAGGTACTAATTGAATATAGCTGTCTTCTCTTGAGAGTCAGAAGTGATAATGAACATGAAAGCACTCTGTAACTTCAAAGAACCTGTGCAAATTGAGCAAGGTTCTGTTCGTTTATATGATAACCTTAAATAATCATGACTATAATTGAATGAGTCTTTGTTGACATTCTGAGATGTTAAAATTAATCCCGGATGTTTTCCTAGACAGATCATTACCATCATCATGTGTTATGGAAAGAAGGAGGCTCTAATTTAGCTGAACAGTTCTTGATAAATTAATGTTTATTTCATGTTGATTTTGTCAGATAGTTTCGAAGTCCACCCCAGCTGCAGAAATTTAGCAAAAGCTGATAGTGCTTGGACAAGATCCTTCCAGATTTGGCCTCTGAGGCCAGAGAGATAATCACACCGGGATAGCAGATCTGGAGCTGCAGAGGTGGCTCAGCAGTAAAGCGTGCACTGCTCTTGCAAAGGACCTGGGTTCAGTTCCCAGCACACATCAAGCAGTCCACAACCGCCCGCGACTACAGTTGCAGGAGATCCAACACCCTCTTTTGGATTCCATAGACATTTCTACTCACAGTGCATCCCCGGTGCCCCAACACAGACCTATACACGTAAGTAAAAGTAACATAAACCTAACATAAACGTGTACACACATGCAGTGACACATATATGCACATACAGGTGCACACACACACACACACACACACACACACACACACAAACACAGTGAAAGCAACAAAGCAACCTGGGGCTAAGTGCTAAAGGCTGTGGGGCCGGGCAGAGGAAGTTAAGATCCTGGCTGCAGCTGGCTTCACCTCCTTTGACTTCTCTGAGCTCGAACTTCTAATGGGAATACTCAGAACTCCTCAGAGACTTTAACTGAATACACGGTACAGGGATAAGCATAGAATATTCTTTGTGGGTAGCTCAGTGCTTCAGATAGATTTTTAGCTACTGTCATTAGGAGAAAGACATTTCTCTTTAGATTGACAGAACTCAATCTTATTCCTGGGTGTTGGTATGTGTCTGATAACGCTCTGCAGATGAACACATTATAACACAATAGAAAAGGCCATGAAGGCATAGGTGAGATGGCTCAGATGTAGCAGCACATAAAGGCATTTGCTGTGCAAGCCTGGTGGCCTGAGTTAAATCCTGGAGCTCAAGTAAAGGTGGAAGGAGAGGGTGGACTTAAGCAAATTGACCTCTGACTTCACATGTGTGCCATGGTATGCACACACCTCACACAATACATCACATGCAAACACATACACATGTACATCATGCATACATATACACATGTACATATGCATATCACATACACACCATGGGTACCCCATACACATATATCATACCCCTCACCCTCACATACACACACACATTTACACCATGCACACCCTATAACCATCCACATCTCACATACACACAAACATCATGCATACTCGATTCATATTATCACACACATCGTGCATACCCTATACACAAGCATAACACACGTGTGCACACACACACACATTTACACCATGCACACCCTATAACCATCCATATCACACACATACTCATGATCATGCATACCCCATACACATGTATCAGACAGACACATACATTGTGCATACCCCATACACAAGCATAACACACACATACACACACAGGATTTTTTTTTCAAGAAAACCCCATGAAATAAAGCCATATTTACAGAGTTCAAATCCTTCCTGGCTCCACTCTTGCCATCTAGTAGCTTGGGTTAAATCACCTTGCCTGTCTTCCTTCTTAGTGGTGCCAAAAAATCAAAGTGAACTTTATTCTTATTGCTCATGACAAAAGGCTTGGTGTGTCTTTCTATCACTAAGTACTGGTGTCTATGGTGTCCTTTCTTTAATGCACAAAGTGAGGACTGGCCAAAAAAAAAAAAAACATTTCAGTGCCATTCACAGAAGGTAATACTGCATCTCAGACAATGTTTTCTTCGCAGTGCCAGATTTTCCACTGGAGACTTAAGACTTGCTTGCCCTCCTCTCTCAGCTCACGGCATTTCTGACTACAACATCCAGTGGCAGGCTGGACTGGAACTGTAGAGTCATTCCAGCCCCTGACAACCAGGTTCCTCCTGGTGGATGAGGAGAAAAATCACTAAGAGGTGCTTCCTTAATAAGAGTTTTATAGTGAACATTCTTTGCTCAGTTCTAAAACCATAAAAAGGATGGTGAAAGCATTTAATAAGTTATTGAAAATTATTGTTTCTTGGTTATTTGGGGGGAGAAATGAAAAGTAATGACTCTTTATTGCGACAGATACAATTTTTTTGTTGTTTTGAGACAGATTCTCATATATCCCAGTCTAGCCTTCAACTTCCTATATAGCCCAGGCTAGCCTTGAACTCCTGATCCCCCTGCCTCTGACTCTTGAGTCCTGGTGTTACACATGTGTGCTACCTATGCCTGGCTCTAGGCTAGATCTTTAAACCCAAATTTGAAACACCAGCATGGATCAGAAATGGAGCTGGTGTGAGGAGCTCAGGACTGCCTGCTTGGAAATTGACTCCCCAAGGCCACTGGGAGAGGTGCCACCCGGGCTTCACCTTGCCATGCTTCATGAGGAAGGCCTAGGTCAGTTGCTCTCCACCTTCCCAGTGTTACCAGGCTTTAGTGCAGTTCTTCACGCCATGGTGACCCCAAACCATAAAATTATTTTGTGGCCACTTTATAACTATAATTTTGCTACTGTTATGAATAGTAATGTAATGTAAATATCTAATTTGCAGGATATCTGATATACAACTCACAAAAGGGGGCCACCTGACCCACAGGTTGAGAACCATTGGCCAAGATGCTCCTGTTTCAGGATTAGCATTTTCTAAGAACCTAGTGGGCAAATATTAAATGTTTACCCACAGTCATAGAATGGATTATTTATTTATTTATTTATTTATTTATTTGGTCTCAACTGTAGATTCAGTCTCTCCAGTCATGACAATTCATCTTCTCTTTCTCTAGTTTCGGGAAGCAGGTACTGTGTCTGACTCTTCTGTAGGTAGTTGGTGAGTATGATTATGTTTAACAAGTAAATTAAGCGTGTGTGTGTGTGTGTGTGTGTGTGTGTGTGTGAGTGCTGGGATGAGTGAGCTTCCTTCTAGCTTGTACATTCTAACTTAGACCAAAAAATTGACTAATAATTTTTGAAAATTCAATGGCTTGGGAGCATTGTTATAGTGTAATTATTAAAAATATAACCATGCACTTCCTCTTCATTGTATTCCTCCTTCTAGGATGTCAAGGCCACTAGTTGAACATGTCTGAGCCATTGAGACAACACTCCTGCCTTCATAAATCTCAGCATCTAGACAATAGATAAATAAAATTGCCTACAGGAGGCTGTGTTGGGAGCCAACTTGTGGCAGAAAGCGGCTAGAGCCATATACCTGACTTGAGACTTCATTTTCGACAGCCTACAACAGCTGAGCACACTCTGATAAACATCTTCTTAATCCCACATATCTTGTTTTGCTGTTTAGTGCCCACAGCTGCAAGGAGCACAGTGCATGTGCTATCCACGCTATAGACGCCTATAAGGCTTATGTCATATCCACACCTGCAAGGCACGTGGTATTGACGCGCCTACAAGGCATGTGGCAAAGTGTATAAATACCCTGGACTTCCCTTCAGAGGAGGAGAGACAATAAGAGAGAGGAGAGACAATTAATGAGAAACTGAACTTGATCACACACCCTGTCTTGTCTCCATTCTTCGTGTCTCTTGGTAGGCCCTGACCTGAAGACTGGAGCAGCAGAGAGCGGGCCACAACATTTTGGCCCCAAAGCGTGGGGAAGAACGGTCTGCAACACAGTGGCTGCCAAGCCTGGCAGTACCGGTCTCAACAGCTAAGGAGGTGGCTCAGTGGGTAAAGTACTTGCCACAAAAAAAACACAAAAACAAAACAAAAACAAAAACAAAAAACACAAAAACAAACAAAAACAAACAAACAAACAAAAACCACTTGAGAACTTGAGTGTGATTCCTAAGATCCATGTAAAAAGACACATGTGTGCACTTGTAATTTCAGTGAGGAAGAGATGGAGACAGACGGGTCCCTGGGATTTTCCAGGTTAGCCAGCCTATAGTAATCATTGATCCCTTGGCCCATGGGTGACCCTGTCTCAAAAAACCATGGTGCAGGCACCTGAGGAAAGATATTTGGAATTGTTCTCTAGCCTCTGCATACATGAGCATGCATGTGCGATTGCACGCACGTGCGAGCCCACGAGCACAAAAATGGCTGCGTATGAAAGGGAGATTGTGTGTGGCAGAGGGAAAACGATACTTCCCAAATTGGAAAATTCTAAACATCCAGCTGAGATCCATCCAAGAAAAAAAAGCACAGTACATTAAAGGCCGAGGGAAGTGTCCCTCCTGAGACCGTCCCTACTCAAATTCACTTCTGCCAATCATAATGTCCTACTTACTGGATCTTGCTCAGTGTTATCTCTGTCTCAGCAACTGCCTTCTCCCCTCTCCACCCTGACTGCTCGGCTAATGGACTGAGCCTCCCTCCCTATCTGCCACAGCATCACATTAACTACTTCTCCTACCACCTGTCTCTCTCCTCTTCCTGTATCCTGGTGTTGACACTTGTGCTCTGCACTGCCTATCTACCCCTCATTCTCTCAGCTAATGAGAGCCAACAGACCATGAGGAAAAGACCCAGAGCTTTGAAGAAGGATGGACTTAAGTCCAAAGTTCAGCTTCACTAATGAACAGTTTTGTGACCGGAGCAAGCAGATTGTTGTTTCCAATGACCAGAGAGGTCAAATTAAAGGAGAAAAATGAGTTTCAGGGGGAAAAAAATATTGAGCATTATTTTTATCCAATCTTGATAGTTTGAGTGTGTTAGTCAGCGTTCTCATTGCTGTGACCAGATAACTGAAAGACACAACTTACTGGAGAAAGGGCTGTGTTTTGGTTACATTATTTTAGCCATCATGATGGGGAGGATATGGAGAAGCAGAGTAGTCACACCATAGTAGCCAGGAAGGAAAGAGAGAGGAAGGAGGTGGGGGAAGAAAGAGAAAAGGATGGGAAGAGAGAGAGGAGGATGGAAGAAAAGGAGAGAAAGAGAGGGAGAGAGAGAAAAGCACTATGCCTATATGCCGATAATAGCTGGTTTTCTCTTCCAGCTAATATCACCCACATTCATTGCAAGATTTCTGCCTTTTCTCAGTCCCCTCAGGGAAAACTCTCATAGAACACACCCAGCCCAGCAGCCGGATGCAGTTGATAATCAAAGCTAACCGTAAAGTTGCCTGTCTCTTACAACAGTAAGTTATAATGGCATCCACTGTGTGAACTCCTCACACGTTTCCCCATAAGTTCTCTGTAAGATTCCTATGAGATGATACCGCATCACAGTCACAATCCTTAGCCCATTGCATCCCCATGTGACACGGGATGGACCACAGAAGTAGCCTGTGCCTCAGGTTTCAAAAGTTCCCAAAAGCAGGATCCAGATTTAAGCACCTTTTTCACAGGTCTTCACACTGTGGCAAAGCAATGGCATGTTTCCAATTGTATGTTTTACTTTCTTCACATGTAAATGTGAGTCACATGTAAATGCTCAGCCTCCTTTCCTTCAGGGAATTGTTAGAATTAAATAAGATAATATATAGGGGACCCTCCCCCCTTAAACTCTGCCTGCTACCTCCCCATCTAAAAGCAGAGTTGCTAGAAGGAGGGTGTCCTGCTTAGAGTTCGTTGTCAACTTGACACAACCTATAGTCATCTAAGAGGAGAACAAAACTGCGTGGATTGCTGACAACAGATAGGCCTGTGGCCCTGTCTGGGGAGGATTGTCTTGATTGTTAATCAGTGTATGAGGGCCCAGCCCACTGTGAGTAGCACAATTCCCTAAAGGACTGTAATAGACTGGCCCAGCAGTGGGATTCAGCAAAGAGCCATTTCTTATCTTCTCACTCATGGCTCTGCCTGCTGTGAAGGCTTCAACCTGCACATCTACCCTTCCAGCATCTACCCAAGTCCCCTGGCATTTCACCACGTTGCTTCCTTTTGGCACAGTTTACTATCAAGAGCATTGATCTACAAGAAGATGGTTGCATCTGCCTTAGAATGAAATTTGGAGTCCCATTTACACAGTCCTGAGAGGATGGTCTATAAAGAGAGAGACAGAGATTATGTGTCAGCATCCCCTTGCACTCCAAAGATGTTTCTATCTATGAGAAAGAACAAGCGACAAAATACACCCAGAACATGGTCAAATTGCCATGGAGCACACATTGAAATATCTGGAAGCAACAACCTGTGTTTATCTTCCCTCATCCTGTGTAGATGCTTGCATCACCGCCCCACTTCAACTTGGACTGTCCATCCTATGGGTACCAGCTGTCAGCAGTCAAGTATTGCCTTTGCTAGCACTGTGTTTTCTCTTACAACTCTTCTGTATTTAATATCTTCTCAGTTCACTCTCAGTTTTCAAAAGTATTTGTG
This sequence comes from Arvicanthis niloticus, assembly GCF_011762505.2. Lineage (NCBI taxonomy): Eukaryota > Metazoa > Chordata > Mammalia > Rodentia > Muridae > Arvicanthis > Arvicanthis niloticus. The sequence continues at coordinate 14,412,378 of NC_133435.1, forward strand.
GGTTGAATTAGTGCATAGGGCTTACGTGTATGAGTGTGGACATATACACATGTGACAGTCAGAGGACAATTACTGGGAGTCGGTTCTCTCCTTCCACCATGTGAGTCACAGTTATCAAACTCAAATTGTCAGCCTTGGTGCTGGACCTGCAGGCCCCTCTGACTAACCTTACTCCCCACCCCTCTCGGAGGATGCTCATCCACAAGTATAGGCAAAAGTTTTTTGCAACCTACTTTTAATAAGGGCTCCACCTCTCCTCTAGCCTACCACCCAGCAGAGGTAGTGGAAGAGAAAAGTTATTAGGATATGGGGGAGTAGACCTGTTCAGAAATAGTTCTTTGGGGGAGAGCTCCATCTTTTGGGGCAGCAGTTCAGTCCTGTAGCAAACACCAAATATGATTCAGTAGCTGCAGACCAGTCCTCTAGGCAGGCAGACAAACAGACATGAACTGGCCACTACAGTCCAGTCCTTTAGTCCTTTCAGCAAGAAGACACCAGGCAGCTGTAGTTCAATCCTGAAGAAACCTAGAGTCTCTCCGATCAGCCTGAGGTGAGGCCGCAGAAGGGCAAGCTGCTACAGGAGCCTCAGCATTTCTTGGGTGAGTTTCTATCACTGTTGGAGTTACCACAAGTTGAGCTCAACAATGCTATGTAAGGCAAACTAATACATGTGTGTCTTTAGCAAAGAACAGTGAGGTGGAACAAACCAACCCAAAGCTCAGTGCTCCTCTCCCACTCTCCGTGGGGTCATATTTACACTCCTTCATCAAGTGTCCTTTCACATGTCTGCTATATCCAAACATCCTATCACCTGTGTCTGCTTCAGGAAACCAGTCTGTCATGTGTTTGCTTTAGCAAAACATCCTTTCACCTGTGTGCCCCAGCAAAACATCATTTGGCATAACTAACTTCCCAAAGAACTCGAAGTTTCCATGTCACACAAGTACTTTTCTGAGACAGGCTATGAAGAGGGCTTTTTGAGGCTTTCCATATCTGAAAACTGTTATTTGTGTTTGAGGATGGTAACTTAGGTATAAATTCAGCAGGAACCCCCCTTTCCCTCCTCACTTCCAAGGTTCCATTCACTTACCTTCTCTGTTTGCATGCAGCTGCTAACTACCCGTGTGCCTTCCAGTTGCTATCACTTTCCACACACACAGGCAATACCCCACCCTCAAACCTTTTAGGACTTTCTCTTCCTTCTAGCTTTCTGAAAATTCAGGTCAATGCATGCCTGGGTTTAAAAAATTAATTGCATTAGGTACTGAGGGGCTGTTTCAGCCTGGCCACTCCGGTCCTTCAACTGGGGCTGAACACAACTGAACTGAAGCCCAACCAATATGAAGCCAGAGCCAACTCACAGACTAGTGGGAAGGAAATAAATACTGCCATATGCTGCTGGGATTTGCGGGTTGTTTGTTGTGATCGAGAATCTGATAAATACTCATTGACTGTCAATCTGTATTTTGGGAGAGAAGCATTCAAACATCGGCTTGACGTTCTGCCTGTGTATGTTTATCTATGTGATGTGCGTGTGTATGTACTTACTCCTTGCATGTTCAGTTAGGGCCTGGTCACTATGGGACCTTCTACAGAGAGGTTGAAGAGTATCTGACTATATCCTTGGAGTGCTCTTAAGTATCATCTGATCTTGGAGAGTTTCTCAGGAAAGCCCCTTGATCCCTTTCCAGATGGTCATCTGAAGGCTGACATGGAGCTACCCAGTGGGACGAGGGAGCTGGCCACAGAACTGCCACCTTACCTGACTGCAGCTTTCAGGCCAATGTCTTACCCTTGCCTGTTTCTACCTCTCAGGGTCATCCTGGAACCTCTGTGTCCATTGTATTCCTAGAACAAACCCCTGGCTCATCACTGGGGTGGGAGACTTAGATAATAGGCTACATGGCTCAGGGATTATTCCCTAGATGACTGGTTTCCAACTGAAGGGCATTGTATTCTTGGGAGTGTATTTATTTAGCACCTAGTAAGAAGAACCCTTGGCTTCTTACAGAATAGAGTACAATCAAAACAACATGCTATCCATGCCCGACACCAGGGGTTCCTAGATGTTCCTCAGAGGTCCCAGTCCTTGCCTGTTCTAGGCTCTTCTGCTGCCTGTGTGTAGGACCTGAAGGGTTTAGTTCCTGAGATCTTTCCCCTGAGGCTAAGGCATGACTCAGCTGCTTTTCTCAGAACTCTCTGGGCAGGGACAAATGCTCCAAGGATTCTCCACCCACTAGTCCTTCATTTCTGAAATGCTCTGGTAAGATCTCTGGCCCTTTGTTGGCATACTCCTGTTTCACTTCTTTATGTTTGTTTGCAAGAGAAATAAAATAAATGGCCTTCGTTAGTCATATTTGACTGGGAGTCTACATCCTTCCGAAAACTCTTAAAAAACATTTTCCATCATTTCAAAGAATTTGTTTAAATCTTTTTCATACAATATATTTGATCATAATCTTCCTTCTCCCCAACTCCTTCCCGATCCTCACCAGCTCCCTAAGATTGTAAGAGCCAGAACCAGGAAGTGATTCTAAGGAAACAACGTCATCCAGACACAACAGGACTGATAGACATAAGAACCACAAAGACCGTGACAGCATGCACAAGTCCAAACCAGAACAAGTCCCAGCACCAAGAAGAGCAAGAAGAGGAGGTGAACACAAAGTCCTACCCTCACCCAGAAGCAACTGATTCCTGCTGGGAGAGGAAAAACCAGTTTTCTTCATCAGTGGAGTGTTATTGGGCATATCAACCACACTCCAGAGCAGGCCTTATAATACATTATACTCTTTCTCTCTTCTTCTTCTTCTTCTTCTTCTTCTTCTTCTTCTTCTTCTTCTTCTTCTTCTTCTTCTTCTTCTTCTTCTTCTTCTCTCTCTCTCTCTCTCTCTCTCTCTCTCTCTCTCTCTCTCTCTTTCTCCTAGGTGCTGTAGAGTAAAGTAACTTATTCAGAAAGAAGGGTGGAGTGGGAGATTTTACTCTTCTCTGAAACTGCACCGTGGTATTGTTGAACCTAAAGATCCAAAACCAGGGGACTCACTCCTGCAGAAACACCCACAGACGGGATTCGCTGCAATAACATGAAGTTTATTGATAAATTGATAATAACCAGTGCACTGGGGTTCCCTTGCATACAGGCAAGAAGAACCCCGAACTAAAGCTAAAGGCAGCTTATATACCATTCTCACAGAATTTATGAGGGCAGTTATACAATTACCTCTTAAACAATAACCACAAAGGCTAAATTCCAACAGCTGTTCCCAGGCCCGGTTTCTAGGTAATTCAGATTTCTTCTGTTTACCCAGGTTTATTACGTTAAGGGGCCCAGCTTCCAGATTACTTTTTATCTTGGGCCCTCTCCTGGAATGTGTGTTTAAGTCTTTGGAATGTGCTCCTCCAGGGATGTCCTGGGGCAGTTAACCGGAGCTCCTTTTTAATCTTATGTTTCTACAGTGTGAATAAACATAGCAGCCAATAGGCATGGGAGGTGAGACAAATGAGCCACAAAAGCCATTGCAGGGCACAGGGCTCAGTTGTCTGCATGTGGCTTGTTGCCATGGTGTGGAACCTGAATACTTGCTCATCAGTGAGACACTGGAGGAAGTAGTAGAACCATTAAGAGGTGTGACAGTGGGAGGTTTTTCTATTGGAGATTCTGGTATAATGGGGGCAGGGGGAGCTTGTTTCTTTAAATGGCCCTCCCATTCTTTGTTGCTTTTCTTTGTTCTCCCCTATTCCTCTCAGAAGTCATGATGCTGTTACCCACTCCTCCCTTCGCCCTTCTCACCCCTGCACGGCCTTGGGCTTGTTCCATCTCAGGAGCATGTCTTCATAGCTTTCCACCACTAACCCTTTCCTTTGAGCTGTTTTTGGTTGGTTTTGGTTTTTGTTGTTGTTGTTTTTGTTTTTGTTTTTGTTTTTGTTTTCTGGTTCAGGATTGTGTTTTTCCTTTTAGAATATGTTTTAGCAACATTATCCACACTTTACTGAAAGGCAGTTTATTATTGTTTAAAAGCAGCTCTGAAGCTAGCACCTTCACTGAAGCTGAACAACAAAAAAATACATACGGCAGAAAAACTGAGAATTCTACTTTTATTAATTAAACGGCAGTATAACAGGTTCCTTTGCTTCCAGTTGTGGTTTTAACCATACAGATTTAGAAGTGGATATTGGGCAGTTATGAGGCTATAAATAATTTTAGACTTGGAGTTTTAAGACAAATAAAGCAAGGAAGGCATGCATCAGGCAGAATTAATTCAGCCCACCTCGACTACAACAGAGATTCTCCCAGAGAAATCAGAACCAAGGAAGTGAAGCAGTTGCCACGTCTCACGGCACATACTCCATCCTCCAGCACTTGCAGTCTTTCTATCCTCTTTTCTGTGAAGTTCTCTAAGTCTTAGATGTACGGGTTGGGTTTTATGCATATTAATTCTTGCCTTCATGAGGCCTCGTATGTGTGTCTGGTACCCACAGAAGCAAGAAGAAGGTGTCATATCTTCTGGAACTAGTTATGAGCTACCATGTGGGTGCTGGGAACTGCCCTGGGTCCCCTGCAAGAGTAGCAAGTGTTCTTAATCCCTAAGCATCTTTTTAACTCCTATTGTAGAGATTTTGATAAATTTGTGATGATAAGGTACATGAGCTCTGGTTAACTGACAGCTAGGGGAAAGGAGTAGCCACATCCAGGACACTGTAGGGAAGATGGATGCTGGCAGAACTCATGGGTGGATCTATGACAGAGGACAGTGCATCAGTCTTCCCACTGACAACAGAAATCTGTAGGGAGAGGATGGCTCTCTAGTCTATATAGCCTCATCATTAGAGTGAGAAGCTCTCCATTTATAAACATGGGAGGATCACTAAGGACCACCAGACAAATGATGTCACCCAGCAACAAGAAAGTCAGCATTCACAAGTCAGCCAAAGATAAAGATAAAATCTTGGGAATCAAAGCAAACTTTTATAAATTCTTCATGGCAACATTGGTGAGGATGCAGCTTAAAAGGAGTCATTATGAATGGCTATGGGGATGTAAACTCTCCCAGAGGTTGTGAAAGTCATCACAGAGGCTCCTTAAAATACTAATCTACCCTGTGATGGACTGTTCCACTCCTGGGTATGATACTGTTCATCAACAGAATTTCACTGAAGCTCCTCCCTAGTTTCAGGATGGATCTGCAAGGAACACATATCACCTTGGTAAGGATTCCTAAATGCCTTTGTGAGACTGAATCCAGGAATCCAAGAGAAGGCCACTGGCAATCTCTAAAGAAAAGAGGATATAAACGAGAGAAGGGAAGGAGCTTTATGAACCAGATGTCTCCCATTCATACCAAACCTGCATGCTTACATTCTAAATCCATCCGTGTATATAGTCAGTAGTCAACCATCAAAGTATAATATTACATTGGTCAAATTTTATCATATAATTCCCAATTAGGAATGTTTGGGGCTGGTGAGATAGCTCAGTGGATAAGTGTTTGCCGTGTAGCATGAGGCTCAAGTTCAGATCCCCAGCACCCATGTTATGTGCTGAGCCTGGTAGCACATGTCTGCAGTCCTGGTGTTAGAGGGACAGAGACAGGTGAATCCCTAGGGATGGCTGAATTGGTGAGTTCTAGGTTCAGAAAGAGACGCTGTTTTATAAAGAATAAAATTCAGAGAAACTGAGAAATATAGAGAAGATTTACTTCTGGCCACTACAATCATACAGATCTGCACACAGACAAGCAAGCCTCCCAAATAGACATATTTAAAAAAAAGATAATATGCATGCACACATGCATACACCACACACACATACACAGGCAAAAATGAATAATAAAATGGGAATATTTATAATGCCCAAAGATAAAGCAGAGATAAAAATACATATTCTTGGAGGTAAAATGCTTCAAGACTTAAAATGCTGTGTGACATACACTGTAGATGAGACATGATTTATGAAATCATTAATACAAATACAAAAATGAAAGATGCAAAGGCTTTCCTCCCTTCCCCCATTTACCAGGGATTTGCAAATGAAAAAAACAGGATACCACTTCACAATCATTTTCTTAACCAAAATTTTAAAGTCTTAAAATATTAGTGTGTGTAGGTATGGATATAAATATAAAATTCCACATACCACAGAAGCATATAAGTTGTCACCAGTTTGTTATTAAATATTTAGCAAGACCCATACACAGAAAGTTGCTTATAATTTACAGATCAGCCAGACAACTGCTCAGTATCCCAGAGGGGATTTCACACTAAAAGGACCATCGTAATAGTAAGTAAAACTTAAAGCCAACCTTGCTTTTTTCAGTCTCTCTCTCTCTCTCTCTCTCTCTCTCTCTCTCTCTCTCTCTCTCTCTGTGTGTGTGTGTGTGTGTGTGTGTGAATGATGTTTGCATTTCATTTTTTATTCTTTGAAAAATTCATCCATGTGTGGAATGTATCTTGAGCACCCACTTCCTACCTCAAACTTTCTCTGGGATGCCCAAATGCATCTCTTTCCCAACTTTGTGTCTTCTTCATTTTTATTTATTTATTTGTTAATTTAACCCATTGAATCAAGCTTTTGCATGTGTGGGCACATATGTGTATAAGCATGTATGATTGATGTTGGAATCATCCTCAATCACTTTTTTACTTTATTCATTGGGGCAACATTTCTCAGTCAAATCTAGAACTCACCGATGTAGCTAGCCTCAAACACTTTAGATCACTTAAAAATAATGAACTATAATTATCCATGTGTCAACATGAATAGGTCTCAAAAATTCTGTGTAAAATGTGTGATATGTTATTTATATACATTTAGGAAAGTGTGAAGGTTAATTATATGTTGTTTAAGACACCTGTGTAGTGACACTATAATTAGATGTCTAATAATATGAAAATTATGGGCGGGGTAGAAACAGCAAATTCAAAACACAAGTTACTTCTGGTAGGGAAGAAAGGGTCAGATTAGAGGAGTTAGAAAGAAAACCCCAGTAATATCTTGAGTTTGAAGAAAAAAACTCAGGAAGTTGTAAATATGTGTGAAAGGGAGAAACAGGTAAAATGAGTTACATGTTTGACAGTGACTATCAGTAATTAATATTTTGCTGATCTAATTTTATAGGTCTTTCTTCTTCACACATTCACATATTTCTCCAGAAATTTTAAAGCAAATATCAGACATCTATCTTATGCTATGTTACCATAAATACTTTAGAAATTATCTGTGACAACTGAGATAATTTTATTTTACTTTTATTGTGGTTTTAGATAATTATTATTTTATGATTATGCTATTTTTATTTATTCTTTGAGAATTCCACACACTCCTGCAATGTATTTCAATCATATTCACCCCCCATTCCTCCTCTAACTTCTACTAGACCCACTCCCACCCTCTTCAGACCTCTTGTCCCTTTTAAAAATATATAATCTACTAAGTCCAGTTTGCACTGTCTGTGTTCTCACAAGTGCGGGACCAGCCAATGGAACAGGGTAGATCTAGCAGGGGCCACAGCCTCAAATAAAACAGATTCTGTCTTCCCTAGAAGGCATCTTCTGTCCATAGCCCCTCACTGAGGGGTGCGGCTCATGGCTGTTGCTCTACTGCCTTGTTTGATCTCATGCAAACAACCACAGCTACTGCGAGCTCTTGACAGCAGAGGTCCGACATGTCCAGAAGATACTCTAAGTCCTTCCCCACCACTGGCTCTTAGACTCTTCCTACTCCCTCCCCCCCCGCCCCCCCGTGATGCTCCCTGAGCCTTTGTGAGGAGGAGATGTAGCGACCATTTATTATTAAAGGGGAAGTACTCCAAAAAATGGGAATAGTTTAGTGAGTGGGGAAAAAGCATTTATATTAAATATGTAATTGTTATGGCACTATCCTATTAGCCAAAATTACTAATAATTCCTGTGGGATATGGAGTAAGAGTTCCTTACAGAGACACCTGACTTGTAACCACTGAGCGCGTTACCTGAGATCAGAGGTTCTCAACCTGTGAGTCTCAACCCCCAAAAGACCACTGGAAAATACAGATATTTACATTATGTTTCATAACAGTAGTAAAATTGCAGTTATGAAATAGCAATGAAACTAATGTTATGGGTGAGGGTCACCACAACATAACGAAGTGCATTAGAGGGTCGTTGCAGCATTAGGAGGGGTGAGAACCACAGCCTTCGCTGATGAAAGGGTTTTGTCCCGGTGGTTTGGGCAATGGCCTTGCTGTAGGAGATTAACCTTACTTATCCAGATGGGTCTCATGTAAGCACATGGGCAGTAAAAGAGGAAGAAGATGAGACAATATAACCAGGAAGCCTGACTGAGCTTGGAACATCTGACCCTGCTGGCATTGAAGATTGTCAAAGGGTCTTGAGCCCCATGCACACGACCTCTAGAGGGTGGAAAAATAAATAAATAAATAAATAAATAAATAAATAAATAAATAAATAACAAAACAGATTCTTTCCTATAACTTCTAGAAGGATTACAGCCCTGCTGACATTTTGAAAGCCATCTGGGACTTCTGACCTCAGCCTTATGACTGTAAGATAATGAGTTTGTCTTGTTTTAAAGCTAAGTTTCTGATAAACTCGTATATGAAAATCTATGTGAAACCAATGTGATCCCTTCATATTAGGTAATGAGTTTTCAATCATTCTTCTCAGCCATCTGAGAAATATTTCCCTATAGAATTTATGCCCCATGTCTCAACAGAAAAACTAACGTAGGTGCCAGAGACCATGAATTTGTATTATATGACTTTGGGAAGTTTTTCCACTTGATGATTTTCTGCTTTTGTTTTGTAAGCTGTGTAGCGGCGGAGTGGGTGGGAGGTGGAGGGCTTGCAGTAGCATTCCTATTACATAAATAGATTAGTGAATACAAATATAGTTTCAAATTCAAAGTATGATACAGTGGTAACCATAATGTCTTGTGTTTTCAACTAGCTTAATAATCTTTTAAGTATTTAAATATATTTTATTTATTGTCAGTGTCCTACCCCTACAATGTGAATCCTTCAGCTGTTCCTGTAGTATAACACAACCCTTAGAGCAAAACAACCTCCATCTTCCTTAGAGCAGCTATGCCTCCTTTCGAAAGTCTGTTAGGGTATGATGTGTTAACTATTGACATCTTGTCATAGGAGGGAGTGGGGAGAGTCAAAGGACCTCCACCTGAGATTCTAGCTGGTCCTTTCAGCCACTTTAATGCAGCCCTGCCCTGATTGCACAAGGCCTTGGGGGTCTCAGATGGTGTTAGTGGTGTTAGGGATAAGAAGGAGGGACCATCTATGCAGCTCCATGAAAGCCACCATGCAAGGTATCAACTTACTAGTGTGGATGCCTTGGGGTAGCTCATGTGCCTGTAAGTAACTGCTCACTCTGGCCCTGCACAAAAACCCACAAACTCATTCATTTCCCAGGTTGAACTTTGGTGAATGCTTTGGTTTGTTATTGGGACCTTATGGGGAGGAAAAAGACATTGTTTATGTCTCCAGGAAAGAAATTTTCACAACAGTAGGAAAAACCATGGTATGCTGCTGAGAAAGAATTATACTTCCCTGGGACTTCCACACTCACGTCTCTCACAGGGGCCAACAGTTGGCTGAGCTGCCACTCTGGAAGAGCGTTCTTGTTTCCTCTGAAGAAACGATGCTCTTGTCCCTGCCTTGATGGCGGTAGGCTTGGTGGTGGTTGTGGCTGGGAGCATAGAGAGGCCTTCTATGGAAGAGTAGGCTGTGGCTCTGTAAGTGAAGGCCTTCTCCATGGATCCCCATGGTGGATCTCATTGAAAAGAGATGGTCCATTGTTCTAAACACTTTATTGTCATGGTGGAAAGTGGATGTATAAAACCATACCCCACTTCAGGGTGGGCCTGAGATTATATACCTTTTGCAGGGAGGAATGTTTGGGAAGGGAAGCTTATTGGCAATGCCCTCCAGGCCTCAAAGTTTCTCGTTAGCATGGAGAACTCTGTTTTGAGCCTACTTGACTATGGTCACTTCTCTTTCTACTGTCTTGCTCTGAAATGTTGAGGATGCCTCATCTACATGTGGAATCTACATGCTTGGGGGCACTGCCATTCCATGACTGAAGGCCACAAATCTCTCTATGTGGTGAGGAGGCCTACGGTTACTTGACAGAGACCTGGTGCAGGGAGCAGGCAAAGCTCCCTTCAGAGTCTCTGGGGCTTCAAGTCTTTAGCTCGAGTCTACCAGGCTTCCTCTCACGGTCCATGGCCCCACACCATCACATCTGGAGAAAGTCCAAATCCCTTCCTTCTCACCTATGCCCTACATATGTGACCTTTGTTTATCGTATAGAATATGTCCCACCATAAAGCTAGCTGGTGATGGGGTTATTTCTTGAAACTCAGGTTAAAGAGCCTGTTGAAGAGATTTCTGGACAAGAGGGAGAATTGGCAACTGGAGAAGAGTTGAGGCACTCTACAGAGAGTCCATCTGCCCACCCAGACCAGATCGACTCAGACACAAAGAGGGGGTCCCAGTGACCATGGAAGACATGTGATTCTTCATGGGAGTCCTGGCTAACTTCTTCACCAGGCTCAGCTAGTCCCACCCAGTTGTGGCAGCCACCTTGAAAGGAGAGAAACTGAGGAGCTTGAACCCTAAATTGATTGACTCTTTCTTATAAAAAGTAGACTATTTTAAGACATAATATTATTTTAGTGAAAATGCTAATTTTTCTTTCCTTTGTCTTTTCTTCTCTTTCCCTCAGTCTCCTGGAACTGGAGCTCCAGAGCACGGGGCACACAGTGGTAGGTAGTTTCATATTAGGTATTCTGAAGCCTTCTTCTCTGGGAGTGTCCCAAGTAGACTCATCATAGATGCAGACATGGACAAGAATTAGACAAAAGTCAGCCTAGCTTGTAGAGGTAGACATTTCCTGCATCCTCTACAGTGAGCCTTTAGGAAGACAACTCAGAAGAAAGCAATGAGTGTGTCAAGAGCCAAAGCAGTTCTTCACCTGCAGGCTTCCCCAAGGGAAGGACAAAGGGCTCACTCCCGCCCTCACCCACACTCCTATGGAGCACCCTTCCTTGTGCACCATCATTACCCAGAATCCTCAGCAGGCTGTGAGCTCTTCAGAACAAGACCAGCGGCTTTTCACCTGCTGGTTCTCAGTACCTACCCTGACACACAACCATTTCACATTTAATTAGTAGTTTCCGAATACTTAAAAATTAGCATTCTACCAAAGAGAGAGTCAATCTTTTGGCTCGTGATTTTTCTCAGTCACTTTTTTTTTTCTTTTCAATTTCAATTCCATAAGGGAGAAACAAACAATCCTTGTTAATAATTAATATGTAATATAGATGAACAGACCAGAGCCCAGAGAAATGAGTCAGTAAGCAGCGCATCTTCATTGTGAATGAGGAGGCAGTCACAGGATTTGGGGCCAGGAGGGCTCCATAGAATGAAACCATGTGGGTGGTGATGGGGGCTGAGTGAGGAATGTCTTGTCTCGGGTACACTTCCGATGACTCCAAATGTACTGATCAACATACACAGCATTTTAATGTAATATTTAAAAAGGCAAAATTCACGTGAAACAAAAATAGCATTTTTCTTGATAATAGAATTGTTATTACTCACAATTATTTCCCCTCAGTCACGAGTGTGGCCTGGTACAACTTTGACAGATCACATCTTTATTTAAAATTCTGGTATTTTATTGGAATCCTGGTTTTATTTTGCACTATAGTTTTTAAAAATACTTTATTATTTATTTATGTGTATGTGTGTGTATGGTTTGTATGAATGTTTATATCTATGAATGCAGGGACCCTTGGGGAACAGAAGTGGGTACCAGACACCCTGGAGCTGGAGTAACAGGCCATTATGAGCTGCTTTATATGGATGGTGGAAATGGAACTCAGGTCCTCTGCAAGAACATGTCCATGCTCTTATCTGCTGAGCTGTCTCTCCAGCCCCTAGGTTATTGGTTTCAATGCTGCAATAAACATGATCACTGGATTTGGAGCACCACTTTGACTTTTGCACAGTAAGAAGCATATTACCTTGTAAGTAATATCCCTGGCAAGATCCTGGTAAGGTCTGGATCTTGGGTGATTGTTGCTCATGGAGAGTACACGGTCAAGCCACCCTCCAGGAGAAGGTGAGAATTTTATCTGGGCCTAACCCTGAGTTTCTTGGATCATTTAGGCTGCCATAAGTAAAATACTCCAGGCAAAGATATAGTTTCACAGTTTGAAGGCTGCAAGCCCAAGATCAAGGGACCAATATGATTGGGCTCTGATACCCCCCCGCCCCCCAACCCTCACTGCCACCACCAAGTGGAGCTTGGAGATGGCTATAGCCTCTCTGTATCCTCACACGGGAAGGAGAAGAAAGCAAACAAGGTCCTTGGTGTCTCTTCTTGTAGGGCAGGTATCATTGGCATCTTGAGAACTTAATTCATGTTCTCATTGTACCCTAATGACTTAGAGGCCCCGCCCCATTCACAGTATTCCATAAATAATATGAAACGGTCAGGATCCAAATCCCGAGTCTATAGCACCACTATGAGACCCTCTCTGATTCTGGTGACCCAGCAGGGCTTCCCTGTGCATCAGAATATCTTACTGAAAGCCTTTCCATGTTCTTGCAAAGCGTCTGTGCAAGCAGGCTCTGTTAGCCATCTTTGCAGAAGGCGGAAGCAAGCATTGGAAGCGGTAGGTGGCACAGGTGTTATGTGAGTGAACCTGCAGCTCCTGATTCCTAAGCAATGTCCTTTCAGCCAACACTGCATGCCCCACAGCAACCGGGAAGGATACTACATTTGTACTCTGCTTTAACCCCTACTTGCTCCAAGCAAATCTGCAAGGTTAGCTGCGTTAGCCTCTTGCTAACGCCAGTCACAGGGAGTCTCACTGAGAAGAGAGACTTCACTTCCCGATTCTCTAAGCCTCCAGCATAGGATACAAAAACACCCCGTCCCATCCATGTGGAGTGAGAAGAGGGAGCCTGCCTACAGGGAGAGGGCTTTGTAACCCCATTGATTGGGAAAGCCTTCCTGCCAAGGCTCTCTGGTACAGCTTTTGGCTTCGTGCAATCATGGAATGAGCCGGCTTTCAGGCAAGCTGTTCACATCCAGCTCAGCCTTTACTAGTTGCCAGGGCCTCTGATGTTCACAGCCATCCTGTGGGCAACGGCAGGTCTCAGGCTCACAAAATACAGATGGTCCCCAGGGCAGACTGGGGGCGAGCCAAGCTCAAGGCCCTAATCTCAGTGGTGCTGATCAACTGGCAGCTGGAGAAAAGGCTTTCAGACCTTCCAAAAAACATGCTTTCCCCCCAAACAGGAGGAAACAGGGGCCCAGCTCCCCATCAAGAGCTGTAAAAATGCCAGCGTGTGTCTAATGGACCACATAACTCGAAATTTGATTATGGCCGCCGAAGCACAATACTGGAAAGAGACAGTTGATCCCAGCCAAAGACAGCAAATGAAATAGGAAAAAAAAAAAAAAAATGAAATCCCTAGAGGAAGGACCCAAGGGGTATCTTGTATTGGACACTGTCTTAAGAAACCCAAGGAATTGGTCAAAGGCTTTGTCTGTTTGGTGAAGCAATGAGGATTCTTTAGAAAGACAGAGGATGGAGAGCTGGCTCAGTGGTTAAAACTACTTCCTGCTCTTAAAATTCTCAGCACGCTCATCCAGGTCCAGGGGCTCTGATGGCCTCTTGTGACCTCTACTGGTACCTAAACTAAACACATACAGAGAGAGAGTAAGAGTGCGAGAGCGAGAGAGAGAGAGAGGGAGAGAGACAGAGAGAGTGACAGAGAGAGAGACAGAGAGAGACAGAGAGAGAGAGATTCCACAGAGAGTCAGAATTTTTAAAGAAAGGATATCATAAATGTGATCGCAATAATAAATAATGAAAAGCCCAATGTTCATAACATTAAATATAAATGATAAAGAAAACCAATGCATAGATCATGAAGCTTCGCAAGCAGCTCATGAGACAAGACCTTTAGGGACCCGTCTCCCTTCGAAAGCTTCTATTTGTGCTGCTGGGGACCATGTTTTATCTGAAGCCTATGCCCTTTGTCTCGTCATCACTACCTCCTTCCCTCTCTTTCTTAATTTTCCTTCTCTTCCTATTCTCTTACCTTTTCTGCTACTTTATCTCTTTCTCTTCCTCTTTCACCTTTCCCTTACCTCCCTAGCCTACCCCTGTGGATCCTCAACTCTTTCCTTTTCTTCCTATTTGTTTCTTTTATTCACTTCCTTCTTTTTTCCCCTTTCCAGGAAGTTTTGGACTCCAGACTACCCTTAGCTACCCAGAAAGCTCAGAGGTATTCTAGAACATGCAGACTATACAAGGGGCTCCTTGGAAATGTGTGCAATAACAGTTAGTGAGAAATGAAGCCATGAATTTGAAGAAGAGGGGGAGATGTGTATGGGAGGGGTTGAAGGGAGGGGATGGAGAAATGGCATAATTATATTATAATCTCAAATATGTTTGAAATTAAAAATAAAATAAGCAAGAGAAGTGTGCACCCATGCACACTGCCTATATGGTTTCCAAACAAGTATGTTGTACAGCCATTAAAAATAATGGCCCTGAACACTACAAAATGGCATGAAAACAGCTTATTTGCTGCATTTAAATGAAAAATTCAGGATGCAAAATTTTATTTGCAGTGTAATTACAGTTGGGCTTTAAAACCCGCCAAAGCCTCTGTGCTGGGAAAACTGGAGGAGCAATGCCAGTTGTTAGCAGCCCCTTCTTCACAAGGAGGTACTTTGGGGGTGAGGGGAGCTGGTTTCAATTTTTCCCTCCATTCTGAGTTTTATTTCCTAAACACATATTGCCTTCATGATGACAAAATAAGCCACCAGTGGCCATAACAGAGACCTGCTGTAAGGACCTCGGCCACTGCCATCCTAGGTTACACTCTACAGAGGGTCGAATTTGGTACCTACTAAGCTAGATGTAGCAACTGACAATACCTCATCTCCCGTCTGCCTCCTCCCATTACATAGTGACTCACATGGCCCCCAGATGGCTTTTGAGACTTCTTGAGACCTGAAGTTCATACTCCCTGGGGCCCCCTCCAAGAGCAGGTATTTTTCGGAAGTGTCGTTGTGGACCTGTGAGAAGGGCTTTGTCATCAACCCTCTTTTACTGGGGAGAAGGGCAAAGCTCAGAAGAACTACTGAGTGGCTTGTTCAGCTAAAAATGCAGGAGGTTTTTAATCCAGTCTGATGGGAACTATCCATGGCCTCTAATGACCTCCATGGAGTTTAAGATCTTGAAAACACCAGATGAGGGGGAAAGTGCCACAAAAGAGTGACAGTTACAGAAGCTAGTGAGATTTGACTCAAGAAAGTAATGATGCGGGGAAAAGAGACTGTGGCCCCGAATAGTGAATGAAACAGGCTACCACTGCTTTTAAATCTATGTACATATGCATGCGTATGTGTGCACTAAGGTGCTTGGAGAAGCCAGAAGAGCCTCTGGATCCCCTGAAGCTAACTACAGACAATTGTGAACCCCCTGACTTTGGTGCTAGAAACAAAACACTGGTCTTCTGCAAGGGCAGTAAGAGCTTCTGATGGCTGAGCCATCATTTCTCCAGATTCTGAGATTGTCACTATTTTCTGAGAAAATCTATTCATTGAAATCTTAAGCCCAAATATTTACTTTTTCCATATGAATTATTACCTTAGGAAAAATTCCCAAGGGTCATATTACTGGTTCAAAATATATGGAAATAGTAACGATTCCAAATATGTATTGCTGAATTATAATCTGAAAGGATAGGCCATGGATTCTCCTTTCAGGTTATACTTATATCTACTGCAGTATTTTTCCATCACTGTGATTGTTCACTTTGTCATCACTTGAGGAGAGAGTCTCAATAAGGAACTGTCAAGATGAGATCGGCCTGTGGGAGATTGTCTTAATTGTGTTTATTGATGTAAGAAGATCTAGCCTAAATGTGGCTGTCACCATTCCATGGGCTTAGGTACTAGATTGTACAGGAGTGGAGAAAGCTGGCTGACCCTTAATGGATTCATTCCTCTCTGCTCTTAACCTTGGGTTTCACATGAGCAGGTTATGGACTGTAACTTGGGATTGTGAGCTAAAATAAGCCCTATTTCCCCTACATTGCTCTTTATCAGGTATTTTTTCACTGAAGTTGAGATGAAACCAGGGCAGTAGGTATTAAGGGAACTATTATATCCTGAGAAAGAAAATAGGGGTATAATCTCTCTGCCCAGCCCAACACTTCTCACACCATTCACTGGCTTCTGACACCGCTATTACATATGTGCTTTTACACAGGTGCCATCATATTTTCATAGAACTTGCCCTCAGTTTCGCCCCTAACATTTTGTACATTTTTTTTCCATTTTCCGTGCTTTGTCTCGTCTACATTTCATGAAATAAGTATGCCATGGCTATCTTAATTTCCCCACCACTGGGCAGTTAGCTCTTCCAGTTATTAGAAAATAAACTGCTATAAATATATTTTGCATATTACTTTTTCCATATGAATTATTACCTTAGGAAAAATTCCCAAGGGTCATATTACTGGTACAAAATATATGGAAATAGTAATGATTTCAAATATGTATTGCTGAATTATAATCTGAAAGGATAGGCCCATATATAGTACCTGGGCCTTAATAGATACTTAATAAATGTTTAATGGCTATGTGACTCAATGCCACAGGCAACATTATGTAAATCTTCCTTGAATATGCTAAACTGGTTAAGAGAAGAAGACTTGGCTTTGCGTTATTAAAGGCATGTACTGTAATACACAGTGGCTGAAACAGGACTTCTGAGAGTCTGTTATTGTTTTATCCTTTATTTTAGTTTTACAAACAGCAAATTTCTAAGAAGGGAGTTATCTTAGTCTTGGCTTCATTGCTGTAAAGAGATACCATGATCATGGCAACTCTTATAAAGGCAAACATTTAATTGGGGATGGCTTACAATTTCAGAGGTTCAGTCCATTATCATCATGGCAGAAAGCATGACATCATGCAGACAGACATGGCGCTGGAGGAGCTAAGAGTTCTATATCTCCATCTGCGGGCAGCAGAAGGAGACTATGCTCCACACTGAGTGTAGTTTGTGCATAGGAGACCTGAAAGCCTACCCTCACAGTGACACACTTCCCCCTATAAAGCCATACCTATTATAACAAGGCCACACCCCCTGGTAATACCACTTCCTGTGGGGCAAGAATTCAAACACATGAGAGCAATACCTATTCAAACCATCACAGGAGTATTCTCTAAAAACGTTTGGAGGACTCTGCTTGGTTGGAATGAACAGCATCATTATGGCTTTGGGCAGCCTGGGTCTTGGCTGGATGTAGATGGGATCTCCAATGTCCCTCAGCTCTTCCTGGTTCTCCTAGCTTCCAAGGATGATGATGCTCTCTGCATCTTTGGCTTCTCTGGGGTTCTAGATTTGTCTTAGAATTCTAAACTGAGAGCAAGTGTTAAAGACTAGATCTCCCACAAATAACCCAAAGGAAGATACTTGCAATGTAGAAGTATGCCCATCAAAAGACAAAGTGGGGGTTGGAGAAATGGCTCAGTGGTTAAGAGCATTAACTGATTGTCCAGAAGTCCTGAGTTCAATTCCTTGCAACCACATAGTGGCTCACAACCATCTGTAATGGCATCTGATGCCCTCTTCTGGTGTGTCCGAAGATGGTGACAGTGTATTTGCATACATAAAATAAATAAATCTTTAAAAAAAGAAAAGAAAAAAAGACAGAGAGTAGGTCCCCAAACTAATGTGTTAGTTGGGAGAAAGGTAAAATGAGTCTTTGGCAGGAACTCATATTATAGTCCAGAGAGGAACAGGAAGCCAATGGGAAAGACAAAAAGAAGACATCAACAACTACAGTCTTTCTAAAGATAGAAGAGATCATCTTGTCCTTTGATGGAAGTTAGGAGAAGAGCTAACTGCAAATGAAAGCTTGCAGCCTGCAGAAGATAATACTGAACTTGTACCTGTAATAACAGAGAGAAAGACCTCAATGGAAGAATGCAGGGCCAGCAAGATGGCTCAGCAGGTAAAAGTGCTTGCTGCCAACCCTGATGACGTCGGTTAAATCCTTGGAACCCACATAGTGGAAGGTGAGAATGACTCCTGCAAGCTGTCTTTTGACATTCACAATCTCACTAAATCATTGCCCCAACACCCTAAAACAAATACATGTAAAAAAAACAAAACTGTAGACAGTCATGAACATACAACCAAAATCCAGTAAAATTATTCCAACATTTGATACAAGAGGACCAGATATGTAATTAATGAGGAGATTTATAACAAGTTAGCCAAAGACAACCCCTATTAGTGGGACCAATGGTAAAGAAGGTGGGAGTGGATACAGAGAAGGCAGACATGGTAGAAAGTATTTATGCTGAGAGACTCTCTCAATAGCAACCCCTTACAGACTGACCAGCAGAAAATGACCTGTCAGGATGCGAACTGCTAAATGACCAGAAATAAAAGTAAGAATTATGTCACACTTCACCCATCCAGTGTCGTATTAGAGCAGGGGCCCTTGGAGGGACATCAACCCAGTGTGAAGAGAAATAAAATATATACAAGGCAAGCTTCTTGCCAAGATGATTTCTCTCCTTGGAAGCAGGAAGAAAAATGTTCCAAGATCTGCCCAGAGGACATGAAATGATTTGTCAACCAAGTACCAGAAACTCCAAGATTCAAAAGCCATGATCACTTGGTGCTCAGGAGGAAGAAATTAATATTTAATGTTTTTATTTGTCTTCAGGTTATCTGGTAGTAATTTCAGCCACGCTGCATTCTGCTTCATGGGTTTACAGGCCTGGTTAACATGCAGTAATGGATTGACCCTCCCTTGTCAATGAGTGTCTTAAGCTTGACTGTTGAACTTCCAGATATGAATATGGATAGATGACACATCTCAAAACTTTGGAACTGCACCGTAGTGCACTTCTTTGTGTGTGTGTGTGTGTGTGTGTGTGTGTGTGTGTGTGGCGGGGGGAGGGGGAGGAATGTGAAGGACTCTCAAAACAGAGATAGGGTATTTGTTTTCAAAGGAACTGTACCATCTTGCATGCTGTACTTGGAACTTGGTGGTGAATATTTGTTTTATCAGAGTAACTGGAGCACATAGTTCAAAAGTCAAATCTTTTTGAAAGACTTATGACATCCAAGCAGCTCCCACACTCTGTTTAGTCTTCCTCTTGCCTAGGGCAGGGTCACTGTTTTCTTCTGGCATTTAAGCAAACATCTTTCTAAATAGCATGCATATGTGGTGTTCTTTGGATTAATGAATATTAAGTAAGCTCTCTGACTTCCCATTATGATAGATGAGGTTTCGGCTCCTTCTGTCTGGCCCCATCATTTTTGAGTAAATCAATACTCAGCTGATACCACCATATTCCTCATAAGAATATTATTTCTGACTCCATAGTTCTATTTTTATTTTATTCTTCCTTGCCTTCTGTATTTTGGAAATTGATTGGCTTGTGGCCTTTCTTTTCCATGTTCTTCTCTCTTTTTTTAACTATTGCTTCTTTGTATCAATTGCTATCCACTCCCCCAATGCACAAAAGCATTCCAATACAGCTTTCCAGAGTCATATCAAGAAATGTATCTATTTTTATTCTTATCCTTGAGAGTCTCCACCTGGATTGCTGTCAGTCTTGGCCAGAGAAGCTTCTTTCTGAGTTGGCAACAGTCAATGCAGAGCCACACTGGTCACGATGCTAAAAATAAGAGACTGTTGGGTATACAGCCCTAAATGGGACATTTTTATCATATACCCCTAACCCTGGCCAAGGCTGAGGAAACGTCACAGACGAGGAGGCAGAAGGAATGTAAGAGCCAGAGAATGGAGAGGGGTGCTATGAAATGCTGCCTTGTGGATGAAGTGGCTAGTACACCCCTGAACTCACAGCACCTGTGGTTGCCTGCTCAAGACGTCTACAAGATCAAGCCAGCCCAAATTGTACCCTGAGTAGGGGAAGTACTCATGAAGCTCCATTCATAACTGAGACGCCATTGCAAGTTGGGAAAACAAATTCTTCTCTGGGGGTGTGGCCACCAGTGTGTTATTCTTGCTCTAATGGGTGGCCCCACACCCACGCACATATAAGTATTTGGATGTAATGAATTATTAAAGTGAAAATAAGAGGACACTGAGCTGAAAGAGGGATATGTTGAGGAGATCTGATGGGAGTTGTAGGGGGAAATGAGTAAAAATTATCATATTTTATTGAATATGTATATGAAATTCTCAAAGAATAAACTAAAAATCAAATAAAAATAGCAAGTGCTTATTTTTTTAAAACAGAAAGTAGGAAGTCTTCTCACATCTTGTCTGGAGAACGTAGGTCTTGCCACAAGAAATCTCTAAGCTAAACCACAGAAGATAGTTGACCATTACCCACCCTGGGTATATAATCAATTGTGTCTGCCCAAACCACACCGAGACATTTATTTTAATGTCTAGAGAACAACCTTCTCTGCTTCTAATGCTATGGGAAGAGAAGTTACCTAGAGAGAGAAATGAGGAAGGAGAAATCTGCCCCTTCATCCATTCGGTTGGCTCTCGCCTGCTCAGTTTCAACCAAGCCCCTGCTTTTCAGCCTCCAGAGTTCTAGAGTTGTTGCTATAATGTTTTCCCTTTCTCTTTACAGCACAGGCTTGCTTTGATTTATTGGGATTCTATGAGAAATGGGACTCCTAGAAGTGGCTCAAAGCCATAGAGTTGTTGCCTATCGTCTTTGGCCTTCCTTGTCTGTTTATGTCTCTTTACACGATAGGCTTGCTATGATTTATTGAGATTTTATGAGAAGATGGGACTCCTAGAAGTGCTCAAAGCTGTCTGAACTGTATTTATTTTTGATAGGTGAGCCCTATACAGCCGCCACTTTTGTAGCTTACAAATTGGTTGGGAATAGACCATTTCATCTGGCTTGACCCCATGCAATTCTTTTTCAATGTTACTTTAAAGACCTCTTTTTATGATATGGGAGGAATCATGATGTATTTATTCCTAAGCAAAGCCCCACGGGAGAGTATATGAGCGTAGGCATCTCAGATTCTATAACATCTGCCCACAGCCTCACTACCCACATCTATTGCTCCTTCTCCCAGAACGTGAATTTCAGTGTACCCTCGAGGTGAGAATCATCAAAACTTAGATATAATTGAATGAACAATGTATTGACATTCAAAGACTCAGTTTGACTTCTAGAATTTCCTATCTGCATAATATTAGGAGATGCCTTAATATAATGCTTTTATTCCAAAAAATAAAGACAAACGAAAAACAAAACAAGAACAAGAACAATAAACCCTGTCTTTATGAGCAATCCTTTTAAAATTGTTGGCTGGGTAGCTTAGAATCTTCATTTCTAAATCAAATAATAACAGCCTATGTCTTGGGAGATAACTGTGAGATAATGACAGTAAAGCTCTCAGCATGGTACCTGTCATGAAATATCCAAGGGTTATCATTCTAAATTTCTATAGTATTAACCACAGGATTATGCATTGTTAGGTAAACAGTTATAAGAATTAAGCACCCATCTGTTTCTTATTATCATAGTTCTGTAGACATAAAGATCTGAATGAGACAACATATATAAAATCTCTGGATCAACATTATCTATAGTCTGTCAGGTTTTGAAGACCATAAATCAATATCTTCCTGGACTGGTTAACCCAAAGGAAGCCACATAATGTTAAAGACAACTATTTAATGTACCTGCCAATCAGGTAGATGTATTATCCATGGCTTTGATTTCTCTTGGCCACAGCTCCCCAGATCCCTGGGACTCAGAATTGACAGAAGTGTCAAAAATCAGGAAAACCAAATACTATTGGTTTTTTTTTTTTATTAAAAAGGAAAAGAATAGTCCTTTCCTCTAATATTTGGAGGAAAATTAATAACTAAGGGGAAATACCATTAAACACTATCTCCTTTACATGATATTTACACTTGTTTTGGAGGTTAGCTACAAGTAGTAAAGACTGGCCAAAGCATCATTGCTTAATGAGGCTTTAGTTTGGCTACTATGGAATCTGCTGTTATTAATAATGGGCAACTTTCTGATGTGTAAGTGTATAAAGAACCTATAGCATGATGGAAGGGCTAAAAAGGATTCCAGTATTTGTCTTCCCATTGCTTTGAGATGCTGTCTATGAATAAAGTCTTCAGCAAGCATGCCATTGATTTGCCAGGTTAATAGAGTGGTTTCAAAGATAGGAAATCTTTGAAACGGCTTTATAGTGGTGTTAACATTAGTGACTTGTTGGAAGTATATGCCTCATAGAAAAAAAAGAAGTATTCAAGGCACCAATAGTCCACTGTTTGAAATTATGGGACATTAGTTAGAATCAAAATGGAAAAAGAGTTCATGAATAGCAATGCTTCTCGCATCTTAGCCTTCTAGGGAAGGCAAATGGAAATCATTATCTCTTATAAAGTAGTCGAGAAATCTAAGAAGTAAGGAGGCACCAGGACACCCAGTGATTATTCACCAGATATCTTGTAGCTCTCTCTCTCTCTCTCTCTCTCTCTCTCTCTCTCTCTCTCTCTCTCTCTCTCTCTCTCAAGAAATGGGATAAGACAGGCTCAGACAGCTTTAGTCATGTACTTAGATACTCTGATGTTGACACGGACTGGAACCTGTATTGAAGTGTTAACTTCTGATTCCAAAATTTGACTGGTCGAGAAATGGGAATGAATGTGCTTCAGGCTTCTCTGTTGGTTGGTTACTTTCAGCAGAACCAGAACCTATACCTCCTGACTTTTGCTTCACTGTCTTCTGTTGTGGCCTGAGCTGCCCCATGTTGGGCACCAAAAATGTTGCAGACTGCTCTACCCCACATTTGGGGGCCAAAATGTCTAGGACCGCTCTATCAATGTTGGGACCTGCACTGCCAAAAGCCTTGGTGGCTAAATTGTTAGAGCCCGCACTGCCCCAAGCTGCTCCAGTCAACGGGTTGGGGTTTAGCAAGAGAGAGAGCGAGGACTGATGTGAAGAATGGAGACCAGAGTGTGATTCAATCCTGTCTATTCTTCAGTCTCTCTTCCTCTCTCCAAGTCCCTAGTCTTGAGTTCCTAGTCCCTAGTTCCTAGTCCCTAGTGCTTCCAAGTGTCTCAAGTGCTTACTTTCTAATTCCAAGTTCTTTCTCCAAGTGCCAAGTGCCTAATACCTAATAATCATTTTTTTCAGTCTACCTCTGCCTTTTATATGTCTCACTTCTAAGTCACACCTTTAAGTCATGCCCTTAGGTCTTGTCTCTAAATCACACCTTAAGTCATGCCCTTAAGTCTCAACTCTAAATCACACGTTAGGTCTCACACACGCAAGGGTATTTAGATCCTGGGTATCTAAAAAAAGATGTTATCAGAGTGTGCTCGGCTGTTGTAGGCTGTTGTAATCAAGTCTCTTGTCAGGGTATATGGCTCAAGAAGGCTGCATGGATGATAGCGGCCTTTGGTCAGCTCCCCACAGTCCTCTTCTCCATAACTATTTTTTTTCACAAGCAACACGTGATTATCAGTGCATAAATAATTCTTCTGTGTTCACTCATGACACCAAGTCTCTCCTAATCTTGAGATTTACACAAGGTCAGTGGAGAGAAGAGGAAGAAAGCATGCTATAACTGACAGGTGGTTTTGGGTGCAGTTGGTGACAATTCACAGACTGGTAACCAAAAAATCTTTATATTTTCTTGACTTGATAAGGTGAGACTAGGATCCCTCATACTATTGCTTCTCTGTTATATTTTTTATATTTTGTTGTTGTTGTTTTCACTAATTTATTTACTTATTCACTTTACATCCTGATCACAGCCCCCTCCCTCCTCTCCTCCCAGTCTTACTTTTTACAAATCCCTGCCCTCATTAATCTGTCACCTTTTCCTCAGAGAAGAGGAAGCATCTTTGGATACCACTCTGCCCTGAGACATCAAGTCACAGCAAGACTAAACACATCCTCTCCCACTGAGGCCCAACCAGGTAGTCCAGTTAAGGAAAGGGGATCCAGGGGCTAGCAACACAGTCAGAGACAATACCACTTCAATTGTGAGGGGACCCACATGATGACCAAACTGCAAGTCTGCTCCAAATGTTTAGGGTGCCTAGGTTCAGCCACTGCATGCTCCTTGGTTGGTGGTTCAGTCTCTGTGAGCCTCCATGGGCCCAGGCTAATTCACTCTGTAGGTCTTTATGTGGTGTCCTGGACTCCTCCAGCTTGCACATTTCTATCCTCCACTCTTTCACAAAACTCCCCAAGCTCTACCTGATGTTTGGCTACAGGTTTCTGTGTCTGTTTCCATCTGCTGATGGATGAAGCCTCTCAAGAGAGACAGTTATGCTAGGTTCCTGTCTGCAAGCATAGCAGAATATCATTAATAGTGTCAGGGGTTGGCTCTCTCACATGAGATTGGCCTCAAGTTGGGCAGTCATTGGTTACCCATTCCCTCAGTTTCTGGTCCATCTTTACCCATGTACATTCTCCTGCTTCTCAAATGTCTACTGAGTCTTTGAGCATTTGCAAAGCTCCTTTCTGACAATTATGTTGGGGCAACCCATGAGAGCTTCCATCATTTGACTTTGCATAAAGGAGATTCAAATTTGCCTACATGAATACATTCTGTGGAGCCCCAACTCACATTAAGGCAGTCTGCTCTTTAAGTCACATGTCTTGACTTTTTTTTCCTGGTTGCGATGATAAAAATATCCCAACTAAAGCCACTCCATGGGTTATAGTTCAGAAAGATGAAGCCACAGTAGTGGGGAAGACATGGCAGCAGGCTGAGTGGACACAGTGGCACCTGCAGATGTCTGGCACTGACACTGCACCTGC
Source organism: Arvicanthis niloticus (assembly GCF_011762505.2). NCBI lineage: Eukaryota > Metazoa > Chordata > Mammalia > Rodentia > Muridae > Arvicanthis > Arvicanthis niloticus. The sequence continues at coordinate 14,437,245 of NC_133435.1, forward strand.
TCTTAGAAAGCAGAGTGAACAGGAAGTATGTCTAGGCTATAAGTCTCACATTCTGTCCCCAGGGATTCACTTTCTTCAGCCAATAGCTTCACAAATTTCTCTAGTGGTGCCTCCAACTGGGACTAAATGTTTTAACCCAGGAGTCTATAAAGGACATCTCACATTCAGACCAGAGTGTCACTCTAATGGTACCCTATTTCACGGGATTGATGAGAGCAAAATGATCTGAACCATCTGAAAAGGTCTCCAAAGGGCATCTTGATAGCTGAGTGATAAATGCAATCTTGAGGTATTGGAAATTTTTTTATTTAAGAGCATATTTTCATGCTGTGAATGACTTGTCTGGTAGGGAGACCTGTGTGGGTGTCAAGCACTACCAGTTATGTATGCATGAAAGTAAGAGAGAAAAAAACAACGCAGGGTGGTGAACTTTCTAGACTATTATAAAGCTGTGCTGGTGCCATAATTCAGTATTATAGCACTTTCTCAGAATCCAAAGGCACAAAGTTTGATTTCTCCTCACTGAAAAAACAAAGCAAACAAAAATTCTCCAGAATTTATAAAGGAATATAACAAAAGCTCAAAAGGTCTAATATTGCTGATATATATATATATATATATATATATATATATATATATATATAATGAAAATTGTTGGAAAATGGAAATAGGAAGAATATGTGATGAAGTTAGAGTTGTTTTAATTTCAATTTTATTTGCTGAATATCTAAACTGTTTATCAAGCATGCTGTGTGTGTTTGCATGCATGCTGTGTATAAAAATGAGCTGAAGGGAAGGGCTTAGTTGAACACTATTTCTAACACCCAAAGAGCTTACATTAAGAACCAGGTGGACCTGGGTTGGAATCTATTTGCCACCTAATTGTAACGTTAGTCTAATGACCAACAAAAAAACCTTGTGTTGTCTATAGAGGCGGGTGCTAATGGCTACATTATGCATCCCACGTCTCAGGATGAGGACCTGGGTCATGTGTGTTATGAGTTGTCAGCTATGGTTCTTTCTCCTTTTTGTATTTTGACTCTTTGCCATGCATCTTTTAGGCAGTGTTATAAAAGGGATCTTATTTTCATTAAAAAAAAAACTGAATTGAATTACTGGCACCTCTCATCTTAGTCATAACAGTGAACACAATTACTAGTTGCCATGGCTTCTATATTTAGCAGTATTTTATGATTTCTGTATTTCAGTTCATGGGATTCATAAAAGGTAACTCTTATTAGCTTGTGTTTATTAAATACTTAATGAATATCATTGCTTCAATTTTTTAAAATGCCTCCCCACCCTGTAAGTAGGATATAATTCATCTCTTGACTTGGATTCAGCCAGGAGATGTGCTTTGTCTGGTATAGTAAGGCAGATGTGACATCAGACTCACTCTCAGGTGAGGCCTCAAGAGACTGCATACACTTATGCTGAGCTTCTGAGCTTCTGCCAAAATTGTGAGCACATACTGGGAAACTGGCTGGTCTCAGCAGAGGGCAAGAAACGTGTAGTGGAACTTACCCAACAAAGCTAGCCCTGCCTAGAGGCTCGGCTCCAAGAGTCCCCTGCCTGTCTACCCACAAACATATGACCAAACCCAAACAAGACAAAGAGCCACCTAGTCAAGTCAACCCCACACTAGCTAGTCCTCAAGAAACCTCAGAATCGTGAACAATAATAGTGTTAATTATAAATTTGTACAGTTGTTTGAACCACTGAACATTAGGTTGGTTTGTTACACAGCAGTAGCAAATTGATACATTCACAACTGGGGATAATTATCACAAATATCTAGTATAATTCATCTCTAATGCTGAGAGTTGAAAGCCTGTAACATACGAATATTTCAACTATGTATCGCTTTATACACACTTGGCTCATTCGAGCATCTCTCTATGTATCGGTTATTAAGGATGCAGATAAAATGTGCATCTATAAAATATGGTTAGTGCTTCCTTCCAACAACTCAGTGCTGGTCTTCAATCTCTGAGGGGATATTTTCACATTTTGTTGCTTCTCTCTGAGCTTCTTCCATTCAGCTGAGACATGCATACTTTCATTGTATTCCAGAAGCCTTTCTTTTCATTTTGATCGCTACTGTATATTCTCTCATTCTGAATCTTACAAGACTCATCTTTATGACAGCAGTTGAGGAGGTGCAGCTCACCATATCTTCTTGCTCATGACGATGTCTGGGCCGTGACTTCTGGGTTCTCATTTATCTAGTGAGCAAGATTGATTTTTAAAAATAATATAATAATGGATTAAGCAGCACCCTAGTCTTAGCTTTTGATTAATTACTTGACTAATTCTTACTTGCTGCAAGAGAAAACAAGGTATTTGGCAGCCATTCCAGAGTTGTCTAACATCAACACTGACGTCTCAGGAGACTAAAATGGACAGCAGACATAAGGCTGATTGGGATTTATATAGCACAGAACTCGAGAGATAACATTCCCAAGTGAAATCAAAATCAAAAACTGTTTGGCTAACCAATGATCTGATGGTATACAGGGCACAGGACAGTAGGCATGGTCTAAGGAGAAAGCAACAGGTCAGAAGCCAGGAATCCAGAGTGGGTAAGAACAAAGATATTTTCTCTGGAGAAGGCAACGTGCCCTAAAGAAGTTCTCTGAATTATTCATAGAGCTCCTGGAAGCTCAGCCATGGATGGGGAAACAAGCCTCTTCCCCTATCCCATGTCAAGTTCATCTGTTTCTCCAGTGAACTGCACATCATCCAGGCACTGCTGCTGGAAGACCTTCATAGTTCCTGGTGCGTGTGTGTAACACACATATTCAAAAACTGAGTACCATGTAACCATCTCCTTCTCAATTATCCCACTCATTCCCCAGTAGGAAAGAGAACTAAGCAACTGGCCTAATTCAGCACACCCTGGGGACAGCTCAGCTTTCTCATTTCCTAGGGATCCCACGGGGGAAAAGAAATGTCATTGACAGTGGAGAGAATCACTGTCTATGTGTGTGAAGAAAATTGTTCCCATCTGCCCATGGGCCATGTGCAGTCATAGAATTTTAACACAGAAGGTAGGGAGGGGTGATTAAAAGACCTAGAAGAGATCAGTCTTCCAAGAGGTTGAATTAGTGAAGACCTGGGTGTGGATGTAATTTCAAATGTCTAGCAAATCCATTTGTCCTTCAAAAATATCTAGCATCTCTACCCACAGTAATATCATTAGATACTCGTATGCTCACTTAAAAGAATAGCTTAAGGGAAGCTGGGGGTATGGTTCAGTGGTAAGCAATAGCCGAACAAGCACACAGCCCATGATGTGATACCCAGCATTGAGCGAAAAGCTTAAACATTTCCCCTAGTAGAGTCTATGTTACTACAGAAGTCATTGGAAAAGGCAAAAAGTCTAATGGTCATTTTATTTTACTACTGGTTAGCTTCATAGAAAAAAGGTGAGGACAGTCAAGTAAGTCAAATCCTCATGGAGCTGCAAGGAAGGTTTCTTCTGCAATAGTGGCCTAGCTCATAGCTGTGAACAAATACCTGTTAAGGACAACTTAAGGAAAGAAATACTTATTCGTGCTTGTAGGTCAGGATTATAGCCTATCATGATGTGGAAGGAGAGGCATGCCATGGAAGTTCCAGGAGGCTGGCCACAATGCAGCCATGATCAAGAAACAGAGAGAGATGAATGCTGGAGTTCTATTCACTTTCTCCTTTGTATTGAGTCCAAGCACCATTGACGCTGCCAGCCGCATTCCTGGTAGGTCTTTTCTTCGCTACTTAAGCCTTCCTGGAAACGCCTTCCTAGGCACACCTGAAGATACGTTTGCATGGTGATCCTAAACCCAGTCAAGGATTGTCAAGGAAAATTAATCACTGAAGTGTCATAAAGGCCTGGACATCTGGCTATGAAAACGATCGTAGGACAGGAACAAAGAGTGGAAGAAGCAAAAGAAGTGGGAAAAAAACAAAGTGAGAAAACTTCACATACTTAATAATGTGAATGTTAGAAACAGACAGAAGGAGAAAGGGGCAAGGCTGTTCTAAGGACCGACTGTATCATCCAAGTGGATTGCTAGAGCAATGCTGAGAATGTATGAGGTCCCTAGTAGGCGGTAGCTTAGCATTTGTGTTAGGAGTTATTTCCATTGACTTATGAAAACGTCTGTTCTGAAAACTAGATTCCAGGGGCTGCTCATGCAGAATCAGATTCTAAATCCCTTCACCATTTTGAGACTCTACATTGAATCTACTTGGCTACTTTTCTAACCATGCCAGTTTCTCTCCCTTCCCTACACCTCCCTTGTCTTCATTAGTGTGTTATCTTCAGGTTCTAGGGTCCTTTCATCTTCTCTTCCTTTCATATCTGTTGCCCGGTGTTTATCTAGATTGATCCCTCTTCCTAGAATAGACTACAGTGCAGACTCTCTTTCTGCACTATTATTCTCGCATCAATTATTCTAGTCTGTCATGAATCCGCAGGAGTAGCTTTGAGGGAAGAAACCCTTAGGAAACCTGAACATGAAGCCAGTAGCTGCCTCTAACCTTTTGACTTTAAGAAGCTCATGCATAACCTCCAAGCCTCAAATTCCCCATCTGTGAAATTGGGATGGTATCTCTACCCTAGTTTTCATTTAGCAGGCTTCCTATTCAGTGAGTGGTGTATTGGGTAATATGGATGAAAACAACCACCAAAGACTGTCGGTGCTTTCGCTTAAAGATGTGCGCAAACACCAGAGCTCTATGGGAAATTGTTTCAACACTGGAAAACATAGAAATATCTTTGAGATATTACGGCTATTACAGAAGATTTGATGTGTGCCAAATTCATTTGAAAATACAATGCAGCAAGCTTGAGTAGCTTCTTTTTTTTCTAATGCAGCCACACAATGTACTTTTTGATAATAGAATGGAAAATGGAAAAGGGTAGACAGTTAGAACTGAAAATCTCTGGGCACTTTTCCCATGGTGGGGATACTCCAGATGCTAAGATATAGGATTTAGTTCACCCCATCCTATTTTGATATTAGCCTTGTCTTCATCACATGGAGAGTGTGAGGTTAATCAACTTCTCTAAGATCGCTTCCATAAGTAGAGAAGTGAGTATCCAACCCCATGTCTGGTTGGCGCCAAGCTCAAGGTCCTTCCTTGATGTCTTACACAAAGTACCACTGTGTTCTCACTGTAAACCATATTGGACTCTTGAGTACATCTTTCATCTGATCTTCACACTAATTCTGTGAGGTTGGGTTGTCATCCTCACTTTTTGTATACAAAACAGAAAAACCAAGGTTAAGAGGGGCTGGCTAGGCTGTTGGTTCTACACAAGTAACTTACAGAATATAAGAAAACTAGTCATTACATATTTATTTTTAGTTATTAGATACTAACTATATGTAATATATGATGTTGTAAATTGTTACATACTGGGTATTATAGAAAATAAAGTGATAAGTCGTAGTTTCCTGGCTAAGTTGAAATTCTAGGCTCATGCCAGATTATTTGCCCTATTTTCTGATTTCTTAATATACCTTTAAAATTTTGAATTTGTTAATTTTTAAAACTGTATGGGTATGTGTATGAGCCTGGTGTATAAGTGCAGCTTATACTATGTGAATATGTGTGTAGGAATATGCAAAGACCAAGAGGGGATGTTAGGTATTCTAGAATCCTAGTTGCAGGTGGTTATGATCCATCATTGCAGGTCCTGGGAAGCAAACCTGAGTCCTCTGCGAAAGCTGTAACCTTCTTAACTTCTGAACCATCTCCCTAGTCCCCTTTCTGGTTTTCTTAATCTTGTATTTTTGTTATATAATATACACATGTTTGTTGATGTTGTAATTCATATAAATTATATAATCATGTAAAGTATATTGTAGAAACACATATATACAAATATACATGAATAATCTCAAAATAACATATCACTCAGAAACAACTACTATTTATGTATTGTGTGGATAGAGTCAGCCTATGGACACTGACACAAGGAAGGGGACCTCAAGATCCCATAAGGAGCAGCAGCAAGTACTTCTTTGACATAGGAAGCTCTGACATTCCACCCTCCCCAAATCCATGTGATTACAATGCCAATAGATCAAGAAGAATGTCATAGCAAGTGGCTGTGTGGCTTCTGTCAAGATGGGCAGAACTGGTATTCATTGGTTCTTTTCTAGCAGAATCAAGAAGGAGCTTTAGCACGTTGACTAGAAATGATGTCTTCTCTGATGTTGTTTTCATGTTTGAAAACATGAAAACAAGCCTCTATGGAACCTTTATTAGAATAAACCATTGCAGATATCAAATGTTATCAGAAAGCCATCAGTTTAATTAATTAAGGAATATCTATGATAGAAGATAGTTTGACAAGGGCTCCATGGGTAAGGTACTTGCTACTCAAGGATAAGGACATGAGTTCAGATCCCCAGGACCCTTGTAAAAGTGCAACATGGTTCATTTCTGAAACCCCAGCATGGAGGTAGGGTGAAGATGGACCGAACCTGGGAGCTTGCTGGCCAACTAGTCTAGAGCAGAGTGGGTTCAGTGGGAGACGCAGTCTTAAGAAAATAGGTGATGAATGATAAATACCTAATGTTGACCTCTGACCTCTACATATACATACTAGTATGTGCACTCACACACATACACATATGCATACAATACACACAGAGAGACATACATACATAAAGATAGCATTTGAAATTGTGTGTGTGTGGTTGTACATGTTCTCATGTGTAAGTGTATATATATATATGTGTGTGTGTGTGTGTGTGTGTGTGTGTGTGTGTGTAGGTACACATGTGTATGCAGGCCTAAAAGCTGACATAAGGTGTCTTCCTTGATGTCTGTCCACTCTATCTCTAAATATAGGCTCTCTTGCTGAACCTAGAGTCGGCCTATTCCTGCTAGTCTAGGTAGCCCACTTGCCCTAAAGATTTCATCACTGCTTCCCAAGTGCCAGAAGTACAAATAGTAACCACACTTTCCCAATGGATTCTGGGAATCTGAACTCCCGTCCCCAATCCTCTCACATGAAACAAGTGCTTTACACACCTAACTACACCCTCAGCCTCTGGTCTTCTCATTTTCTTTTATATACTTTTGGGTTGTCGGAATTTTCTATAATAAGAATGCTTTCTTGTATACATTGTATAATTAAATATGAAGTTAAAAAGAAAAAATAGCATACAGCTACAATCATCACTTCTAAGTATCTTCTGTATACACAGTTTGTTCCACAAGGGCACATGTCCTTATGTGTCTTACTGTATGTCTGATAGGCATGGAACAAAGGGCTTGAATTTCTGTGTGTTCTTATACTTTAACATTGTTTGTGGAAGGACTGTCATTTGAAATATGTTCTGGGGTGCTTTTGAAACACATTTAATCTTTCCCCACTAATCTGCTTTCCCTAAACCTTTTCTTAATTCTCTCTAAGGATTCTCCACCTGCTGTGCAGGGAATACAACAAAGTGACTCTAATCATGTTTGGAATTATTTTTTATCAATTTAATCCATACTTGGCAGCTCTTTCCATTCCAAAGGCATACATTTTTGGATGGATGCTGATCAATTTTTTGATGCCATATGACATGGGCAACAGATAATAAATGGATAATTATCTGAAAAATAATGGCACATCAGAGAGGCTATACCAGCTTAGATCTATTGAACATGTCTTATATCTTATTATGAGAATTATTTCCTACCAAAAGGAACATGCCTTACCGGTTATATCTTGTCTCCATTTTCTTTTTTGTGAGTGTGTGTGTGTGTGTGTGTGTGTGTGTGTGTGTGTGTGTGTGTGAGAACATATGTGTGGGCATGCACATACATATCAGAGATTGACACGCACTACTTTCCTCAGTCATCCTGCACTTCATCTTTTGAGGCAGGTCTCTCACTGAGCCTACAGCTTAGACTGTCAAGTTGACCTGGCCAATAAATCCAAGGATCTGTCTATCTGTACCTTGCCAGAGCTGAGACTACAGGTTCATGCCCCTCCACCCCCAGAATAACCTGCTTTTTATGTGAACACTGTAGATTGTAACTCCAATCTTCATGCTTGCATGACAAGCCCATTAATATCATTAACTGCCTTCTGAAGCCTGAAGCTGCATACTTTCAGACAAGTAGCTCAGTATTGAGATTGCACCTCTGCAGACTTGGTTCTCCCTTTGTCCTTGAATACTAAGGGTCTAATTTCTGCGGTGGGCAACAGTTGCTTTGTTCTACCATCCTGCTGTACTTTGTGTCTATTGTAGGATCCTCACTGTGCATTGTCACGAAACAGCAGTCATTGGAAAGATAGGAAGAAAGACATGACGTGGTCATCAGGGAGGACTCAGTGATCTCTGGAGGTGGACATCAGAAAGTACTCAGTGAAGATCCTGGTCTCCATTGTTTGTCTGTTTACTGTTCTTTTGGGAAGAATAAAATCCACAAAAAGACATCACATATTCTGCAAAGGACTCTAATTTGGGACATAGGGTTCACTAGCAAATTGGCTGCTGTATGATTGAGATACCTACCAGCATGATGTCTCAGTACGACAGAGTCTGGCTGATATAATGGAAATAATACACCATAGTCTTGCTCCAGTGCTATTCTAGAAGACTAAAATCCCTTCTAATGAGATGAACTTCACACCACTCAATGAGTTACTTTCAGTCCTCAAGGCTTTATACCTCAACCTCTGGTCTCTACTGCATGATTTGGAGGAGTAATTTAACCTCCCAAAGCTTCAACTTCACCATTATAAAATGAACTCCCTTCAAGAAATGTTCATTAGAACTAAGTTAGAGAAAAGCAATCAAAGCACAGATCCATTACAGCTCTAGATTTGCTATACTGGGAAGCATCTATCCTTGTTATTGAGCATTTACCTATGGCTTTTTCGTTGGTGGTCAAAAGTACCCTGACCCAGATGGCACTTTTCTGTTGCTGCCTCTAGCCCCAAGGTCTGAAAGTCCAGCTATACAGCCTAGCCTCCCATGCTTCTTCCCTCCAACAATGGTCATTCATAGATGTTTGTCCTTCCCTTTCTATATTATAACAAATATCTGGTAGATTCTGTGGCCTTTTGCTTCTAATTCTTACAGACTAGGCTTCTGAAATCTTTCCTGGTACTCACTTTAATAGCTTCAAAGACACAAACCTTGACCCTCCCCTTAGCAACTCCACTTGAAATCTAATCCCAGAAGGTACTAACTGCCTACCATATGTTTCCACATCAGTTATGACGTTAGGCTTCAAGCTCCTGCCCCTGGCTTCTTCCGTGGTTACTGATGTGGCTGTCCTGGTGGGTGTCCTTTGGCTGCTAGATGACATTTTCTACAAACAAGTCAGTTTTTATTAAACCCCAGTCTGCCAAACATCACAAATTCTCCATAACTTTGCATGAGGAAGATATTGTTAGGGTAAAAATTTGTAAGGGTTTATTGCAATATATTTTCCCAACTATGTTTTTCTTTCTCTAGTTAATTAATATTATATTAATATTATAATATTAATATTATAACACTGCTTATATATTCATATATAATTGTATATTATATATAAAATCAATTTATAAAATTATGTTTTATGTTTGTATGTAAGAAATTTATATACAACAAATTTATGCTTTTTAAATGTTATTTATATGAAGCTATATGTTTATATTGAGGTATATATAGAATTATATATATGTAAAATTATATAATTTCATAGTGTGTATGTGTGTGTGTGTGTGTGTGTGAGAGAGAGAGAGAGAGAGAGAGAGAGAGAGAGAGAGAGAGAGACCTAGAACTCAATTTTCTTAGATGTTTGGTTTACGTTGTCACTTCCCTGGCTCCCAAATCTCCACTGTATTGTTACAATGGTGAATTTTGATTGACAGCTGGGTTGTTTGGAGCATAGTATAGCTCACTTCTGGGTGTGTCTGTGATGATTTATTCAAGGAGGATTAACAGTCAGGGTAAGACCCACCCTGGATATGAGTGGCATTAAAGAGGAAAATGGAGAAGGCTCCAGATAATCTTTCTGCTCCCCAGTCACCATGATGCGAGCCTCTCTGCTCTGTCCTCAGACTCCCTGCCATGATGAATTGCAGTCTCTGAAATACTGGGCCAAACAAGTTCTTTCTTCTTCAAGTGTGTGTGTGTATGTTTAAACTATTTGTTTCTGCAATGGTATTCTTGCACCTTAGTCACTCATGAATACCTCCTTAAACCAGACATTGTGGTAGATAGTATTCCTGGCCTTGATCTACATGCTTTAAACCACTACATGGGTGGAAAAAAACAATTTACATGACAATTGAATAGACAGCTAGCTTCCCGTTGCCTAACATGGTAGCTACCAGCCACGTGTGCTTTTAAAAACTAAATGTGCTAAATTCAATAATATGTAGCCATTTCTTTGGTAACACTGATTACTCTTCAAATGTTCCATCATCCCACACAGCCAGTGGCTGCCATATTGGACAACACAGAGTACAGCGACCATAGAACACAGCAGAGAGCCCTGCTGGACTATGTTGCTCTAGATAGTAAGGTGTTTGACATCAGAAGCCAAGAGCCAGAATTCCACGGAAAAAAGAGAGATGAACAAAAAATATAGTGATAATGTATGGAGCCTCAGATTCACACTTGTGCTCCATTACCTGACTTACCATACGATATCACTGATCTATAAGACAATGATGTCCACTATGACTTGCTTCCCTGAATGGTGAATGAAATTACATGTAGCTGCCAAACTCACTTTAAATCTTGCAAGCAACTGTGGGCTGAATGTATAGTGGACACATAAGATCACCCCATCTCCCATTGTTTCTTGCGAAGGAAATTATCTAGGCTGCCAGTCACAATAGAAGAGGAGGTGGCAGGAGTGGCCACAGTTCCATCAGACACTAGAATTGTCAGGGCTATCATATCCTCAAGCTCTCCCTTTGACCAAGTTGCACCAGAGAATGTGTACTGATATTTTTGATTATACTTAAAACATTAGTCCAAGGTCACGTCTGGTTGGTTCCCATCTCCTGGTCTTACTAGGCACAAAGGATTGCCTGGTTCCACTAAGTGTGTGCCAATGACCTTCTCAAGACCAACGCCCCAAGAACACCATTCTTCTTCATGAAAGTGGGATTGCCCACCATTCACCCTAGGATCCTGCCCCGACTCAGTGCTTTCTGAGCTAACTTGTATGTAATCCCATCACAAACAGCATGTGAGCCATTTACACAGTCCCACAATTTATTCCATTTTCCCATAGAGGGGAATGTTAGAAACCTAGCCCCATTTCATTATCCATTCGAATAACTTTTTCAATTTCGAGCTTGCTGCCTAACCATGAGGACTGAATTATTACTAGGTTCTCACTCTCTCGTGCTCTCTCTTTTTCTCCCTGCCTAGTGGGAGCACTAAGTAGATAAATAAAAATCACTGCAGAATAATTGCAGGTGCTATGGGCTAAAAAGCCAGACTGGGCCCATCCACAGTCTCTGAGCCTTGTCTGTCTGGGTTTTTTCTTATTGTATTTTTTTTCTTGGCCCATCATTATAGAGGATTCAATTACCTCCATGAGCACTGTGGAAGTTTGCATACATCAACCCTGGGGCATTATTCATCACAATGTATTTTTGAGAGTGGAAAAAAAAAAGAGGGTTATGTTTCTGCTTTTCCCTAAAGCTGTTATTTTTCATGAGGAGACTTGGTCAAATTTTAGCATTTTGAACCCTCTCCTGATTTCCCAGCTCAAGCATGAGCTATTCTCAGAGTGTCCTTATGCAAATGATAGAGGAATCAGAGTATGAAAGTAAGACTAGCTGGCATGTGCTGTGCAGGGCCTTTCTCCAAGGAGGCCAAGCAGAAAGACAGAGAACCTTGGAATCTGTCCCTTTCTACCAGGTTTGGGGGAACTTGGAAATAACATTGGGGAAGATATATGTAGATGAAGAGACAACCAAATCTGTAGGGGCAGCTTCCTCTGCTGCTCACAGAACCTTCTAACACTGGTAGCCACTGTGGAATGCTTCCTCACTCTTCTCGGGGCTCAGAATCAAACCATCTAGCCTCAGACTCCCTTAAGGAAGATGATATGATTATCCTCATTTTCCAGACAGAGCCAAAGAAGTTTTTTAAAAATAAATAAATAAATAAATAAATAAATAAATAAATAAAGGACTTAACCCAGTTCCCAGAGCCATTGCTTTTAGAGATAATGGTGAAAAGGTAGACAGAGTTGCTCCAGAGCCTCTGCATTTATCTGCTAAACTTTCCTGGCTTGTAAAAACTGGTTATCAGTGTGTTCCATGCTGCTATGATAAAGTACACTGACAAAAGTAAGCCAGAGGAGAAAGGGTTTATTTTGGCTCACAGCACAAAGGGATCAACTGACCTTGTAAGAAAGTTATGGTGGCAGGGGCTTTTAGCAGCTGGTCACACTCCATCTACATTCAGAAAGCAAAGAAGGATGGATGTTTTCTTCAATTCTCTTTCTCTCTTTAAAAATGTATATTTATTAATGTGTGTGTGTGTGTGTGTGTGTGTGTGTGTGTGTGTGTGTGTGTGCATGAGTGTGCATGAGTGTGCATGCATGGGTTAGTATGGAGGTCAAAGTACAATTGCAAGACTCAGTTTTCTCTTTCCATCATGTGGGAAGCAGGGATATAACTCAGGCTGACAGTCTTTTTTCTGCAAGCAACTTTATCTATTTAGCTATCACACTAGCCTAACTTTTAGATATATTAATGATAGATAGACATAGATAGATAGATGATAAATAGATAGAGAAATACATACATACATACATACATACATACATACATACATACACAGACAAACAGGTAAATCCAGGATCTCATCCCAGGGAACTTGCCATTCAAAGTGGACAGATCTTCTTATTTTAACTAACCTAACAAAGATAACTCCTCAGAGACATGCCCAGAGTCTATGCTTCCAGATCATCATAGATCTCATCACGTTAATAACTGAGATTATCTACTGCACCAATCTTTGCCTTTTGCCTCTAGTGACCTAGCTTAGCTTCAGCCTGCACCTCTTGAGTTCCTACAAAGAAGCCCTGTGACGTAGAAATACCACCCCAGCCCTAGTATGTGCATGTTGGAGAAAGAACAGAGATCACATGCTGTTTTGTTCATTATTTAAGAGTTTAAAAATCTGCCTTAAAGTATCAAACAAGTGATATACTCCCTAATGCTGTCTTCAGAAGTAATGTGGAGAATAAAGAAGGCCAGTAATATTGTCAGGGATGTGGAAATACCTATAACTCTCTTATATTGCTACTGGAAACTTAAAATGGCAGAGTTCCTTTAGGAAGCAATTAGGCAAGTCTTCACATTGTCAGAAACACAGCCACTTTATGACGTGGCCATTCTAGTCCTTAGCATACATGGCCAAGATCAATGGAAACCCATTCGTGCAAAAGCTGCTATGCAAATGTCCATCACGTCACCATTCATGATAGCTAGATAAAGGCTAGAAAAGATGGGCCACATTGTACATTATGTTACACATGGATATTGGTGATAGATTGCAGAGGCTACTTATTATATGATGTCATTGATTTGAAATGTCTATAACAAGAGTATCTACAGGGACAGGAAGTAAAATAGTGAGTCTTTGGAGTTTGAGGTTTAGGGACTGGCTGCTCATGGATATAGAATTTCTTCTGGGGTCAAAGATCAATTCTAATAATGGTTATCCAACTCTACGTGTATACTAAAAGTCACTGGATGGCACATTTCAAATGGCGAACTGTTGGGAATTTTAATTCTATCTCAGTAAAGCCATGAAATAGAACAGAAGCGCTAAAACAGAGTGTTGACAGGGAAGATCTCAGAGGATCTGTGTGGAGAAACTGAACTGGCCTTTAAGTCCAAGAAAGAACCAAGCGTCCAGAACTACAGTTGTAGGAATGGAGCTGGCGTGCACTTGCGGCTTAAGGGTCTCAACTAACGAGTGTGACCAGCACAAGGACAGGAGCCACTACCATCTAGCCATGCTGGTGGCATGGGTTAAATGTGGGTTATACAAGTAAAGACAGGGGTCCAGACCCCTTGCCTTCAAAGAAAAGGAGTTATCTCATGGTAAAGGTGTGAGGGCCCAGATGGAAACAGAATGGAATTTGCAAGACAAAATCCAGTTAATGCAAGTACCCTGAGAAAAAAGTCCCGAGGCAGTGCTCACGCTGCACTTCGTGGTGGTTTCAGACACCTGTGGTTGGCAGTTTCTAAGTTGGCCACAGTGATCCTTGTTCTCCACAGTTAAAGCTTCTACAACCCCCCTCACCTGTGATCTGCTTCTAGAATGTAAATTGTCTGTAAAACGGGAAAAGAGTGATGGGTATCATGGCCATGGTGGTATGATTGGGTTATGTAGTGACTTCGTTCCCATAGCAGCCTGTAGATATTCCCTTCTTGGCTTGTGAGCTTTGATGGAACGAGCTGCCCCCTCATTCAGACCCCTTAGCAAGGAGCCGAGTGGTGTCTCTGACTAATGGACTGGCTTTCACAGTGTCTGACGCCTTGATGAAGTCAAATCCTGTAAGTAGTCATATAGGTTTGAAAGCAGTCTTTCCTGTGGAGACTTCAGCTAAGACAACACCCTTCTGCAGTTTTGTGAGAGACGCCAAAGGTGAGGCATGGTTCTGCTGCAGAGCTCGGCCTGTATTCCTGACCGCTCACCTTCCTTCAGGGAGATAATAAATACCTGTTGTTTTAGGATCTGAGTTTGTGATCCTTTGTGTTGTAGTTATAGACAATGAACACAACCTTTCAGAACATTTGCTGGTCTATAGGAATCCTTCTATGGCAGTGGTTCTCAATCCGTGGGTAACGACCCCCTTGGGGGAAATCACATATTGGATATTTATATGGTTTCTGACACCCTGTGTATTTGATATTTACATTATGATTCATGACAGAAGCAAAGTAGCAGCTATGAAGCAGCAATAAAATAGTTTTTTGGTTGAGGGGGTCACCACAACATGAGGAACTACATTAAAGGGCCTCAGCCTTAGGAAGGTTGGGAGCCACTGCTCTGCAGGGAATACGGAGATATGGCTTCTGTTTAGCAGTTGTTACCATGGACAGCTGGGCAGGAAGAAAGTTTGGGGTGCTGAGTAGCCTGTATAGTTGGTGTCATTTGATTCGAGTCCTAAAAGCAGGGAGCAGACATGTCCTAGTTGTCTCCGTATCTCTCCTTGCAGCACAGTTTGCAGAAGGCAGATGCTCAGATAATGTAAGCAAATGCTGAACTCTCTCCACAGTAAGGTCTTGAATGGAAAACCCTCTTATTTTAACTCCCCGATGGAATGAATGGGAGAATGGGCAGAGGAATGACAGAGTCAGAAGGTCAGGGACACCCCCCAGAGCTTCTAAGCCATGCAGTGAATACTGAAACAGGAGGAGCTGGCTTACTCCCAGTCTATCTTCCTTGCATCTCTTTAAGCCCAGCATTTACATATTCATTTTCAGACTATTTAAAAGAATTGTATCACCTCCCTGTCTGTATCACTGGTATGTTCTGTGACTCCCTGCACTTGAACAAGTTTCTTCGGCTCCCCAGTAACCTCTCTGACCTTGAATCCAGAAGGCCTGATTCTCTTCTCTCTCTCGTGGCTCCCAGCGGTCAGCAGCCACAGCAGCCACATCTTCCGGAGAACACTCGGCCTCTTGGCTCCCATGAGTCTTCTTCACTACACGTTCACTCCATGTCATTTCTACCTCCTTCCCCGTAACGTTTTAACATGTCAGTTCCTGGTGGGTTATTCTTAGTCTTCCCTCTCATCTCGGTGACTTTCTTCTGGTGGTAGGGGGAAGCCCATCTAGCCCCTGTTTGCCTGCCTTTGATTGCGGACCGCATAGACAGGCATCCTCTGACACGTGCCCCCAGCTCCAGTCCCTCATCTGCTCCTCTCCCCAGGTGAATATCTCCAAAGCACATCAACTCCATCCTCTCTGAAGCTACCCCACCCCCAGACCTTGATCTTTACCTTGCGTGCATCTTCCGTATCTTACTCAGACCTCTGTCAAATGGCTCTTCCAGGAAATCTGCCCCACACCCCTCTTAGGCACTGTGCCTTTCCATCATCAAATCTGTCATCACTTCTAAGCATCTCTTGGAGTGGTTACTGGACGGACGTCTCCTTCTGGACTAGACTGTAAGCTCCACAGGAGAGAGGGGTCATGGCTGTGTTGCTCACTAACACTAACCACCGCTCCTCCCACAAAATCAACCAGCACAGAAGCTACAATGGTAACTATTGATTAAGTGCCTAAGTGCAGGCTGAATTCCCCTCATTCTTCTTCATTACTTGATTCAGTTGATTGATTTGTGTCTGTCAGTGGTTAGAATTCTTTTGTAATTTCACTGTAGGTTGCTATGATTCCATCTTTACACTTGGTTCTTTGTGAATTTCTAGAGACAGCTTACAAAGAGAGCTGCCCAGGACGATACCTACTCAGTAAGAAGCCACAGTTAAGGAGTCTCTCTCCTCTACCCAATGGGTTTCCTCATTATCAAGATAATAGCAGGCAATTAGTGCTAGAATGTGTTTTAAAGTATGAGGTCTAATTGCTTTACTTTTCAGGTGGAGAAACTGAGGCCCAGGGGATTCAAATGGCTCTCAAGAGACTAAATAATTTGTTAGTTGCAATGGTAAAAATTTGTTTCCTGTTTTATTAAAAAGTATGCCATGGCATGCTATATATATAGGATATGTATGTGTGGATACATATATATGTATCATCGATGTCATATATGATACATACACATATACATACATACATGTAATCATGTAATACATAACATACACATATAACACACACATATGTATGTGTATATATACATATACATACATACATACCTAATCATATACATACATACACACACATATATATGTATATATATATTATATATATATATTATATATATAATTTTTAGTCAACTTGACACAGCTAGAGTCATCTGGGAGGAAGTAATCTTGATTGAGACAATAGTTCCATAAGATTGGCCTGTAGACATGTGTGACCACGTTTTCTTGATTAACGGTTGATTTAGAGTTCAGGCCACTATGGGTAATGTCATTTACAGGCTGGTCATCTTTGGTTGCCTAGAAAGCAAACTGAGTGACCCATGATGAGCAAGTCTATATGTAGACTTCCTTTAGTTCTGCTTCTAGGATCTTGCCTTGAGCTTTTTATTTGGCTTCTCTCAGTGATGGAATATAATCTGTGAGAAGAAATCAACTCTTAACACACTCAGTTGATTTAGGTCATGGTGTTTTAACAGTAACAGAATACCATCTAATAATCTCTCTCTCTCTCTCTCTCTCTCTCTCTCTCTCTCTCTCTCTCTCTCTCTCTTTCTCTCTCTCTTTCTCTGTGTGTGTGTGTGTTTATGTGTGTGTGTCTGTATACAGTCAATTGAGCCAACAAAAGATGAGAATGTCTAAACATTTCCAGGCATTATTTTTTGTGCATAATCAAGACTCCAAGGGTAACAGTGATTCTTACACTCTTGGACGCTAAGCAACCCTTGGTCAAGAGCTTCTCATATTAAAGCTTTAGTCTAAGAGCATTTAGAGACCTGGCAGGACAGAGCACACAGACCATCAGGGAACAGTGGTCATCTGAGGTCAGCATTTAGAAATACTCTTGGGTACAAACGTTGGCCAATTTATATGTAGACATATTTCTCTCAATCTACCTTCTGTTTAACATTGCAAATAAGTTCCATTATAAGTTGCTATCTAATGTCAACCTGGTGACACTTTTCGTGTACCTACTTCAACAATTTTAGTCCTATTTACATGCAAAGAATATGAAACATGGTAGAGAAGGCCATGGAGCTGGTTTCTGCTCCAAGCAATTCAAAGTGCTGGCACAAACTTGACCACCAATAATCAAGGAAGTTTAAATGCAAAGCTATGTCATAACATTAGAGTTGAAGCAGAGAAAAAGAACCAGTAAGTGTATGGTAGAATTAATTCATTTATTGCTATAATTTGACCTTATGGGATTTTTTTTTAACAGTCCACTGAAGGGATTGAGTCTGAGGATAGAGGGTAGGTTTGACATGGAGAATACTGGAATACTCACAAGTATACTGAGACCTTTAAGAGGAGACGGGACCCACTATGGTCTCTCACATAGACAGTACTCCAATTTTGATGATGTAGGTACCACATTTGAAAAAAGTATCCTTTATCACAAATGCAACACTCATCTGCCTCAGGACTTGAAAGAGCCGAAAGAGGATCCCGAATGATCTGTGAGGTAGTTGTTCAACATAAGTCCAGTGAGGGAAGACTCATGGTGAAGCCTATCAGAGAGCTCAGCACCTAGCATCCCTCCTGTCAGTGCACCCATGCTCCGTCCTATTTTAACTTCCTATTGCTGCTGTTACAGAACACAACCCACTTGGTGGCTTTAAACAGTTCAACTACACCATCTTATAATCTAGACTCAGAAGTCCAAAATGGATCTCAATGGACTGAAATCAAAGTGTTAGCAAGAACACTTTGTGCCTTGGGTAGAGGTGGGGGCCCTAGGCAAGCATTTATGTGTGTTGTGGGGGTTAATACCATGAAGTACCATACTCTTGCACTAAAAGACTTGGGTCTTATTCCTCATTTATTGTTCTTAAATTCTCTTTTATAGCAAATTTGAAAAAAAATGATAAAATACTAGATTATAGACACACTCCTAATTTCATAGCAAAATAAGAGAGACTCATCCCTGCCAGTCTCTGGCCAGGTGCTCACAGCCATCCAGAACTCTTTTTTTCTACTCCTCATTCTGTGTTGCCTTTGTGCTTGGCAGGTGTGGTTGCTGCTTCTAACTCCTTATCTAGTGGGTGACACAGACCTTTGTCCCCAAAGGAGTTAGATCGTAAGCAGTCTGGGGTCTATATTGACTTGTGGTTTTCCATTTATTTTAATCAGAAAACAAGGGAAGAGTAAGAGGCTGCCAGCAGGTTTTCTTACATTCCATGGATACCCCTCCTTTCTTTCATTGTGTGATAACAACCTAATCCCCTGGCAGTCAGGTTCAACCACCCCAGTCAGTTTAATACCCTTTCTCTGCTTGATGGTTCACTGGCTTGAGAATCCCCAGATGGCAGCCTCATATTCCACTCTAAGAGAACTACTGTTCTGCTCCTTGGGAGGCACTGCTCTCTGGGACAGTGAAAGCCCTCGAACAGCAGATTGTAGTTGTGGGGATGGGGTGTGCTTACTGGTGAAGGCTTGCAAGAGTTGCAATGTACGAACAAAAGAGGAGTTAGAGGGTAAGGAATACATGAAGGGAGAGAAGGAAGGTGGAAATATGGAAAAGGGAAGGGAAGGAGAAAAAAATAGACACTTATGATACCAGGCGCAGAGGAATCCTCCTTGCTATTTCTAACCCAATCACAGCCCCACAGCCACTGTCTGGGAAAGAAACGGCTCTCTAAATTTGCTGTTTATTGAGAGTATACCAGGCTGGTGACTGGAGGATTAAGTGGAGGACATGTTCAGACCACAAGAATGATCCTAGGACTATATACTACACTCCCTGTAGAATGAGATCCTTCAATAGACACTACGCTGTGCTGAATATTCTGATGGGGAACATGACGTACATAAGTTGCTGGATGATAGCTCTGGCAGGAATATTACAGGTAGGGAAGACAACTCTGTTTCAGAACAATTGTTGACTCCAGTAGAATTATATCTTTGCTTCTCCTAAAGTAGAAGTGATCTAATGTAAGTCTCCTGCCACTAGTTGGCCGCTGACTCCTCTGGGGACTGATACTCTATCATGAGCTTGATAAATTGTGGGCACATGGGGCATTTATAATCGAGAATCCAGATTGCACTTTGTGAACAGAAAGCCATGAGGCCTGTGTGCCATCTCTAACCATGTCACCATTGCTGTTTTGCTTATAAGTCTATTATGTGGGGATAGACGAGGCGAAGGGGGATACTCACCAGTGTCCACGGGAAGCGCTGTCCTTCCACTGATTAGGTTTCTGGTAACCCTTGGTCATCCTCAGGATCTACGTGTCTTCAGCATTATCAGATGTGATGTGATGAGAATCAGCTTGCCCCACATCTTGCAAGTCCCTCGAGGCTGTCACTCATCTCTGTTAGCCCGTAAGAAATGAGATATTGCTTTAGTGGGTGAGGACAACTTCAGTAGCTTCCACTTGGCCATTACTGTCAGAATGAATTTGAAGATTCTCCAAGTTTTTTCAGTATTTGTATATGTCAATTGTATATTAAGTAAGTGGCACCAACTAAGACAGGTTTAGGAACCTAGAAGATCCACTCTAAAATGGCTCCAAACACCATGAGAATTCCTTATTATGAATAGAGACAGACAATGACATTTAGAGTCTCTAGGAATTTGTATCAGTTGAGAGCAGGGGTCCATTGTTCCTCTAAAGTCAGAGTAGTTCTTCTTCTTAATTCATGCCCACCTTGGAAAGTATCCAAAGATCCCTTTAGGTGGCAAAAGCAAGACACACAGTATAGTTTTTGATTTTTGCTTGTTTGTTTTGTTTTTCTGTAGAAAAGAATCTTCTCCTTAAGTTGTTTCCCCTCCTTGCTAGATCCCCTTATGGCTGACCAAGAGAGGAGGTTCAATGTATTTCAAAGGATATAATTTGTAAAATATTATCTGATAAAAATATTAAATCCAAAATCAAGAACAAGCTACCCCAAAACGTTTCAATATCTAGAAATAGAGGGTCACCTTTTAATATGCATAGAAAAGATAGTATAAGGAAAATATGAATTTCAAACTCTAGTAAAATGAAAATATGTGTCAAAATCGACAATGTGCTTAGAGGAAAGTTCTAGTTTTAAATGTATACGTTATAACTAAAGAAAGATATACAATCAACACTCTAAGTTTTCTTCTTAGGAAGGTAGAAATTAAAAGCATATTGTACCTCAAATCAGTAGAAGAAAGTAAATGACAAAATTAGCAGTGGGAGTAAATGAAATAGAAAAAAAAAAGATATAGAAAATAAGCCAAATTGGGAGCTTTCCTTAGACTTTCAGATAAATGTTCAGAGTGTCTTTATTCATGATATCCCCAAACTGAAAAAACACACAATTTCCAGGAATAGGGTGAACAAGTTGAGGTGTATTCAACTAATGACATATGGAGTTACTTGGGGATGTTTGCATTTATATACCTTAAATTATACCAAGTGATAAAAGTCAGAAAGAAAAAAATTACTATATCATTCCACTTATATAAGATTTAGAACAGAGAACACGTGTATCTATGTTTTGCTTATACCAGAGATGAACATGAATAGACTGCCTGGTAAGGAATGCAGGGACATTTGAGGAGAGGTAGGTATAGTGATGTGGAGAACAGAGGGATGCATTTTACAAATATATATTTAATGTTAAGTATAGTCATTTAGAATGCTGTTTATAATTTCATCTTTAGTGTATTCATAGATGTCTGCTGGTGGGTATGTGCTCAAGACTGCAAGTGCCTAAAGCAGATGCTCAAGGAGGCCAGAGGCATCAGATCTCTCTGGTCTGGAGTACAGATGGTGATGAACCAACTGCTATGGGTGCTGGGTGATGCACTTAGGTCCTCTGTGAGAGCAGCATATGCTCTTTACTGAGCCATCTTTCCTACCCCAACATACTCACTTTTAACCTCTCTACTGGAATCACAATGACATAGTTCTCTCTGATCTTTTAGTAAGTTATTGACTCTACTACCCATACAAGCCAGCTCTTAAGAAAGCACAACAGCCCAGAAGGTTCTCTCTTTTCCATTGTGGATTCATGAGTCCTCCTTATGTTCACAGTCCTAACAGCCAATCACCAGACCTTTGTCTATAGAATTCAACGCTTTCTTAAAAGTTCACAAAAATAAAGTCACACAATAAGGTCTTTCTATGTGATATCTTTCACTCAGGGTAATGGTTCTGAGGTTCATCCCTGTTGTTTGCATATGTATTGCTCCCATTTTTTTTATTGTGGAGTAGATTAATGTTATATAAATATACCACATTGTATTTATCTATTCATCTAATTGTACTCAGTGGGATTGTATCAAGACTTGGGAAGTTGCAAGCAATCTGACATCAACATTATCCATAGGTTCGGTTGTTATTAGAAGCCAGTATGCCTTAGCCATCATCCAACCCCACCTTTCAGCAACCGAAGGAGCCTGGAAAACTCATTTGACCTCTTTGTTTGCCCTTATTTGTTGGTCTGGTGGAAATTCATTATGATTGTGTTTATAAGGACAACACATTTCCAGTTTCAAGAATCTTTTATTGAAAAGATAAGGCTAACATCTGTCTCTATACCTAAGGCAGGACATGTCCACTTGCTTAGTGTGAGGTCTATATATTACTCAGTGCAGGGGTTCTAGAGAAAAGAGAGTCTCTCTCTATGAGCCATAAAACACTTGCTGAAGCATACAGAGTTGGGGACAAATGCCAAGTATTTTTTCTTCTAATGCAGACAACATGAATGAAGACAAAGAGAAAGAGAAGATACAGAAATGAGAGTACTGAAGAGAGGTCAGTAGTTAAGAACTCTTTCTGCTTTTCCTGAGGTCCTGAGATTGGCTCTCTACACCCACATCAACTGGCTCATAACCTGACAGACAGACAGATAGACAGACAGACAGACAGACAGACAGACAGACAGACAGAGAGAGACAGACAGATCTGTTAAGAAATAACAGAGATATTCACAGGGCAAAGGAGATAGATGGATTCTAGGAGAAATAATCACTTCATTCCAGTAAATTTGACACTTGAAGACACAGACTGATTCTGAAATAGAGTTAATGTCTGGTTTAATGCTCATAAATCAAATAATGGCAGTTTTTAAACTCAATGATTTTGAGGTTAAGGATCCAAGAAATAGTCATCTTATGATATCCAAGGTGACAAAATATTTTATAGTTATGCATAATTTACTGTACAATGTGTACATTGTGCTTATTATGGGATAAGTATTATGTGTACTGTGGGAGCTTTGTGAAGCACACACTCACACATACACAGAGGAAACCAATTTGACCTTAATCCCACTCTTCAGAGACAACAGTCACTATGCTGTTGTTATTGTTTACTTTGTCACATATCTGTGTGAAGTGGTTGTATTGGAGAGGTGACAAATGTCAGTCCTTGTACCACACACTAATGCTCTATCCTCACCCCCTGGGATAAAATTTGTCATTTAAAACAATGGGAAGCAAGGCTGGAGATGGCTCAGGGGTTAAGAACATATACTGGTTTTGCAGAGGGCCCAGGTTCAGTTCCCAATAATCAACATGGCACGTCACAACTGCCTGTAACTCTACTTCCAGGGAATCCATCATTCTTTCCTGGTCTCTCTAGGTGCTACATGCATGTGGTATATATAAACTCAATAATTAGTGTGAAGCCAAGAATAATGACATACAATTTTAGTCTTTTTTGAAGCAAAAACCTCCACCTTCTTTTCTGACCTCCAGCTTGGGCATCTGTAGAGATCTGGGTGTAGTCACAGGTGTATCTATAGTAGGCAGGTAGAGAAAAGATGGATCTGGTAGAGTTACCTACCCTGCCAGTCTAGCCAACCCATGATTTCTGGGTCCAGGGAGATATTCTCTCTCAAAAAAACAAGGTGAGGGTTGAGAGGAAAAACATATGACAAACTTTGCCTTCCAAATGCACACACACACACACACACACACACACACACACACAGAGAGAGAGAGAGAGAGAGAGAGAGAGAGAGAGAGAGAGAGAGAGAGAGAAAGAGATAAACACTGCAGTTCAATGGCATTAACTTGGATTCAGAAACTGAAACTCCAGTTTGCAGGATAATTTTGGACAATTTGTGCAACTTCTCTGAGTTTGTATTGTTTATCTATGAGATACAAAACATCATTTAATTTTACAAGGTTATTTTAAAAATATATGTAAGGTATGTCTAACAAGAGCCCTGAGAAGCACATGGTGCTAACTGAATATTGATGACAAGTGGAAGCATCAAAATCACAGGGAATCAAAGGCCTCTTAGCTACATCAACATCAACAAGCACCTACTGTTAGTGTGAATAAAATTTGATTGGAGTAAGGTTATGCTCACTCATGGCTGCCTTCCTTCTGCTACTCAAAATGAGTAGTTGCAATGGTTCTGATCCACAGTGTCTAAGAATCTTGCTATCTAGCCCCATATAGGAAGTTTGCTCACATCTCAGATATACTTACTGTACTCCCCAGTAGTATGACACACTCTTAAAAAATTTGTTGAGACAAATTGATCAATGGAATTGAATCAAAGACCCAGAAGTAAATCCACACAATAATGGACACCTGATTTTTGATAAAGAAGCCAAAAACACACAATGGAACAATGAAAGTATCTTCAACAAATGGTTCTGGTTTAACTGGCTGTCTGCAGGTAGAAGAATGCAAATAGTTCTGTATCTATCACCCTGCATAAAACTCAAGTCCGGGTGAATAAAAGACCTCAACATAAAACCAGATTCATATCAGATATGAATCTGATAGAAGAGAAAACGGGCAATAGTCTTGAACACATTGGCACAGGGGGCAACTTCCTGAAGAAAATACGAATTATACAGGCCCTAAGATCAAAATTAATAAATGGGATCTCATGAAACTGAAAAGCTTCTGCAAGGCAAATGGCACTGTCAAAAGGACAAAATGGCAGCCCACAGAATGGAAAAGATCTTCACCAACCCTACATTTGATAGAGAGCTGATACCCAAAACATATAAAGAACTCAAGAAACTAGAAATCGTCAATCAAATGATCCAATTAAAAAATGGAGGTACAGATCTACACAGAGAATTCTCAACAGAGGAATCTTTAATGGCTGAGAAGCCATTGAGCATTGAACATTAAAGAAATGTTCAACATCCTTAGCCATCAGGGAAATGCAAATCAAAAGGACTCTGAGACTCCAAATCACACCTGTCAGAATGACCAAGATCAAAGACACAAGTGACAGCACATGCTGGCAAGGAGGTGGAGCAAAGGGAACACTTACTTCTCCATTGCTGGTGAGAGTACAAACTTGTACAGCCACTTTGGAAATCAATATGGTGGTTTCTCAGAAAACTAGAAATAGTTCTACCTCAAGACCCAACAATACTATTCCTGGGAATAGACCCAAAGGACACTCTGCCATAAAAGGCTATTTGCCTAGCTATGTTAATAACAGCTTTATTTGTAATAGCCAGCAACTGGAAACAACCTAGATTTCTATCAATCAGGATGTCCCTCAACCAAAGAGCGGATAAAGAAAATGTGGTACACAATGGAGTATTACTCAGCTGTTAAAAACAATGACATCATGAAACTTGCAGGCAAATGGATGGAACTAGAAAAGATCATTCTGTATGAGGTAAGCCAGACCTATAAAGACAAACATGGCATGTACTCACTTATAAGTGGATATTAGCCATAAAGTACAGGATAACAACATTACAATCCTCAGACCCAAAGAGGCTACATAACAAGGAGGATTCAGGCAGGCAGTGGGGGGGGGGAGGGGATGAGAATATCACTGAGAAGGGGAAACAGAATAGACCTTGAGGATGGATGGGGGAAGGTGACTGGGCAATGGTGGGGGTAGGGAAGGGAACAGGGAAGAATGGAAGGAGAGAGTGTTGAGAAAGACAACTGGAATAGTGATCATCTCTGGGATGATCTAGAAAGCTAGGACAATGGAAACTCCCAGGAATCTGTGCTAATGACCCTAGCTAAGACTCCTAGCAATAGGAGATATGGATCCTGAACCAGCCATCTTCTGTTACCAGGCAAGGCTTCCAGTGGAGGGATTAGGACACCAACCTACAATTTATCCTGCCTACAAGATGTACTGGGGTAAAGGTGACACAAAAATTGTGGAAGAGGCCAACCAATGATTGGTCCATTTTGAGATGCATGCCATAAGAGGATGGTGCCTACTCCTGACACTGCTCAGAGGTTCAGGAATTAGAGTCTGGACAGCTAAAAGACCAAGGATAAAACCAAATACAAATAGAAGAAAGAAAAATAATGTCGACTCCCAGCCCAGAGTACTGCTTCCTTCCGGTCTGGGCCCAGGAACTGACCAGATCGAAGACGGCAGCTCTGCCCCCAATCACACAGAACCCAGAGGAAGCGGGGGGACCCCCAGGAACTCTAACCCGAGCAGGGGCAGTATCTTAGGTAAGCAGACAGCAAGGCCCGCCCCAAACAGGGAGTAACAGGGACCCACAAGGACCCAGGAAGTCACTCCTGGCCCAGAGCACTGGTTTCCTTTGGTCTGGGCCAGAGCACTGAGCAGATCTTGGGCGGGAGCTCTGCCCCCAATCTCTAAGAACCCAGAGGAAATGGGGCTCCCAGAGCTCTAACCTGGGCAGCATCCTGTCTGTGCTTGAGCACTGAGCAGATTTTGGGCCCCAGCACTTACCCCAGTAGTTACACCCACCCCACAAACTTCTGATACAACCAAGATAATAGGAAAGACAGGCTCCAGTCAGAGACAGGACAGGTACCACTAAGGAGATCCAGATGGTGAAAGGCAAGCTCAAGAACTTAAGCATCAGTAAACCAGGGTATTGGCATCATTAGAACCTAGGTCTCCCACACAAGAAAGTCCTGAATTCCCCATATCACCAGGAAAGCAAGATTCAGATTTAAAATCACTTCTAACAATGATGATAGAGGACTTTAAGGACTTAAATAACACTCTCAAAGAATTTGAGGAGAACACAGGTAAACAGGTAGATGTCCTTAAAGAGGAAACACAAAGATCCCTTAAAGAATTACAAGAGAACACAACCAAACAGGTGAAGGAATTGAATAAAACCATCCAGGACATAGAAATGGAAGTAGAAACAATAAAGAAATCACAAAGGGAGACTACACTGGAGATGGAAAACCTAGGAAAGAAATCAGGAGTCATAGACACAAGCATCACCAACAGAAGAGATAGAAGAGAGAATCTCAGGTGCAGAAGATACCATAGAAAATATCAACACAACTGTCAAAGAAAATGCAAAATGCAAAAAGTTCTTAACAAAAAATATCCAGGAAATCCAGTACATAATGAGGAGACCAAACCTAAGGATAATAGGTATAGATGAGAGTGAAGATTCCCAACTTAAAGGGCCAATAAATATCTTCAACAAAATTATAGAAGAAAACTTCCCTAATCTAAAGAAAGAGATGCCCATAAGCATACAAGAAGCCTATAGAATGCCAAATAGACTAGACCAGAAAAGAAATACCTCCCGTCACATAATAATCAAAACACCAAGTGCACAAAACAAAGAAATAATATTAAATGCAGTAAGGGAGAAAGGCCAAGCAACATATAAAGGCAGACCTATCAGAATTACACCAGACTTTTCACCAGATACTATAAAAGCTAGAAGATGCTGGACAGATGTCATACAGACCCTAAGAGAAGACAAATGCCAGCCCAGGCTACTATACCCAGCAAAACTCTCAATTACCATAGATGGAGAAATCAAGATATTCCATGACAAAACCAAATTTATACAATATCTTTCCACAAACCCAGAATTACAAAGGATAATAGCAGGAAAGCTCCAATACAAGGAGGAAAATTATACCCTAGAAAGAGCAAGAAAGTAACCCTCTTCCAACAAATCCAAAAGAAGTTAGCCACACAAAGATAACTTCACCTCTAATAATAAAAATAACAGGAGACAACAATCACTGTTCCTTAATATCTCTTAACATCAATGGACTTGGTTCTCCAATTAAAAGACATAGGCTAATGGACTGGATATATAAACGGGACCCAGCATTTTGCTACATACAGGAAACCCACCTCAGTGCAAAGACAGACTCTACCTTAGAGTAAAAGTCTGGAAAACAATTTTTCAAGCAAATGGTCCTAAGAAACAAGCTGGAGTAGCCATTCTAAAATCTCCAGCCCGAGAACACAAAGCGGGGGACTCATGGTTCCACCTGTATAAGTAGTTGAGGGTGGCCTTGCCAGGCATCAGTGGAAGTGGACAGCCTTGGTACCTGAAAGTTTGGATTCCCTAGTGTTGGGGAATTGCAAGAGCAGGGAGGCAGGAATGAGAGGATGGTGGGAGCACACCCTCATAGTAATTGGAGTGGAGGAATGGGGTAAGGGATTATGCATCAGTGGAAGTGGAGGGCCTAGGTGCCCGAAAGTTTGGATTTCCTGATGTTGGGAAATTTGAGAGCAGGAAGGCAAAAACACAAGGATGGTGGGAGCACACTCTCATAGAAACTCCCAGAATTATATGACAGAGGCAGGCTGCCAGAAGACTAGATTCCAGAATTCAAACTAACAATTATCTTGATACTAAAATTTGTTTTGAGAATTTTTATATTGCAGAATACATAGCCTTGGTGTATCTCCTCATCAGGCAAGCTGAGCAGACCTGCTTGAACCTCTGATGTCCTGGAATTCCAGCTGGATGCAGTGAAGACACAGTGTCAGAGGCTTATCAATTTACTCTTCCCCCAACCCCTCTTCTAATATCTCAATGCCCATAATCAGCTTGAAGCAGTTAATGAAGAGTCTGCGCCCCTATTCCCTGGGCTTGGGAACTGAGGTGGTTAATATTGGGCTGTCTTTCTAAGGAAAAGTAGTGGTTTTGGTGGAACAGGGAGGATTAGCTAGGATTTATTGCATAGCCATAATCTACTGGTAGAAATATTTATAATTGTTATTAAGATGAAGTTATAATTTCTTAAATGGTACAAAATTTACTTTGATTTCAAATTTAAAGTTTTCATTGGTACGAGCTTCTTATTAATATAAAAGTGAGATGAATATTGTTACTACCATAGGCATTGCGCCTGTATAACACATTTAGGAATACAAGGCTTAGACCCAGTCCTTCTTTAACTTTTTTAAACAGATTTGAGATGGTTAGCCTGTGAGTTAAGGGACTATAGAAAACTCATGGTTTGGAGTTTATTGTTAGGGTGTTTTCTATATTTTATTTAGAAATAGCTGAGAGGAGTTAACAAACAACAGTCCAGATTACCTTACATGGATAGTTGGTTTTCAAAACATCAGAAGTCCACAGAATTGATGTTACAAACATTTCTGTATTAATGTTCATTTTGATTAGAGAGCTGTCTGCTCCTGACAGCTTCCTGTCTTGGATTCTAAGAAGAAATTGAGCATCTTTGGAGTTACTCCAGTTGTGGGGAGACAGCCACTAGGCAAGAATTGCCTCTTTCCATCTACAGACAAATTACTGTCCAGAAAAGGACACAGTTGCAGAATAGTCGACTGATTATATCTGCCAAGACAGAGTAATCAGCCCTTAATAATTCTGCATCACTAGGTCTGTCAGATGATCCTGGGCCAGAAGGCTGAAGATCAGATGCTCCAACGTTCTGTAGTATAGGGGCTTTCCAGGTGTTCAGCGGTCTCTATAAATTGGCTAAGTTTTAGAAGCTATGTTTTGTGCTTCCGATAATTTCAGTTAACTCAGTCATTCTGGATTTCTGATGGGGTTGAAAACTTATAGTCTCATAGCCAATGCTATGTACTTTGAGAGAAAAGATTTGAGAGGATGGTTTTCAGCTGACATTCACTCTAAAGCCAAGAAAAAAAAGCCAGGTTCAGAACTAAGTCTTTTATTTAAGAGAGATGACAGAGGTTCTGCAACAAAATGATGGACTGGGTATTAGGTCTATCTTGCACCTTACTGACATAAATTGATATAGTTATGCTCTAACTGTATTTTAAGAGAAAAGTTTTATTTTAACAGAAAGGGTGATATATAGGAGGAGCTAAGGTGGGAGGAGTAAGGAGAGGAGGAGGAGAAGGAGAGGAGGAGCTAGGTGATGAGAGAGAAAGAGAGAGAGGGGCCAAACATGGAGGCAGATGTTCACGTGTCCCCGCCAGTCAAAAATAGTTAACATATCTAGGTTGGGTATTAAGTTACACTTCCAATTGATACTGAGCATTACCAAATTTATAAAGCCATTGGTTAACGTTTAAAAAATTGTATAAAAGCAAAAAGGAGAGGGGGGTATGGGATAGGGGTTTTCTATGGAGGGGAAATGGGGAAAGGGGATGGCATCTGAAATGTAAATAAAATATCCAAGAAAAAAAGAAAAATAATGTCAATGAAATGATTCCTAATAATTCTCTGTTATGCACATATATTAGTGCCTAGCCCAGTTGTCATGAGAGAGACTTCATTTAGCGATTGATATGAACAGATGCAGAGACCCACAGCCAAACATTAGACAGAGCTTGGAGAATCCTTTGAAGGCCCTTCACACATATTACAGTCCTGTAGCTTGGACTCCTTGTGGGGCTCCTAACAGTGAGAGCAGGGGATGTCTCTGACTCTACTGCCTACCTGTAGGATCTTTTCCCATACTGGGTTGGTTGCCATTCCTAGCCTTAATAGAAGAGGTGGTGGCTAGACTTACTGGAACTTGCTATGCCATGACTGGTTGATATCCATGGAAGACCTGCCTTTTTCTGAAGAAAAAGGGAGGAGGAGTGGATGGGGAAAAGTGTGAAGAGTAGAGGTGAGGACAGACAGATCTGGAGGAGAAACTGCAATTGTGATGTAAAATTAATTAGTTAAAAATAAAAAAGAACAGAAAGGCAGATTTACAGCAAAAACAAAAAGAAAAAAGTCTGTTTGCTTCCTCATTAACAGTCAATCCTGCAATGCAAGAGAATCAGATGAGTCTAGGTCTAGAATGAGAACCAAAGAGGGTTAATGGGTTCTGAATTTGATAATCCTGTCTGGACTTGGCATGTACTCAGGTCCAGGTTTAACTATAGGAAGTATAAGATAATTCAGAGAAGTGTTTTCATGTGAGGGAATTCAGCTTTCTGATCAGTAGTGATTTCTGCCTGTGTAATGCTGTGAAATGCTGTCTTCTAGGCATGGCACAGTTTGCACTCATGAACTGACAGAAGCTGTGGTTACCTGCATGAGATCAAGTCAGACAAGTATCCCAAATAGAGAAGGGGGTGATCTCCAGGCCCCATGTTGTACTGAGGAGCTGTTTCTTTTTTGAAGGTGTAGCCACCGATAGATTTCTCATGCTTCAGTGTGTAGTCCTACTATGGAATTAGACTGAACATGTTATCAAAAGGAGGAGGAGGAAGAGGAAGAAGGAGAGAAAGTGGAGAAAGAGGAGGAGAAGGAAGGAAGAGGAATAAAGACAGACAGAAGGAAAGAACATAGAACATAAAGCTGGGAGGGGTACAGGAGTAGAGGAAGAATTAGGATGTATAGATGATTATATTTCATGGTATATTTGTATAAATTTATCAAGAAGAAAGAAAGATTATTTTATAAAAGCCTTTTCCCCCTTTTCTTGCATGGTTTTTCCTTTTATATCTTTCCTCTGAAATACAAACCATCTGAGCAAGTAACAAAGTGGCCAACACATAAGTCCTTATGGAAAAAATAACCACTCCATTATTTCACCATTTAAATGCATTTTGTCAGGTATCAACTTTAGGTGTTTTAATTCAGTAATAACAGAGCGCACGTTATTGGGTGGCACATTCTGTACCATGATCATTTCCCTATCATGGATACTGTATCATTCAGGGTCTTCACTTCTATAGCTTCATCAGAGTCCACCAGGGTTAACTTAATCTTGACATGTCATTGGAAGTTTATGTTGCTTCTGACACTTCAAGTTTTCTCTTGAATACCTGAAATAATTGTTTTATATACTGTATTTTTCTATATTTTAGACTATTTCCTTAGGATACTTTTTAAAGGACAGTTTGGGAACCAGAAGATATAAATGCCTTTAAGGCATGTAATATGTATTTATAAAGAGCTTTCCAGAAGAATTCTATCAATTTACATTTCTATCAGCAATGAATAAACATGTTATTTTGACTGAACCCTTACTGGAAAAAAATGGTCATTAGTTTTGATTTCACTTGGGACAAATTTGAAAAGATGAGTATGGTACAAATACAGGGAACAGTTCAATGCTCTGTCATGGACATGAGTTTCTTTTCTTCTTTCTTTCTTTACACTGGAAGTAGTTGTTGACATTGTTAATTCTCTTCATTGAACTGAGCAGAAGGTAGAATCTGTGTGTGACTTGACTCACTCTGGAGTGAGAGTTCTGCATATCTGATGTGAATCACATCAAAGAGTTTGGTTAATTTGGATTTTAGAAGAACTCTTACTCACAGTATCACTTAGAAGATGCTACCTGACCATGAGCTCTGAAGTGTTAAATGAAGGTTTCAATATAGAAAAAAAAGAAAAAAAATAACGTGAAGTGAGTCATATTTAATATTTGTAATATCTCCAATTTACTTGAAAATCTTTCTGTACTCAGCACACACACACACACACACACACATACACATACACACACACACACAAACACATACACACTCATACACACACTTCATTTATTTTTTTTTTTTACCTTATAAATACCCCTTGAGTAGAAGAAGTCTTGCCATTCTAAGTCTGGAGAGACCAATCAAGACAAAACTTGAAGGTAATTGACTTGCCTAAGGTCACAAAGATACAGAGAATGATCAAAACTGGAATTTCTATTCATCCACTTGTCCACTCATCCATGCCTTCTCTTACCAACTGGATAAATATTAATTGAGCATGCTATGTTTGAATGCAAAGACTTGAAACTGTAGTGTGGAAATAAAAAATGAACCTTGCCCACAATGCCTGCTGTTAGATAACAGAAAAGATCTCAGTAAATGCTCAGCTATATAATACATGACTCCATCAAGTAAATGTGAGTAAATCAGAGCAAGGAATGGGGAATTAATACTAGGGGCTGTACTTGTATCGGATGATCAGGCAAAGCTGTTGTGAAGAAGCACTATGTGTGCAGTGATGGAAAAGATAAGTAGGCTTTAGGTACAGATGTGTACCTGTGTGTGAGACAGGTCGGGGGAGTGGCTGGGTGGCTACCAGATAGATCCTGATGTCCAATGTCCCCAGTATAGAAAGACTCTTGACAGGTTTCAGAAACTAAAGAAATATCTGTCTAGTGAGTCTGACCTACAATAAAATATACCAACCAGAAAGTCCCATGAAGCTAAGAAAACCTGCAATAAGCTTTCATTACTTAATGAGTCTACAAACAATAAGTAAAACAATTTTTTAGAATGTCTCCAAAACTAAAGAGAAAAACCAGAACAAATAATGGAAAGGGGCAAGACTAATAACTGAGGGTCTCTGAATGGTAAAAGGATGTCCAGCAAACATGAACAGGGTGCTGGGCAGAGAGTGGAACAAATCAATCCAGATTCCTTTTATTGTAATTTTAAAATTCAGTAGGAAAATAGGAAGATGGATGAGAAGTAGCATCCTGGGTCATCACAGCACAAGAGCAATGGGAAGAGAAGTAACAGGTTGGCTAATGCGCAAGACAACCTAGTCAGCTAATTTGATTTTGTTTTTAATTTGCCAAATTAAGAATGCTCGTCTCTAGTGTACAAAGGACCATTGAGTACCTATCACAAAGAATTTCAAAGAACTTCAAATGTCAGATCCTACTGTGATGTTTCTAAACCCAGGGACAAAAAATAAGAAGCTTCCACACAGGAAGAAGATCACTCTATACAAAGCATAAAGAACCCAGGGAGCACAGACCTCTACAGAAACTATAAAAAGTAGAAGAAATGGAATTCACTTCAACATCATGAAAGGTTGGGCTAGAGAGATAAATCAGGCAGAAGGCTGGCTGCACAATCATGAGGACCTGAGTTCAAATCTCAAACACTACTTTAAAGGTCAGGTAACCACCATGCTAGAAGGAAGCAGAGGCAAGAGGATTGTTGAGGTCTGCTGGCTGCCAGTATAGCACCCATGTTAAGGGGATAAGAGGTAGAAAGAGATACAGTGAACATTATGTCCTCCTCTGGCTTCTTTGTGCACATGAACAGGCTATGCACACACTCATACATGTGCATAGACACATACACACATACATGTGTGCAACATACACATACATACACACACATGTACACAAACATACACATATACATCTTAGGAGGCTTAGTTGAGTTGAATATTGTCACAAAGATACTTACAGTCTGAGTTTTAAAAGTCTATAATTCCTTTTCACTCTTGTATTCATCATTAAAAGGATGTCCTTCAACTAAAAAGAGTTTGCAAACCAAGACAGATAGGGAGCCAGGAAAGTCTTCACATGACACCATAGCTTGGTTTATGGAAGCCACAGGATGTCAGCTGTTCAGGAGACCCAGACTAAGGAGAAGTAGGAAGTTAGAGGCTACAGAAGTTGACTTATGCAAAGAAATGGAGTGGAAAGTTTATCCATCCCTCTGATGTTTACAGAATAGTACTGATGTGTTGTCAACAGCACTAATTGCCTTTTAAATTCTGCATATTTAGACCTCTTCTTTGGTAAACATGAAAGTCAACTCACCAAAGTAAACCAACAGACTGGGTGTGATGGCCAAAGAAGAGGGAAAAGGGCAGCTGAGACTGAGTCTTACCATTCAAATCTGGAGGTCAGACAAAGGAGAGTTGGTATCATGGGCATCTGAAGAGGAAATTCAGGAAATGGTAGATGACTGCTGTTGAGATGCTAAAAGAGATGAGAACTGAAATGTTTCTACTTGATTTGGAAGGCCTTTGGAATCTTCAGCTTGCACATTTCCAAAGATATCATTTAGGAGGAGGAGGGACAGGAGCAAAATTGAAGTAGGGTATGAGGGGCTGTAAAACCAGCATGTGGACCTCTATGAGGTCTCGAGAAAAAAAAAAAAAAACAAAAAACAGAGGAACATGGAGGGACTGAAACATCAGTAGAGACTTTTTGGTTAGTTTTCCTTTCAAGAAATCTGAGGGAAAGGGTTGGGGTACAGACCTGCCTAGTGTGCATGAGGCCTGAGTTCCACCCCCAGAGCCAGCCCAGATTCCCTGAGGCAGGAGCTTGTTTGTTTATCAGTAGGGCTGCTCCAGCAAGAATGAAAAGGACAGTCTCTGAAGAGGAAGAGCAAGCAGGGCAGTGTCTGAGGGGGCAAGACCCAGCATGTGGAAAGGAGTTAGGTTCTGAGTGGCTGACAAGCACCTTTCCATTTTAACCAAGCCAAGGAGCAGAAGATGAGCCCTGATGAAGATTGCAGGTTTGCTAAAGGGAAGATAATTTTTCAATTTTATCATCATCTGAGAGTGGAGGAAGGAAGAGAGGAGGTTTTCAAGAAACAAGACATAAAATAGTCTTCTTAGGGAATTGAGGCCATGAGAGAAAAGTGAAGGGCCTGCTGGGCACCACTGAGTGTCCATTTGAGGCTGGAGACAATGAACTTTTAAAAGTGAGCCAGACACCACTGCTGTGTTTCTCTGCCCACATAGAACAGCTCAGGCACAGGCTGGACAGGCTGAGCTCAGGGTTGCAGGAGTCTAGACCGATAAATAAGACAGAAGGAGATACAACTGGAAGTGTTCACAAGGGAGACATGATGGGGCCAGAATTCAGCTTTACATGGAGCCAATGGGCTGGTGTTGTGAGAAAATGACATCCAGAGTCAGGAACTGTCCCTACTTCAGGGCCTTGCAGTGCTCCAGGGAAGAAAGCATCTCCTGGGGACGGGGAAACAGCTCAGTTTGGTAAAATTCTTGCTGGGTTGCATGTCTAGAATCTGTGTAAATAATGCCAGATGTGGAAGTGCATGCTTATAATCCCAGAGACTGCAAATCCCCGGGGCTCACTGGACTGCCAGCCTAGCCTACTTGGTGAATTACAGGACAATGAAGGACCCTTTTTCAAAACCAAAATGTGTGAAATGAAAACAAAATGTAAATTATGCCTGAAGCTATATACCTGAGGTTATTCTCTGCCACTCACCTACACCAGAATACACTTAGGTGTGCATGCATACATACACATGCGCACACACACACACACACACACACACACTGGGTATTTATATAGTGTATGGAGGAACAGTAGAAGCACACTGGCTGCTGTTAAGAAGTTCCACATTTCTCGGTGCCGGCTTTGCAGAGAAAGGCCAAATGTACTGATTCTAGATGCTTACACTTCTTTGTCTTCAGAGTTGGCTCAGAGGTGACTTCCACATCTCTTCCAAGTCAAATGGTCTGTGTGGCACAAAAGCAAAGGTGTAGGCTGTGTGTGAGCTTGTGGTTCAAATACTGGGCTGCTCCTTGGGATACGAAGCCTCAGAAAACCTGTGTCACCCACGCTTGAGGGACAGTCTTTGACTAAATGTGCTTCTCAAAATTTGGCTGTGCAGTTTGAGTGATCAGAATGTGTGCTTCCCACATACGCGAAGTCAAAGCCACACAAGTCTCATGCAGAAGTGACCTGGGTTGTTGCTTGTAGTTCTTTGACTTGTCTTTGACTGTAAAAGAGCCCACACAGGCTCTTGTATTCAAGCACTCAGATGTTTGGGAAGGTTGTGGAATCCTTGGGAGATGGGGCCTCATTGGAGAAAGTGGGTCACTGGAGCTAGCTCTGAGACTTTATATCCTGACCCCCTCTTCCTGTTCACTAACTATGTTTTCTGGGTATAGATGCTGTGTAACTAGCCAGACTTCTGTCTCTGCTACTGTGCCATTGCTACCAAAAAGGACTACCCCCTGGAACTATGAGCCAAAATAAGCCCTTTCTCCCTTAAGTTGGTTTGTCGCGGTAGTTTATCACAACTGAGAAAGAAATTACTTCAAACCTTGCTGAATAGTTACTAGGAAGAAGAAAGTCTGTGCATTACTGATTATCAACTCAAGGGTTCTGGTTGTCATTTTCAGCTAAACACTTGGCAAAAACTAATCCTGTAAGATGTAACCGTTTAGCTGCATCCACCCATAATTCTTTCCTCCTTTGCAAATATTTGAACCTTTTTGAAATTTTTATCTGAAGAACATTGACATAGGGATCTGTGTCCCATTACTTTTCAATCAAGTCCCAAGACACTGCCCCATTCTCTCCCATAAATATACCTGGTGACTTCTCCCCTAGCACATAGCACCTTTTATAATGAATGTATTTACCTGTATGCCATTCATCATCATACCTCTGGATGATCCCCAGCAGATGGAAGCTATTAAATTAAGAGTGAAAAGCTGGAAACGTGGAGGAGATTAATGCCTGGGAATAAGGATTTGTGTGTGACTGTGTCATGATGCAATAGTCTTCCACACTAGTGTTTGGCCACCTTGTTCACAAGAGTTTGTCTAATACACCTGCCTAGTAGAACAAATGGATTCGAAAACCTCAAATGGATTGATGAGTGGCATGTGTCTTTCAAATAACGTTTCTACAAAAAAAAAAAAAAAGTATTTTTCTGGAGTTTGTATTAAAATCTTTGTTGTTGTTGTTGTTGTTGCTGCTGCTGCTGCTGTTGTTGTTGATGTTTTAACCAAGGTGAAAGTGAGTTATGATGGTCTCATGTATTTTCTCATCTTTGTTTCATCCTTACTCCAAGAAGTACAACACAAACTCGTGCCATTCAGTGATCTAGAATTAAGAGTGCATTTCAGACCAGGGAGCCCTACTTCTTCTTGGAGTCTTCCTGAAGCTCAGTCATCTGAGGGTAAAGCTGAGGTGGCTTTTATTCAAGTTGTGCCCTTGTTAAGGCAGCTCAGCCTAGATTTCTGTGAACTCATCTGTGTCTCCATTCAACCACAACTCCCCACTGCTCAACCATCGCTAATTCACTGCTACTTGGCATCCTCATAAGCTCAGCTTAGGGAAATGGGATTAAGGAATGGTAGGCAGAAGCCCCTTTACAAATCACAGCCTTTCTGTGACTCCAAGCTGTCCACCATGTAATTCTGGGTCAGCCAGGAGAGCCATATGGTAGACATGAGACTCCATCCCATTTGCCCCTGAAGAACACTTCTGAGATGTGCTTGATTTCTTCCATCCGGCTCCACAGCAACTGCTGTGAAGCCAGCCTCATCGCCTCCAGATGATAAGACAGTGTTGAGAAAGGCATTCAGTACGGCATGAGACATGCTCCAGGATTGGCTATGGAAGACACCTTTGTGTGATCTAGTGTGAAGGATAGTTTGCCTTTTGTGTTTCGAATCAGCATATATTAGTTATACACAATGATGTGTTTGGTCATGACATTTGCATGCATGTACATCTTTTGATCATAGTCACCTCTCCCCCACACACACACTTTTGTCTTCCTCTCTGTCCAACCCTTCCTCTTCCCAGCTCGTCACCCTTCCACTCTTTCACTGTGACCCTTTGATTTTCATTAAGGTTGTTTACAGGAGTATGTGACTTTATCACTGGCCACACCACTGAACTGTTTCTCTTATATCAACCATCTGCTCCATATTAAGTCCTTAGGAAGGGGTGATGCCCATCAGTGTCTCTCCTCCAGTGACAGGGTATTGATAGGCCAAATATTTTGAAGATCACATATCAGTAGCCACAGCTCTGAGTCCAAGAGTGTGGTATGCCTTCTTTTAATATTGTTTGCTTGCTTGCTTGCTTTCTTGCTTGCTTGTTTTTAATTATGTAATTACTCTGAAATGTTCACAAGTCACATTTATCTCAACCAATCTTCCTTCTTTCTTTCATTTTTTTTCTCTTTCTTTCTTTATTCACTTATTTGAGGGCTTAAACTTTGAGAACTAAATGTATCCCACACCAACAGATATGTAGCCCTTGTGTGCTCTTTGGTACCCACACTACCGGCTCCACTTCATTCCCAGATGTTCCTTCTTGTGTATCCATTATCTCCTGTGCCTCCAGTTCCACATTGGAGAGTCCTTCTTTAGATTAGTCTATGAAAACAAGCCAATAAGAATCCATGTTAATGGATATGTTGATGAACACCTCCAAAAAAGACTCAGAACACAACCTCAAAGCTTAAGACAGGAACAGTAGGTATTCAGTTAGTGCTACTATGACACCTCTTTCCACCACTGCCACTGCCTTTGTCCTTGACATGCACCTTAATTTTCTTATCTTCCTAATCAAGTGCTGTCTGCAGATTTTGGTGACCCCAGCTAGATGACTCTTTTAGCTTCCATGTTCACTTCTCCTGCACAATTACCCTAATG
This sequence comes from Arvicanthis niloticus, assembly GCF_011762505.2. NCBI lineage: Eukaryota > Metazoa > Chordata > Mammalia > Rodentia > Muridae > Arvicanthis > Arvicanthis niloticus. The sequence continues at coordinate 14,476,279 of NC_133435.1, forward strand.
GCACACACTAGAAAACAGCTGGGGAGTATTAGGGACTTCAGTCTGGGTTTAATTTCATTAAGAGAAACTTGAGGATGCTTCACAGATATGGCCACTAACTACTTGCTGCCGGGGTGGAGGGAGTAACAGAGTTCACAGGAAGGGTCTATGCCTCATTGGGTGAGTGATATGGAAGTGTTGGTGTCAGCTAGTGCTTAGTGCTGACTTCTAAGTATCATCCACAGTCTGTGGTGCCAGCCCAACCTAGATGCTCCAGTCCTACTGAATCAGTTGAACAGGAGGCATGGGTGATTTGCATACATTATGATGTTTGAGTCTTGGGGAGGCACTGTAAGGAAGGCAGTGAAATCTGCCTCCATCAGCTGCTGAAGAAGTAACACCAGACCAGTGTCTTAGGCAGAGTGCTGAGGCATGATGGGAAGAGAATGTGTACTGTGCTGCAGTAATAACTTGCAAGAACGCCATACCATTAGCAGGCTGTGCAAGCTTAGAAAATTGGGTTCACCTCTCAGAACTATAGTAACTTCAACTGTTAAATAGATGTTAGCATTCATCCCTTGCAAGATTACTGTGAGGTACTGGGTGTTAAATGCCTCCTAAGAAATGAAAAACTGTGAGTAATATTATAAACAATGTCTGAAGACTGTGCAATTTGCTTAAGTACACCAGATGCTGTGGGACATCCCTAGACCAGGATGGTGTCTATCCATGAACTGGGTGTCATCATCCCTGTAGGCATACAGAATTCTCTCCAGATCATGAGCATCATCCCTCCTCTCTCCAGCAAGTTGTCCAGGTTCATCTTGATTGATTGCAGCCCCTGGGGAAGAGCAGCCCACTCTTAGGAGCAGGAATTACACACTTACATGTCCCACTGAATCAACACTTAACAGCAAATTCAGTAGTGGCCCACAATCCACAGCTGATCTTCAGAGACTTCGTGTCTGGACACAATTGGTTCAGTTCTATGCTCTTTGTATCTCATGCTTGTTGTTGGCATTGCTGTGGACGTATTGAAGAATCCATTATGACAGTATGGTGTCTGATGATATCAGTCTTAGATGAGCATCCTCCTTCTGAACGCCCACACAGGGCCCATACCTAGTCCATTTGCAAATGATAGTTTCTTCTTTAGAGACCTTTATAAATATAAACTTCACCTTGATCTTCACCACCTTTGATCCTGGCTGACTCTGAGTCTCTAAATGGCTTTTATGGTTCCCTCCCTCACACTCAAGATCTTTGCTCACATTGAATAGACAGTGACCGGTGAATTCCTGGAGTCTGCTCTATATGATTAACTTGGCTAGTATGTCACCCACAGCCTCCACCCCCACTACAAAGCATCAATATTTCACATTGGGACCCTGATTTACTAGCCATCTGCTCAGAAGCCTATCATCTTCAGGAATGATTTCTCTCTCTCCCTTGACTGCATGACTCTGCCAAGGTTCCAGAGAGTCAAGCCTTGACCTTGAAGGTAAAAAGACATTCAGGAAACTCATTCCTTAATTGGTTTCATTGTCTGCCTGTCAAAGTAGGCTCTGGACTCTTTGGTTTTTCTTGCCAGACTTCCTGTGTGTTGGAGGTGAGACATCAAGGCAACCACACACACAGGCATCTCCAGGGAACTGAGTATTTATTGAGATTTCACTGTTAGGATCCTTGTTTCAGCAGTCTTTAATTGGAAAGAAGAGAGATTCGTACAGGATGTTCTTGGAGGGAAAATGCAGAGATGTAATTTTTAAAAAGCTGTGCGTAAGCTAATCTGGGGGAAGGTGAAGAGGTGGGTCGTGGTGAGGGCTAAACAGCAGTATCTAGGGAAGGGCTTTTTTTTTTTCTGAGGTCACTTCCCATGAGGATGCTTGCTCTGCTTCTCTTGCACCACACTCGGTTGCTATTACCATCTAACTTCATCCCTCATCCCTCATCCCTCATCACAGCTGATAGATCCCTCTACTTCTTCCAGAGTTTATTATACTCTGGCTGTGATCTCTAAGTCTCCAAATAGCAAAACATTGCAATGAGAAATCAGACAGAGCTTTTGTAAACCCTTGGGCTGCCTGTGAGTCAGCTGCCCACTGATCACAGAGAATGGGTCTCTGGGTGTTACCTGTTTAACATAGACTGTGGGCGGGACAGGTTCTCTTGTGAGGGCAGAAATTTGGCATTTTAGGATGCATTCTTGTAATTCCAGTGTTGTCAGGGACAGAGCAATATATACAAAATTATCTCAGTCACAAGTGACCCTTATGAGACTCCCCTATCCCCAGTGACCCCAGAATCCATCAAATATAGCAAGAAGGATGAATGAAAGACAGGAAGCAAACAGCCTCTGGGGAAGGGAGGTTGACCCACTTTCAACAGTGTAGCACTAAACACCACAGGCCCCTGTTTTGACCTTCAAACCCTATATGTTGCTGACTCCTGCCTTTCGGTCCTCACCTTAACCTTTGACCCCATAGTCCTCTGCCCAGAATTGTGCCTTGTAGAGTTTTGACTTGCAATTCCTGGTTTCCAGTGCTGGCCTCTTATGACAATTGACCTCTTTCTCATTCTGAAAGCCCAACGGGAGGATAAGATGCATGACATTGGTCTGCACTACGCACAGCCATACAAGGTTGGCTAGAAGAATGAGGCTCATAAAAAGAAACGGACTCTTCTAGAACCATGGGGACTGTTGCATCAAGTTTGTGGAATCGCAAGTCGCCACAAACATTAGAGGGAAGACATTTTAAGAACATATAAATGAAAACAATGTGGAATTATTTATATGCTTTATATATATATTATAAATATATGCATTATATATTTACTGCTTAAAGTAGAGGTTGTGTGGATTAAGAGGGAGAGGGTAATGTTTAAGAGAGTTGTTCAGGAGTATGAGACACAAAGTCTTCATAGTTTTATAAAAACATCTTTAGAGTTTGGGGCCATGTTGTTTTGCATTTTCTTTCTAAAACTGATAAGAATGATATAAACACACAGAACAAGCCACCTTGAAGAGAAGGGAGTTCTTCTACTTACCAAGGTACACTTGGACATATGTGGTGACCTAGAAAACATCACCCTCCCCTCAAAAAGGGAATTTTCTCTGGTGATGTTACCAAACGGATCAATAATATTCTTTCTAATCTACCCTGCCAAACTAATAATTTAAAGAGTGGAAGGTGGAGAAGTTAAATTGGGGTTCAGTGGGGTAGAATGCTTACTGCTCTTGCAGAGGACCTGAGTTTGGTTCCTAGCATCCAATTTGGACAGCTTACAACCACCTGTAACTGTAGCTCCAGAGTATCTGATACAGTCTTCTGTTTTCTGCAGGCACATGTAAACACATACACACACACACACACACACACACACACACACACACACACGTTGTCTTTGGGTTTCTATTGCTATGAAGAGATACTATGGCCATGGCAACTCTTATAAAGGAAAAACGTTTAATTGGAGCTGGCTTACAGTCCAGAGATTCAGTCCATTATCATCACGGCAGGAAACATGGCAGCATGCAGGCAGACATGATGTTAGAGAGATAGCTGAGAGTTCTGTATCTGGATTGGTAGGCAACAGGATAAGAGAATGACACTGGGCCTGGCTTGAGCTTCTCAAACCTCAAAGCCCACCCCTAGTGACAGACTTTTTCCAAGACTGCACTTATTCTAACAAGGCCACACCTCTTAATAGTGTCACTTAGTATAACCTTATAGGGGCCAATTTTATTCAAACTAAAATACACACAGAATTTGTTAAAAAATAAATGTTAACAAAAGGTGGGAGGTATCAACCAGAAGTGTAGAAATGAGTGATTTCAATGGTAAAATTGCTTATTAACTCATCAGGATCTAGGATCACCTAGGAGACAAGTCTCTGGGCACATCTGTGGGGTTAGTTTGAGTTTCTAGATTATGTTAATTGAAGTAGAGCAGCCCACCATGAATGTGGGCAGCACCATTCTATAGGCTAGGGTCCTGGGCTGACAAGGAAAGAAAGAAAGAAAGAAAGAAAGAAAGAAAGAAAGAAAGAAAGAAAGAAAGAGAGAAAGAAAGAGAGAAAGAGAGAAAGAAAGGAGAGAGAGAAAGAAGAGAAAGAAAGAAAGAAAAAGAGAGAGAGAGAGAGAGAGAGAGAGAGAGAGAGAAAGAAAGAAAGAAAGAAAGAAAGAGAAAAAGAAAAAAGAAGTAATTGAGGACCAGAGTTCCTCAACCCCTACCTCCATGCCTCCTCCCACCCCAAGATGGACTGTACTCTGGAACTGTGAGCCAAGATAAATGCTTTCTTCCTTAAGTCTTTTCTGTCAGGTGTCTTGTCCCAGCAAGATAAATATCCAAGACAGTAGAGGAGGAGGTTATTCAGAAGACTGGGTCTGTAATATGGACCTTCACTAAAAAAAAAAAAAAAAAAAATCAAAGCTTTCTGGGTGTGTGGAAGACAGAACAGTTTCCCAGGGCATGTGTTCAAACATGCCTCTGCAGTCCAGAGAACATACATAGGTTTCATCTTACCTCTGGAAGTGAAAAAATCCAGATCATAGGCGCTCATGTGTTAACCAAGATTACAAAGCCCAGGTGACTAAGGAAGAAGAGGCAGTCAGGGAAGGGAGTCTTTCCCTCTGAGCAGATGTCTGTCTTAACTGTCCAGCTGCCAGTAACTAAAGAACCTTCCAGATGTGTTCAACTCCAAAAAAAAAAATAAGTACCTGGGAACTCGTGGCAAGAAGCATCCCTGCAAAGCATCTTCCGGAACACGGGTTGCTGTGGCTTCTTACAGTCAGTTTGCTGTCCCAGTTAGCACAGGGAGGTATTCCCCGTTATTTTGCCTACTAAATGTGCCTACTATCATGCATTGGTGACTAGACTTTTCAGGTAGGCAGCCCTTCTGTTGAAGAAGTTCATATGTCAGAAGTCCATGGGGTCATCCATGGGATCCTGGTGGGGTGAAACCCTGGCCTCAGTTGCTACCCTTTGGTATTAGCATCTTGACAGGGGACAATTGAGAACACACAGATTAGTATATCCAAGTGAAGGCTATCACCCTGTAGATGCCAAACAAGCATGGGTAGAGAGCAAGGTGTAAGATGAGCAAACTGTTGATCATCTGTACATCTTTCTTAGTTCACTCAAACTTTTGGGATCTGAGTTCCTCTTCTATTTTATGCGAGTAGAACCATTTCAGTTTTTAAGTTATATGAAGTATTGCCTGATTCAGTTACTGTTATAAAACCCAGTCCAAGTCCACCAGTTGATTTGTTAACCACAGTCCAGCACTAAGCAGATTCGAAGCTCTTCATGTGAGCCATACTTTGTGTCTTCCTTGTGTCTAGACTTGGTCCTTACCTGCTTACAGCTGAGGTCTCAGTTCTTGCAATTTTACATCCCAGGAACAGGAGCATGAGTTCCTTGGGAGAAGCTTAATATTCCAGTCTGTCAAGCGTAACTCTCTTGAACTTGATCTTCTGGGACCTCCCTGTAGTAGCTTGGTCCTCAGACACCAGTTCACCTGTGTCCCTTGGACCCATAATTGAGAACTAGACAAACATTGCCTAGTACTAGGTGTCTTCATTGAGAGTCAGGTAGTTGGTCAGGAAACTTGGTAGAAGACAGAAGTCATCCTTGTTACTGTTTCTCTTGCTATTCCAAGAAAATAAATAAATAAATAAATAAATAAATAAATAAATAAATAAATGGAATTTCACTTAACATTTTATAGTTCTTCTAACTTGGGGATTGTCTAGACATTTTAAAATACAGGCAACAGGAGTGGGGAAATACTCAAACCAAACAAAACCACTGAACAAAACCTTAAGGTATTTCATTCCAATGTACATTACATACAAAGTGACATGTATTCCATGGGCAAGATGTTTGGACATTAACCCATACACAAAACATTTTAAAGGCTCTGAGAAGTCCTTTATTAAGGAAGCCTGTGTGAATTATCAGACCCACCCTTTACCACACCGGCCCAATAATACCTGGTCCCATTTGTAGTGGCACTAATGTTACTTTGTAAAAGTACAGAATTCTCCTGGAGAGGTTTTTCTGTATTAGAACTAACAGAATAACCACTTCATTCACCTTCTGTGAAAGGGGGCTTTTAGAGAATTGATGAAGGGTCCTACTGGGGATTAAGCTGGTGATGGAACATCAAGGCTAAGCAAGAAACAAACCAAAAAGCAACCACCATCTTATTTACTTAAAGATAAGCCAAAAGGGGAGACATGGTCTCAGTTTCTAATAGCTCTTATGAAATGTCTAAAGAAAATGCTGACGTGACCACACTCAGGTGTGTTCTAACCGCTCTACCAGGAGGCTAGGGAACTAGAAAGAAGCCCATGTATGCACAGGAGCAAGGGAAGGAAAGGAAGATAACTCCTCTCATAGGACAGGAAATCAATGTGTTACTAGAACTGAAAATTCAAGAGCAACACGGGAGAGTTTTCTGGTACTCTTGAGGTAAATGTGTAATCATGAAGAAGTCTTGTCCATGAGAAAAATGACAGGTAACAGGATGCTTGGGATGAAGGAAATTTACTGGGCTTGTTTGGGTAGTAGAGGTGAACAACTTAAAAGAAACTCTATTTTTCCTTAAAGAGTATGTATTTACAGCTTTAATTTTAAAAAAATCTAAACATTGAGAACAAAAAGATAAGGAGCTTTACAATTCATTCTATAAAGTTTTTACATCCTTATATGTATGAACATGAGTTTATAGGCCAATCTCTACTATGAATATAGACAGAAATTTATGTGTAATTAATGGTGTTTTAAAAGTATACTATCAAACATGTTGAAATCCTAACTGAAAAATAAATAAACATAAAAATGTTTTTCACATCTGGCTAAAAAAAATTAAAGACAAAAACATGCCATTGTCATAGATTATGAAGAATCACTTAAATGTAGCTCTGGATTTACTTAGCTGCTATGCCATTGGCAGACTAAATTTGGGAAATAATCAATATATCCTATGTACAATAAGCAGCTATTTCCAAATGAAATGGACTTAACAGTTTCACTAAAATTAGCAACATCAGAAAAGCTCTCAAATAATTTATACTCACGTCAATAAATATATGACGATTAATTTGGAGAAAAGGCAAAACACTGACATACTTAAAAGATGGTAGGAAGGCTAGAGAGACAGCTTCAGGGCTAAGAGTGTGTGCTGTGCTTTGATTTGGTTCCCAGCACCCATACTTGGCAGCTCCCAACCACCTGTAAGTTTAGCTTCAGGGCATCAGACCTCCCTCTTCTGGCCTATTTAAGTACCTGTGCATACATGGCAGACACTCGTAGATACACAATACAATAAAAATTAAATAAATCCTTTTGAAAGGTGGTATGAATTAATTCAAAATTATCCCACACTGCTGTGCTGAGAAACTGAATTTCTCACATATACCTTAGGCTAACATATTAATCAACAATACAAAGATAGTTGATCAGAAATCTAGGGAACTGCTTGGACTTTACAAACACATGCAAATATTCATGGGAACCCAGAGAACAGATAGTACAGTTTGGGGAAAGAAAAAAAATCCTTCATTGCCTGCCCAGGGCCAACATGGTATATGAAGGTAAGTTAATAAGACAGCAGTTTGTCAACAGTGAGATGAGCACAGAGCTCAATGAGAAACCTGGAATGCCAATGCAGAGGTCTTCAAACAGGAAAACCGACGTGAAACAAATGACATCACACAGGTCAAAGGGAGCAAACAGACAGACTAGAATGTTGGGAGCACAGACACACTTCCATTTATATAGAAAGAAGTTGTACCCCTGTCTCACAGTATGCATCAATAAATCCGAAGAAAGATTTAATGTGATTTAAATATAGGGAGAGGAAGCCACTTTGTCTTGTGTCAGAAGATATGTAAAGAAACTCATACGACCTGGGGATAAGGAAGGAGAAGTGTGACTCAACATGTACTGTGTGGAAATGTCACTGCATAACAGAATCTGGCTGGTAAAAGAACATATCCAGGAAAAACCATGAAAACAATCCATGGGCTGGGACATGCAACTTATAATCTATATGCATGTAAATTATAAGGAACTGATATCCAGAAATTGATGAGAATAAGACAAACTACCCAACAAAAACCTGGCAATGCAGATAAAGACATTTCAGGGATTAGGGATTACAAATTTAAAAAAAAAATGTTCAGGGGCTGGTGAGATGGCTCACTAGGTGAAGGTACTGACATCCCAAGTTCAATCCCTATGATCCACACTACAGAGGAAAAGAACTGACCCCAACAAGTTTCCTTCTGACCTCTACTCCGGTGCTGTGGCACACACATACACATATCCCCTCTATAAATGAACTCTAATAAAAATTTAAACATATAAATACAATAATGTTTAGTATTATACATGGGCAGAGCCGAATAAAGTAAGACTGTACCAATTGGACTGCCAGATATAAAATGCTTGACAGCATCAAATACAAGACAGCCACAGGGAAACACGAACTTGTTAAACACTGTGGATGATGGTATAACTCGGTCCTGCTTCTTTAGAGCTGATTTAGAAGTATCTAGAAAGGTTAGGAATGTATGTGCTTCCCAAAATGATGCTCTGGGTTTAGTGTGGACAAAACAAATGTACAACTGTTCTACAGTATAGTGTGATAGCAACAACACAAAAAACAGTAGCCCAGAACTACAATCATTATTGTCATAGCTGCTACCTTAATGTATCTGCAGTAGGCTGTCTGGACCTCTCCAGTATGATAGCTCAGGACTTTTACACTTAGTCATCTCATGATGATATTAGAGTATCTTCCCCATTCTATGTCAGTCTGTGCCTATAAGCAAAAGCGCAGGGTTGCATTGATACATAGAGGAAAAGTTGAAAACTTGACTAATGTCTGGTTTAATCTTTTAGAGATATAAAATATTGAGTAGGTATGAGAGCTCAGTCAATAAGTATGTGCCTTGCAAACATGAGAATGCAAATTTGAACCCCAAAACTCATGAAAATAAGACGGACATGATGGTGGGCACTTGTACATCCAGCACTGGGAAGGCAGAGACAGGTAATGGATTCTTGGGGACTTACTGGTCACCTAGCCTTCTGAAATTGTGAGCCCAAGATCAGTGAGAGACCCTCTCTCAAAAAGCAAAGTAGATGTCACTAGACAAATGACATCGCGCTGTGTCATCCACGTGCACAGACACACACATAGGCGCGTTTGTTCACATACAGATGCACCTTCATATCGTAAGCATACACAAGCATACATACTCATGAACAAAAAGCAGAAGGAAAATTGGTATCTGTGATAACAAAGTGTGTATAAATTATTAATCTGTCTTTAGAGGCTGTATGCTTGTACTTGGAGAAAGCCACTTCAAGTGTCAACACAAGTCAAATATGACTCATTACATGCAGATTTTCTGATGGCCAGTGGGTTCCTCTGAGCACCCCGGGTGACACATCTTTTCTGAACATTTAGTACTTTCGGGGAGAGCTGCCACTCGGACCAAGCAGCTGTGCTTTCCAGAGGCTCTGCACATCTGTCCAAACTGTGGCACAAACCATGCTTGTCCTAAGTTGACCTCATTAGTCATTTGCAAATATACAAATAGACAATGGAGAGAAAACACACCTCCGTGCCCCACAGAGAGACAGCTCATTGCATTGCTCATCCACTCTGGCTGCGTGCTTGCATTTCTAGGGAGACCCCAGGGAGCTTCACAAAGGCCAGACTTAACAAACACCATACCAGCACTTGGGGTGGGGCTTGGACATAACAAGCCCGGAAGTGAAGGACTTTCTTTGTGCCTGCTCTTCAGGGATGATCCATGTATGTCACATGAACGCCTCGTCCGAAGAGCTTGTCCTTTGATGCTGATTTCCTGTTTCCTCTTTTAATGAGCAGCCCGGGTCTCTCTGTGTTCACTGGGCTTTGTGAGCCCTAAATGGTTTCTAGGGAGTCTCTAGTAGCATTAGCTGGTTTGGTAAAGCATTTGGACACCTGCCCAGTTTCCACTTCACCTTCAGAAGAGGAAGAACCCGGTTGGAAGCCCTCATCAGACTCTTTGCTTCCTGTAGCTTTTATGAAAACCCAAAGGTGGCCTGAGAGGAATGAACATTTTCTATTCAACTTCCAGATCAAGTCTGAGTAACAGGAAATTACTATGGCTCACTGCTAAACACGGGGCTTTGTACAAAAAGGGGTGCTGCCTTTTATTTTATTATTGTTATTGTGTGTGGTTATGAGTATGCAGGTGCACTCCCACATATGCACATGTGGAGGCCAGGGGTTAGCTTCACATACCTTCATCTGTGGCTCTCCGTCTTGTTTAATTAAGACAGGGACTTTCACTGAACCCGGAGCTCACGTTTCAGCCTCACTAGCTTGTCAGCAAGCCTTCGGGATCTGTCTCCCTCCATCCCACCCCACCCCTGCCAGTTCAGGGATCATAGGCTTGAATAGCCATACCTGGTACCCTATGGGTGCTCCATGTCCGAACTCAGGTCCCAGTGATTTCACAGAAGTGCTTGCCCAACGAGCCATCTCCCTAGTCCCGTACCCTAGATTTATACTTTTTTTTCCTCTTTAAGATGAGATGGGTTCCCAACACCCATGTCAGGCAGCTCACAAACTGCCTCTGTTCCAGGGACTCTGACACCTTCTTCTGGCCTCTGTGGGCACCTGTACACGTGTGGCATATACACACACGGACACATAAATTTTTAAATGAAGAGGACACGAAGTTGGATGGGTAGAGAAGTAGAGACTGCAAATGGGAGGAATTGGCAGAGAATGGTGGATACAATCAAAATATATTGGATAAAATTCTCAAAAAAAAAAAAACCTTGAATTTCTAGAAGATAAAAACCAACCCATTAGTATTAAGATGTTCAAAGATGAGCATAGACAAGTCCACTAAAAAGCCATGCCTGTGAGCCACATAACAATGTCTCCCTGGGGAAAGGACCTCAAGAATCCCCAACTGGAAAGCCCTCCAGGTCACACACTGTTTGTCAGGGTTTCAGCGGCTACGAGAAAGTGTGCAAAAGTTGTCGAGGGTAAAGACAAGGTGTGTTTCATCTCTATTTCTCCAGCTTACTAGCTTGATTATCTTGAGCAATTGACTGGCCCCCTGTAAACCTCAGTTTCCCTAATGGGAAAAATGGAATGGTACCTCTTAAGACTGTGGCGGGGATTAACTGAGTTCATGCCTACAGAAAGCGCAGCACAGGGCAGAACACATGACACACGTTTATTAGACGGTGGCCACTGTGATTACCTAGCACTTTGCTGAATATTTTGGGATAAACGGAACTGCATTGTTCTGCTGTTTCTGTCAAAGGTATTTAATTGAAAGAGACAAGGAATGTTCATATGAGATAATTAGTGCACAAAGCACTCCCTCTGTCAGCAGCAGCTGCTGAGGTAAGCTAGTAGACGGAGAGATGTGAATGATAACGGGATGGCTGGTCTCTGCCGTGCCACTTAAGATGCTTGGCTTGCAAAGAGTTAAAATAAAAAACTAGACCTGAGAGCAATTGGAATGTGAAGGAAGTCTCACAGCGAAAGGTGACCCTGAACTCAGCCTGGAAGGTTCCAGCAAATAGACAGGTAAAGGAGAGAGCTGTGACAGGACAGCCTCAGAAGAACCACAGGAGGGTAAGACAGATGGGGCAGAGCCAGCCTGTGAGAATGCAGGAGGGAACTCTGGGATGTGGGTGTCTTTGCTGAATCACTCCTGCACACCTGCCATGACTCTGTGCATTCCTCTCCCATCCCAGCACCAAATGCCCTGGTCCATGCCACTTCTTCCTTCTGATGTCTTTCATTTGCTGGAAGTACCTCACTACCTCACCCCTAACCCCTCACGATCTCACAACCTCACACCACACCACTCACCATCACCTCATCTCTCACACCACACCCCAAGCCCTCACTGCCTCACCACCTCACACCACACCACTCACCATCACCTCATCTCTCACACCACACCCCAAGCCCTCACTGCCTCACCACCTCACCCCTCATCCCTCACCCCCCATCCATCATCCCTCACCACCTCATCCATCATCCCTCACCACTTCACCCCTTACCACCTTACCACCTTACCACCTTACCACCTTACCACCTTACCACCTTACCACCTTACCACCTCACCCCTCATCCCTCACCCCTCACCTCTCACCCCCACCACCTCATCGCTCACCCCTCACCCCTCATCCCTCACCACCTCACCACCTCACCCCTCACCACCTCATCCCTCACTCCTTACCCCTCACCACCTCACCCCTCACCACCTCATCTCTCACCCCTCACCACTTCACCCCTTACCACCTTACCACCTCACCCCTCACCACCTTACTCCTTACCTCACTCCTTTCGAGTACAGTGGGAACCTACTGCCTAGCAGGTAAGTCTTTTGAAGACTTGAAAATAAAAATTGTTCGGACTTTGAACTATCCCAGGTACCAATTCTCAGGGTGGGGTCTTCTTGGATTTAATTCAGATGAGGACACAGGACACCCATGCCAATCACAGGCTGCTCACCATTTATCTGCATATCACTTATCCCCTCCTAATGCAAACACATCCAAGGTCCTGCCATTCTTCCTTTATGTGGACAGAGTCAACTTTCGGCTAAGCATTCATCTCCAGTTCTCTTACAGAATCACTTTGACCCTGTTAGATAAACTCATCAAATTCTCACGTAAAATCGTGGCATTATAAAAGCTGCCCACCTCATGAAAATCTGAATGACCACCTGGGTCTCCTTTAAATGTTCTCTCTATTTTTCTTTAATTGAAACCAGAATATTGATAGAGAATGGGGTGAAGAAAACAACCTGGAAACATCCACGGAGAGGACCAGGAGCCAGGGGCTCTTCATGAACTAAACGTAGGAAAGGAGTTTTCATTGTGGCAAACCAGAGTGCGACTTCCTTTCTAAATGAGACTCATCAACACCTGCCCCGCAACATGTTGGATCATGTTGGCCATGTTGGATCACTGGACCTTCTAATTCTCACCAGCAGTGAGGCCTCAAGTAAACAAAGCCTCACACATGCTAAGCAAGCTCTCTGTATACACAGCCCTAACAGGAGTCTTATAAACCATGTTCCTTTTCCCTCGTAGAATGCCATGAGTCTTTTAAATCAGGATAAAATTAATTTACACAAAGATATGGATCTTGCTGCCTCCAGTTGCCCATGATGCTCTGGTAACGGGCTATATACAAAGGAACATATACATGGTAACAATAAAGTAAAAAGCTTCATATTGGGAGTGAGGCAAAGTGTAAGCATGGTCTTGGGACCTATCTTCCAGCTGAATGGCCAAACTATGAGAACAATGGCTCCCTCAGAGGGCCTCAACTGGAAAGTCCTCCAGCTCACAGCATTTGTAGGCGCCATAGTATAGTACCTGCAGGAATCATGCAGTGATTGTATCTGCTACCCTAATCTTCTCCTGACTAAACATCTGACAACAAGCAAATTATGAGTGGAAGGGTCAATTGTAGCCTACACTTCAAGACAATACAGTCCATTGTGGCAGGGAAGAGAAAGAAATAGATTCTGGACCAGGGAGACAGCTTGTCACCTTATAGCCACAGTTTAAAAACAAAACAAAACAAAACAAAAAAAAAAAAAAAAAAACAAAGAATAAACCAGAAGTGAGGCTGGATTATAAAGTCTCACAGCCCAACCTCAGTGGCCTGCATCTTCCAGTGAGGCTCTGCCACCTGAAGGTTCTACAGCTTTTTAAACCCACATCATCAGCTGGGGACCAAGTGTTCAAACAAGCAATCCTCCAATGGACAGCTCACATTCAACCCACAGAATTATTCACTAAGTGACTAGAACTGTCCAATAATGTCCAGAGGCTCTGAGAAGTTATCAGTCAGGAGAGAGACTGGTGTAGTGGTTCTAAACGTTCCCTTTAACACAGTTCCTCATGTTGTAGGGAAACCCCCCCCAACCATAAAATGATTTTTGTTGCTACTTCATAACCCTAATTTTCCTACTGTTATTAATCATAATGTTAATATCTGATGTGCAAGATATCTGATATACGACCCCCTGTGAAAGGGCCTTCCATCCCCCACAGGGTCACAACCTACAGGTTGAGAACCACTTGATTGGAGAATGTACAGAGTTGGCCCTATGATCCTGTTTGATTTTTTTATATATATATATATGAAAGGAGTCCTGTGGCATTCATGGATACAAGTGATCAATTTAAAAGAGTCCCATTATCCATGGCATGGGATCCTTGGATACTAAGTTACATGGGCTGATGAATTTGTGTTCATGATGCCAGCCAGTGGGTTTTGTTGTTGTTGTTGCTGTTGTTTTGTTTTGTTTTTGTTTTTTGTCTTTTGGGTTTAGTGTCTCTAGTAGATTCCTGGGATCACACTTAGAATGATTCATGCTCCTTCTACTTACCTCTATGGAAGAGCATTATGGGAGAAGTTGTGCAGGCAACGTCCTAAGGGTATCCACTGATTAAAGGCATGATGTGTAAGCCAACAAGGAGATACCTTCGGTGTGTTTCTCTAAACTGTCCAACCAGGACTAAAAGGACAGGAAACATAATAGAAGTTTCATCAGCATAACAGGTGTTCTTCCATGAAGCTTTATGATATCCAAGTAGATACTAGGTAGTCTATCTTAAAGAAGTCATTTTAAGAAGCAAAATTTATCTTGAGTACACTAATTAGGGTAAAAGACTTGCCCCTAGAGGGTGGCACCATTCCCTAGGCATGTGGATTCTGAACTGTACAAAAGTAGAGATTGTGAGCTGAGTGTAGGCATATATGCCTTAATCCTTTTGTCTCCGTTCTTGACAGTGAATGTGATGGGACCAGTTACTTCAAGTTCCTGCTGCTTTGGCTATGATGCTATGACTGTGACCTGGAATCAGGAGCCAAATGAGCCCTTTCTCCCATGTATTGCTTTTGTAAAAGCATTTCATCACAGTGGCAAAAAATAGAATTAATATAAGATTCATTGCCTCAAAGAACATAACAGACTCTTTTAAAGACTGGACCAAGAACTCAGTTGGGTAGGCACTGTTGACCTCCTAAATTTGACATGGGCCCATGAAAAAATTCAACTGTTTATCAAGTGATGGCTGTATCACTTATTCGTGAGCATTGGTCATTCTGTTGGTGATGGAAGGGTTAAAAACTAAATAAAATAGTGATGCTGACCCCTTGTCCTAAGGAGAGAGAACACAACTGACTGCAGACCTAGCACGTGGTGAAGGGACAGAGGCAGCAGTAAGAGAGGCTCAAAATGGAGACAGCCTTCATTTCTTTTTGGAATGAATGGTCTTCTTGGGCTCCAGAGGAAATAGAAGATTTTCTGATATGTATTAGAGGCCACTGCAGGCAAAGAGGTTGGAGAGGACTAAGGCACAGAAACTGAAGTAGCCGTCTGTACATTAAATATCAAGCCGATTTTCCAGAAATAGAAAATCTGTGAGGTGAAAAAAATGGCAAACACAGGCAAGTAGGTGCTAATTCACTGAGACTTTCTGTAGTTAAGGAGCTTAGAGAACCCTGGGAGGGGCTAAAGGTGGCCAGATAGAGCAGGGATTGGTTTGTCCATCCTGTGAATATCAGATGGCATTGTTGTGTGCACCCAGGTCACCCAAGACATCCAAGTTGCTTTAAAATCCTTTTCATCTCTCTATAGATACCCCTTGCCTCACCCTTTCATATTTTGCAGGTTTTTCTTCTATCATCTCACAGCTATGATTTTATTCAGATGACTCTGCCTTTGGGCTATGGGAGTCACTTTGACAAAACAAGCTGAGTGATGAAAATGTTGGGGATAGACATCCCTTGGGGGCAGCCATTAGCCAGTGATTGACAGTGTGGATATGTTGAAGCTCAGCTCACTAGTCTACAGTTGGCATGTACTCCAAAGTACTATACGGGTTCCAGAGCTCCTGCAGGACCAGGCTTGCCCGGGTACTCTGCACAAAAGCTCACCTTTACATGCATTCTTCTATTCTCCTGTCTTATTCCCCACAAATTCCTACCCAATTTCTCTCAGAAGAGCATGCTTATCTTTATCGTCCCCCGCCCCTCATTCTCAGGTCACAATCCAAGACTCCCAGGGGAATCCTGAAACTTGAATAGTAGTAATACCATCCGCACCCATGATAAGGTTTAATTTTTAACTTAGTTTATTATATGTTTGTGGGTGTTTATTTTGCACGTATACATGTTCATCACGCGTATGTGTATGTACCTTGGAGATCAGCATGAAAGTGTAATATGGAAATTACCTCTGTATTGGAACTACAGATTATTGTGAGTAGTCATACAAGTGCAAGGAACTGAACCCAGGTCTTCTGCAAAAGCAGCAAGTGCTCTAACCATTAAACCATCTCTTCAGTCCCCAAAGTTTGGTTTTTATTTTAGATATGATAAAAGATTAACAAAATCAGATAGAAAAAAACATAATAGCTATAGTAAGGCAATATGAACTGTGATCTCTGTATTTATTCCCCCAACATATCTTACCATATTCATTTTTCTTGTGATAATATGATTATACACAAAATAATATACATTACATATTAATATTATTACATACCAATATACATAATACATAAATGATAGGATGAAGTGAAGTAAACAGATGATGGCATTGTAACATAGGGCTATGCTATCACTGACTGTCCTACCAATCATTGAAGAGCTATTCTAGGTAGCATGATCAAATCTCTCACTATCTGCCCTTCTTCCCTGGGTGCACATTAACCTGTTTGTCCATAATATCCATGCTGTATGTGCTACCCTCCTGTTAGTCATCAGTTATCGTGTCAGTTATCAGAAGTGATTGCCTTGTGTTCAAGAAACTCATTGATCAATACTCCTAATTGCTTTTCCCTGGGCATTTCTGTGTAATGTTTCCTGACTGAATTTGACTGTAACTAAAACCACAGAGAGCAAACTGTAAAAGAATAGTGGTCATGTGATAAAGAAGGCCAAAAGAGAGTACAGACAGTCAGTTGAGAGAAATGGCAATCAAAGAAGAATGTATAATTTCAAGCCTAAGCAACAGATCCTTTTAAAAGATCTTATTTATGTCATTGTTGTTGTTGTTATTTGTGTGTGTGCAGATACATTTATGCAAATATACACACACAAAACCTCAAATGAACTGGGATGGACTAGAAAGGCAAGGCAGGGGCCAGCACACCTTATTTTAGGAAAGTCCGAGGTAACAGTAGAAACAAAAAGTGGGTGGCACTATTCTGCTGGCAAGAATGCTAGGGACTTAGTGTCACAGACATACGCTTTCTTAATGAGACTGTGGCAGCCATGGCAGGTGGGATTCACACAGGAGAGAGAGTGTTTTTGCTTAATGGCCCCTAGCTCTCTATACCCCAAGCCAGTGGTTGTCCATGGGCCTCAGCAGCAAAAGTAGCACCTAGAAGAATGGCTGAGAAGTAGACTCTTCCAGCTCCAGCCTAGTCCTCTCAAATGAAGAAGTCTAGGAATGAGATGCAGGACCATACCTGTTAACATAGCCATCAGGTGACTCTGGTAGAGCATCTGGTTGATGCTCTAGGCCGTAGGAAGGAAATGCATTGCCAGGAGTGTTTTATGAGGACAAAGAGCCACATTAATTTATTGGAGCTGATGGACAGAGAGAATTGCCAGCTCTCTATAGAAATGCTAGCTCTCCTAGAAATGTTCAGCCAGAGGCTCTGGGGTCCTGCCTGGCTCTTCCCTGTTGAGGCCTCCTGACTCATCAGGTAAGTAATCTTGTAGAAACAGCAGCTCATTACCCTCCATCAAATGGGCAGTGTGGAGGCGAGTTTCATTTAAGAACTGGATGATGGAAGAGATTTGCCCGGCACCATCACCGTGGCTGGCAGTGATTTAGGTTAAATTCGGGTTTGGAGGACAGCTGAGCTTTGGGATGACTTGTGCAAAGTTGAGACTGGAGTAGCAGCAGGGATGTTGAGCAGGGCGCTCGCTCCTCAAATAGCGGGAATTAAATCACCTCTTTTTCAAAGCAATTTCTCTCCTGTGAGAAATGGATGGCTGCAGACAGGCCATCCGTGAGGCTCAAGTGTAAGCACCAAGACTTGGTTGACTCACACAGCAAACGATCGACAGCTGCCACCACCCCATCCCCCAACCCGTGAAAACAGTAATGAAAGTAAATGGAAAAATCAGTAGAGAAGCCAAATGATTCATAAAAAAATCAATTTAAAGCAGCATGGGACAAGAAAAAATCTTAAATTAAAAAAAAATAAGTAAATACGGCGAGGGCCTCAGACAATTCAGAATGAAAATAAACATCTTTAAACAAGACTCACTGTAACCTTGGGTAATTGTAACGGGCAGGATTTGACCACAAAAATCCATGGTGAAAATCCAGAGAGATATGCTTGGCCAGAGACACAGAATGAGAAGACCAGGAGTAATCTGGGGGTTGGCACACGAATCAAGGACGTGGGGGTGATGGATGGACAGAATGCAATCCTGTTATCCCTGTATGTTGGAAGCACTTCCTATCATGGTGACGCAGGCTACCCCCTGCTCCTGACCCTGACAGCTGGAGCTAGTGTGGAAGGAGGCAGAGCACACAGTCAATAGGCAATTATAGTAATCGAATCTTGGAGGAAGTGACACAAGAGTAAATAGCAGACTCCCAGTTGGCCTGTGATTAACGTGACAACAACTTGGATGTGTTTCCTTCCATGGAAGCAGTGCGGACTCCTTACATGGAGTAAGACTGAGAAAAGGATGTCTTATCTATGTTATCTGTGGTGTCCAGACTGTCGGTATTGCCTTGGCTTGGGCTAAACCTAGGAATAAAGGAACTGGGGAGGAGGGATAGAATTAAGGGAAGAGAGCTTGCTGCTAAGCCTGGTGACCTGAGTTCAATCTCTGGAACTCACTTGGTAGAAGGACAGAGTGGACTCCTATAAGCTGTCTACACACACACACACACACACACACACACACACACACATGACTATGTGGTGTTGCAAGCTTCGTGGGTACATTAAATCATCTGTCCTATCTAAGCTACAGTATTTTGTTCCTTTCTGACAAAGACATAGATTCACATTGGTAATGCAGTCTTTCTAAACACATCCCATTTGAACTTGTAAGTTTGCTGGATCCAGAACCTTAGCTTTTCCTGCCTGAGCAAGAATAAGAAACCCAATGGGGAGCCAGAGTGAAAGGGGTGTGCAAGCGTGTGCGCACATGTGTGTGTGTGTGTGTGTGTGTGTGTGTGTGTGTGTGAAGGAAACTGCATCCAACCTAGGGGCAAGCACAGGCCTCAAGTTACAGTTTGCTTACAATCAGAGGCATATGAATCCCTAGTGATGGTGAGATTTCCCAAATGCTGAGTAAACCTCTAAGGGAGAAAACGTCTTCATTCTTTCCTTCCTTGTGGGGGTGCAATCACAGGGAGCTATGAGACAGGAAGATTTGGGGTGACCTGTGCAAAGCTGAGACTGGAGCAGCAAGAACTCTGAGAAGGTGTGATTTGAAAACTGGAGCTAGGTAGAACCAGCCAGAGTAACAGTCATTCGTCACGAGCATGACAATGGCAGATCACACCTCACTTCGTGCCGGAGCCAGAACTGGGAATTCCATAGGTCTTATATCTGGGGAGGGCAACTTTGAATTAAAGGGGATAAGAAAGGCAGCGATTGAAGCCCCCAGGAGCAAGGACATGATTACATGTATCAGAAGCACTACTTTAAGTCACACATTAGTGAAGTGGTGGAAAAGCAGGCTTTTCTGAGAGCAGGAAGTGACAGCAGGAGCAGCTGATGTTCTTCTTGGTAAAGGCTGAAGTATCCAGGGAGGGCTGGGGCCAGGCACACAAAGTGATCCATGGATTTGTGGAAGAAGACCCCTAGGGAACTTTGGAGAGTGGGCACTGACACTTGGGGTCCTGTAATGCCACTTTGGGGGTTCACTCCAGAGAGCCTACTAACATTAAATACCCAGTCAGATAAAAGACGAAGATCAGTCTTCACAATGAGCAGTCAGATCCAGGGATAGGTAGGTATCCACTGGGAGAAGCTGGGAGAGGCTAGGATTGTGACTGAGGAAATCCAGTATACACCAGTATACACCAGTTGTTGAACATTTTTCCTTCTTTCCTATTACTTGAGAGAACAATAATACAATAACTTTAAGGAAATATACTTATCAATCATAACAACACAATATCAGTACAATATACATTTCAATGTTAACATTGATCGCCAACTGGACAGAATCTGGAATCGCCTTGAAGACAAATGTCAGGGCATATTTGTGACAGAATTTACCAGACAGGATTAACTGAAGGAATAAGACTTACCCTGAATGTAGTTGTCATTGGTCCCTAACCTGGGGTCCTAGAATTAGTTAAAGGAGAAAATGAGCTTGGCACAAGCATTCATTGCTCTGCTCCTGACTCAGATGTTCTGTAATCAGCTGTCTCAAGCGCCTGCCACCTTGATTTCCCCACCATGATAACCTGTGCCCTTGAACTGTGAGCCAAGATAGACTCTTCTTAAGTTACCTTTGTGGGGGTATTATGATATAGCAACAAGAAAAGCAATACGTTATTTTCTAATTGAAAGAAAACTGAAGGGCTGCTCTGACAAGCCACTGTCTTATGGCCTAGGCCAAATGGCTAAAGACAAGCCCAAGTCACAGAGGACAGCACAGAGTGTGATCTGACATGACCTCAAGGTGCCTCGTTTTACAGATATGATAGTGTGTTAGAAAAAAGACTGAGAAGGAGTTGTATGTCTTTGTCTCCTTCAACATGGGACAAGGTAAAGCAGGGGACAGTCGAAAGGGAGTATATAGTAACACTGTGGACCTCTGTGTTCTCAGAGCTGGGATAAGACAGTATGACAGAGGGGCCTGTAAGACATCCCAGCAGGTAACCGCAGACTGACAACCTGGGTTTAATTCCTGGGGCATACATGGTAGAAGAAGAGAACAGACTCATACTCTTAGGTTGTACTCGGACTTACACATGTACATTGTAGCACACCTCCTCCTTCCCTCCTCCACACACACCATGAATACACACACACACACACAAATAAATACATGTAATCGTTTTTAAAAATGATACCAAGTTGCCAAAGGAGGATGTTGAGAGTGCAGTAGAGTCAAAGGACTAATGTCATGCTGGCAGCCGGGAAGTGTGGGAAAAGCATCCTGTTCCAGGTCTTCAGTATAACCTCATCCTGACTCTAGGTGCCAAACAATACCTTTCCACCAGTGATTACTAGAGAATGAAAGTCTCTTGGGAAGAAGGTGAGTTCTGCTGTATGCAGGAACACGGGAGACTGGTGCTCAGGGAACAGATAGCAGACCTCAGGCTATGTGTGGACCACTCAGTATTTTTAGCCACTGTTAAATGGGTACCAATGTCCCCAGCTTCAAAGTGAGGAAGCCAAAATTCCATAAAGTCTAGGGACTTACCCACAAAGCTGGGATGGGGTCCCACTAAAATCTGAGGAATACCGAAGGTCATTGTGTCTTCCTTTCATGATTCTCTGCTGTGGTTCCTGGGACTCTGAATCATTACCTTGGGCATGGTGGTGTATGCCTTCCTGTAATGCTAGCACTGGAGAGGAAGAGACACAAGGATTCCCAGGGCCCTTGTCAAGAGTGTGGCCTCTAGGTTCAGAGACACCCTATCTCAAACAGTAAAGTAGAGGGGCTGGAGAGATTGTCCAATGGTTGAGAGTTTTGCTTCTCTTGCAGAGGATAGGAATTCAGTTCTCAGTACCCACATCAGGTGGCTTACAACTGCCTGTAATTCAAGCTCCAGGGGATCCAGAGCTGCCTTCTGGCTTCCACAGACATCCACATATAGCTAGACACACACATATATGCATAAATAGAAATAATAATTCAAAAATGTAACAAGGAAAGGTGATTGAGAGAGATAAAATATCAACCTCTGGCCTGCCTACACACTCATCCATGAATACCCACACATACCCACACCCACAAGTGCACATATACATGAACATGTACACACACATACATGTGAGTATATATGCACACACAAGCACACACTAGCTAGAAATATACACTCTTATCCCCCACCTATTCAACCAGAAACTTCAGGGTTGTGGCTGGCACCTGCACTTTTATATGCCTTCCAGATAATTCTAATACAGACTGAAGCTTGAGGTCCACTGGTTTATTCTACTGAGCCTCTTGGGGGGCCTGCATGGCCTTTCAGGTTTGATGGGCCTGTGACCCATTGCTTGGGAGATAACATGCCATTCAACAGCCTGTAGTGCCCAAGAGAACAAAACCTGCAGAGCCATAAAATTTAGTCACACAGTTCTGAAATGAGGTACTGTTCCAAACCTCAGAGGAACTGATGGGATTCCAAGGATGTGAAGCCAGTGGAGCGAATGACAGGCAGTTTAAAGTTAAGGCCACCGTGTCAAAAGTTTAACCAGGTGGTTCCATCAGTGTCTCACCACCAGGCCACTTGTGTGCTTTCTGTCACTTATGCCTAAGAAAGTGGGGCTGTGAGGTTTTCATTGTACCATATTTGACTCAGGAAAACTGAATGATGGGCTGAGCTACTAGAGAAGCTGCCAGTATAAAGGGAACAATTCCATGCTTTTGAATTCTCCATCTAAGTCTTAACATTCTAGCCTGCAATCTCTGAGATCTTGGGGGAAGCCACATCCTCCTTCAGAAGGAAAAGATGGTGTGACTGTTTCAATTAGAAATGTTAGTACGGTCTTGGGTATTTGACTGCTTGGTCCTAGCTGGTGGTATTGTTTGAACTATGTCCCTGGGGTTTTGAGGTTTCAAAGCCTCACACCATTCCCAGTTTGCTCTCTTTGTTTGGTATCACAGTTCAAGATGTGAACCCCAACTTCTTGCTCCTGCCACCATGCCTGCTTCTTTCTCACTGCGATGGACTCACCCCCTCAGCAACCATAAGTCCAAATAAATCCTTTCGTAACTTGCCTTAGTCATGGTGTTTTAACACAGCAATAGAAAAGTCACAAGTAATATCTCTTTCTTCAAGACTTTCTTTAAGGCTGTCACATGCATTAGTTACTTTTCTCTGCTGGAACCAAACAGTCAGGAAAGTAGCTTTTTAAGGAAGACTTTATTTTGGTCATAGTTCTAGGTCACATGGTGGTGAAAATGTAGTGGAATCGTTACGAGGCAGGTGGTCATCTTGTGTCCAGAATCCAAGCCTGTAGAATGGTGCCACCCACCTTCAGGGTGGCTCTTCCTGCCTTTCCTGCCTCAATCAACCCAATCTAGAATCTCCCACACGTCACTAGAGGTTTGAGCCCCTAGGTGACTCTGGATCCTGTCAAGATGACATCAGTATTGGCCAGAGTGAAAGATGTTTCACTCAATGCTTTGTATGTGTGCTGTTCCATTCTTCTTTCTATTGCTCTCCACCCCGACTGTCAACTTCTACAAAGTTCCTTACCATTTACCTTCCATGTCTCCTCTTCTTAAGTCCTCAAAGGACAAGAAGTGCTAAAAGAAGATTAGATATTTCTATTTTTTCATGCCCCTGTCCACTGCCCCATAAAGCTGTGTAATGACAACTGCGTAATGAGTGGTGTGGAATAGACCCAAAGTGGCAGCAGGTGTTTATGACCTTGGATTCATTAGATTAGCGGTTCTCAACCTTACTAATGCTGAAATGCTTTAATACATTTCCTCATGTTGTGGTGGCTCCCCAATCATAAAATTATTTTCATTGCCACTTTATAACTGTAATTTTGCTACTGTTATGAATTATAATGTGAATATTTAATATGCAGGATATTTGATATGTAATCCCTGCGAAAGGGTCAGTCAACTCCCCACAACTGGATTGTGACCCACAGGTTGAAAACTGCTGGTCTAGACTATTTCCCTTGGGAGGAGCCACATTGTCTTGGGTTAGATAGTGGCATTCAGAAATCACAATGAGCTTTTGTTTATAGTCAAGGAAAGAGTGACCAGAAAGGAAAGGGGTCTACCAAATTCCTTTTCTTCATTTGTGCAGTCTGAACTAGACAGTCCTCCAGTGAGGAACGGGCTCTGGCAGGGAGGCTCAGGAGCAGCTGCTGCCATGGTGACTGAGGTGGCATGAACAGTAGCCCCCTCCCCTGGGAGCTGACACAGACCATTCCTTGGTGGCATATGTATGTGACTAAAAGCAGCTTCATAATTATGTTGTATAACCCAAGAGTCTTCTAGATTACAAGTCCATATACAAGTTGGAAAATAAAACAATCAGGAAAACAATTTGTTACAATTTGATCATAATATAGTCATAATGTCCAAAACGTAAACAGGGTGTTAGAGAGAATGCTGCCCTTTAGAAAACTAAAGATGATACAAAATTAAATATTATTTAAAAATGAAACATTAACTGGGGCCCCACCAAGTGCAGGTACTGTTCAGAATGTTTTCCTGCAATATCTTATTTGTAGTCGTTGAAGAGTCCCATGATGTTGGCACAAGCTTTAGGCCCACTTTAGAGATGAGGAAAACAATGCTCAGGGAAGCAGGATGACTCAGTGGAGTAATTTGCCCAAAGTGCTCACAGGAGTGAGATACAAACCAGTGTTACAAAGCAAACAGTTCTCTCGTGTCATCTTCAGGAAGTAATACTCTTTGCAGAGTAAGTGACAGGGGTTGAATTAGTTCATCCCTCTGAATGCCACTTAAAAGCATCAATAACAGCAATGTAGCAGACATCAAAAAGTTATTGCCAGACTTAAAAAGAGAAAATGGGGGCTGGAGCGACGGCTCAGCAGGTAAGGGCACACACTGCTCTTGAAGACCCAATTTTGATTTCCAGAACTTATGCTGGGCAGCTCACAGCCACCTGTAACTTCAGCACCAGGGAATCTGATGCCCTCTTCTAGCCTTTGGGGACAGTTGCATATCCATGCACATACCCTCCTTCCACCCTCCAGACACACATGCATAATGAAAATAAATCTTTAAAAGGAGGCAATGAGTATAGCGTTAACTTACCAGACACAAAAGTGACAATCACTGTTGCTAATTTGGAATAAAGAGGAACTAGGGAGAGGGCTCAGTCAGTGAAGTGGTCAGTAGACAAGCATAAGGATCTGAGTTCAATTCCCAGGACACACATGAAACCAGCCATGCCTGTAATCCCAGCACTGAGGAAGCAGAGACAGTAGGATCCATGGGGCTTGCTGGCTAGCTAGCCTAGCTGAACAGATGAGCTCTGTTTGGTGAGAGATGTTTACTCAAAAATGGAAGTGAGAGTGATAGAGAAAGACACTTGATGTTTACCTATCACTGCCGCTGCTCCTGTCACCACAACCGCCACCTCCACTGTTGCCGCCACTGCCACCACCACCACCATTGGTGCCACAGCCAGTTTCAGTAACTCACTTTAGGTTTTCTGTTGCTATCCCTTATTGTTATCTTAATTATCATAAAACAAATGCCTTTGTTGTGGTGGTGGCAGCAAGGGACAGTAACAGCAATGGCTGTGGCTCCTGAGTAAATAACACAGAACTTCCTAGAAGTCAAGACATAAAGAAAAGATCATTTTCTTAACATTTAAAAAAAATTGTATAAAAGCAAAAAGGAAAGGGGGGGCATGGGAAAGGGCTTTTCTAGGGAGGGGAAATGGGGAAAGGGGATGGCATCTTAAATGTAAATAAAATATAAAATAAAATAAAAAGAAAAGATCATTTTCATTGTTCTCCCTGGCTTAGAAAATGAGGAATGACACAGAAGCGGAGGAAAGTCGCTGGTTAGCCCTGCTTTCTGTGATCAGCAAGAGGCTGCTGTGGTGCTACAGATGGAAATGTTTCCAGGAAGTCTGCCTTTTAATTTTTAGTTCCTTGAGGATATTTTGTTCATATTTAATCCTCAACCCAACTCTACTCCTTCCCTAGCCACCCAACTTTGCGTTCTTTTTTTTTCTTTAAAGTCAAATCCAATTTAGACTTCTATTTTCTCTCTCTCTCTCTCTCTCTCTCTCTCTCTCTCTCTCTCTCTCTCTCTCTCTCTCTGTGTGTGTGTGTGTGTGTGTGTGTGTGTGTGGCCATCCACTACAAGTGTGCTGGTGTGGTGGTAAATATTATTCTTGGGGGGAGAGGTTACCCCACTTAGACCATATAGTTCCCAAATAAAAGACATAAAAACTTTTAGAATTATAATAAGTCTTAAAGCTCTAGAGCTGGGCAGATAGCACCCCTCTATGCTATCTTGTCTGCTCTCCTGTTAAGGTATCACTTGCCGTGTTCCACCTGGGCTGTTCTTACTCCAACAAGCCAGCCCTCATGGCCATTCACTCATGATTCACCTACCCCATCATGACTTCTTTCTCCTCTCTCTCCTTCCTGGTCCCTGCCTGAGACCCCAAATCTGGGACCTGAAGCCTCGACTACCTCTCTTCTGCCCAGCTACAGGCTGTAACCATCTTTCATAACCAATCAGGAATAACTTGGTGCAAGGTTTATATATAACAATAACTGGTTACATGAGGATTCACTTGTCTTGGAGCAACCAGATCTTGGGATATAGAACTTAGCACTTGTATACAAGCAGCACCATACCATCCCCCTACATGGTAGTTAACCTGTGAGGGAACCTTTAAGGAGAACTAATTCTCCCTCTCCCATAAGCTATCAATTGCCAATATCTCCTTAGATGGGGTTAAGATTTTATGTCCACCTCCCCTCTTGATGCTGGGTGTCCTTTTTTTCTGACTTGAGCTTGTGTATGCTGTCATAATTGCTGTGAGTTTATATGTGCTGTGACACTTCCCAGGCTATGCCAGAATGCAATGCTTCTGGCTCTTACAATTGTTCAAAACCTTCTTCTCAAATCCTCTTTGAGCCTTGGGTGGAGCGAGGGGTTGTGATATAGATGTTCAATTCAGAGTTGATCATTCCATGGTCTTTCATTCTTTGTACCTTGACCAATGGTATACCTTGTTGTTAATTTCCTTCTACTACAAAAAAAAAAGCTTCTATGATTAGAATTGAGAAATGCACTTACCTATGTGCCTAGCAATAACTCATTAGATGTTGGTTTAATGCTGTATTTACTTGTCATAATAATAGTAATAAGTTCTCCCCTAAGTTCCATGACGTCTATGGCCACAAGTTCTTTAGTGCAGTAATGGTGCCAGGTATGGGTTTCATCTTGTGGAATGGGCCTTAAATCCAATCAGAAAGTTATTAGTTACTTTCATGTAACTATGCCACTATTACATCAATGGGAAGGTCTAGCTAGGCTAGTTGTGAAGTTTTGTTGTTGTTTTTGTTTTTGAACAACCTTGGTTATCATTTTAGGGAAGTTTTGGTCTGCTAAAGTGATGCTATCCAAATATGTACGGGGCCCTGCTGGCTTAACAGATCATCTATTTGGAGTTAACATTTTCTGTCAGCAACATGGAAAGACTCCACAGAGCATTTTCTTTAGGGTGGAAGAGTTGTAGACCCAAACCTTCTCCAAAGCCATACTTTCTTTGGACTCTCTGTATCCAAAGAGAGAAGGAATTTCCTAAGAGTATTGCATTCTCTGAGAAAGGTGCACAAAAGACCATAAATCAAGGAAGAGATGTGGTCAAGAAGCAGAAAGTAAACCTCAGAGGGAAACTCAGAGAAGTAGGTTGAAATTCATTCGAGCAACTAGCCCACTGAGGTTGCTAGGTAGGATACTACCTACCCTTGGTTTCTGTGGCCCCAAGGAGCAGAAGCAGGATGAACAATCAGAAGCTACCCACTCACTGATCTATCACAGAAGACAGAGGTCATCTGCTCAGAATGAGACTCTTGGGTGATGTGCCAAAAAGTTAACTCATGTTCTTATTTCCATGACTATAACATGTCTATGAGTCAAAGACAAGATATGAAAGATCAGTCATTGGGAGGAAATGGAAGCAGAAATGTCTCACCCTTCTGTAAGTCCTTGGGAAATGATGTGGAAAGATAGAGCTCTGTCACCAGATGCCCTGGAGTTTAAGTCCAGCTGTCCCATGTGGTAAAGATGATGAGTATTTTTCTGTTGGCATTAGTGATGTCTGCTTTGCATGAACCAGTCCCTCTTTTTCAACACCTTGGGTCCATTTCAATGGCTGCTACACTCAGAATCCCTTACTTCTTTTGGAACTCAGACAACAGATTATGAAAAGAAAGGGGACAGGGTGTTTATGTCACCCAAGTACCTCTCACACTTCATCCTCACTGAGAAATTCATCTTGGAAGCATCTGTCACCTCAGCAGTCCTGAGGGGCAATCTTCCTTCCATGACATAGCTCACACCTCTGTTCTCAGAGAACACCAGTGCTGGTGGATTATGGCCATTGCCCCATTCCTAGTTGGGTCTCTTGGTCAGGAATAAATAACTCTTTGATTAAACATTAAACTCCCCTTAGTTTTATACAAATTGGCTTTATACAAACTGGTGACCATTGCTGTCTGGCAGAGATTCTTGTTGTGGATAGCCCTGGTGCTGCCTGTATTTTGATGGTAACTCCACTTTCCCAGGAGGGGCTGTCTGGAATGAGGAATGAGTCAGTACTCAGGTGACTTCTTGTGAATTTTCACCCAAATGAATAAAGGGATGAATCGCATGGTGAGGAGGTGGGACTTCCAGAATGGATGGAGGAAGAGAGGAAGCAGGAGAGAATGAGGGCCCTTTCGGACAGGAATAGCATGAGGACAAGATGTAGCTATTAGAGTCTCCCAGTTTCAATGGTGGATCCACCAGGATTCGCCACTGGAGAATTTAAATTTAATATGGCTTACAAGATTAGGATTTTAGTTGTTGCACTCAGAGATTGAGTTTCCATTGTTTCTGAACTAAGTTTGTGTGGTGGTTTCCTTCATGTGGTGGCTAGACTGGGTTCCAGAGAGAAAGGCCCAGCAGCAAAGCATGGTTTTGCCTGATGTGAACCACTAAAGGTCATGGGAGATTTGAAGCATGGGGCTGGCATGGTAGCAACTTGCCAGTGGGAACTTAGCAAGCTGGGTGGAGAGATTTTGGAGCTCTGAGTCAGAGAGTCTCCACAAGATAAGAACAAGTTGACCATTGCCTACCAGCACATGGCCTGCCAGCCCACCAGGTTGGAGAGTAGCAGGGTATAGCATGGGAACTATGCCACTCTTTTTTTTTATATTTCCCACAACAGATCCTGATGGAGACTAGCTTGCAAGGAAGATGGACAGTTTCTGACACATAGTGAGCAATAACCAGCGACAATAGTCATAATAATAAAAACAGTAGTATAAACCCCAAAGGAAATGAATAAGCAGTTTTTTAAATCTCCATGTATGCTATCCCAGGGTATTCTATTCTTTCTGATGAACCATTAAGTTTTCCTATTGGAAAAAAATCAGCTACAAACATTAATTTCACTTTGGAAGACATAAAATGATGATGACGACAACAACATTGGTGATTATGAAAGGAAAAGGAAGACCAGCATTATGTAAAAATTTCTTAGGCTTGAGCACCTACCCTAACATGGAATCCACAAGTCACATGAGGAAAGATACAATGGGGAAGGTTATTGAGGAGTACCCTGGGGCAGTGAGTAGGTAAGAAGAGCTATTCCAAACTCAAGCAGGAAAGGACTCCTTAGAAATCCAACCTTGTATTATGGGATGATAATCTGAACCAACACCGCACTGTGCTTGTAGACTTTTGATGGGAGATAGAGGAACTCAATTGCTGACACCTTGGAAAGAAACCAGAAACATCATTACATAGTAAGTGTAGGACCAGAGGGTTTTTCCACTCCTGTTATGTGTGGGACAGCCTCTCATGGTGTGAGCTGGTCTAGGATGAACAGTGCTGTCCTGGAGGTCCCTCCCTGTCACTGCACAAAGTACACACTGTAAGTACACAAAGACCAGTATCTCATGAGGGTGGGGGGAAGGCAGAGATGTGGTAATTGAGCTGGAAGGAAACAGATGGCTAGGTCAGACTAAGTAAGCAGTGTAACAGATCTCACTCTACCACAGAGCAGGGTGGTTGAGTAGAGAGACTATTTACAAATGTGCATCCAGGCTGTGGAGAAGAAGCAGTGGGCCATAGCCAACCCAACTGGTCTGTGCACAGAAGACTGTGCATAATCCTTCCCAGTTCTATCTTGAGTGACACCACATAGAAAGCTTGAACTTGGCCTTGGAGGGAGCAGTCTGGAAACCATCACAAATACAGGCAACACTACAGATGTGCCGTTCATTGTCTTTCCTGTTTCAGTTTGTGGTGGAGCAGCCAGCCCTTCTAGCATATTCCCTAAAGAATCATCCTGAGGATGATTACAGGGAACTAGAGAAGTCAGCATTTTCCAGAATCTTCAGACAACGCCAGGAGGGCAGGGCCTTGTCATGGAACTGAAGTCTGCCATTGGACCCAAGGTAACTCCCCAGAAAGGGAGCCAGGAAACCAAACGTTTACCTGACTTTATTCCTATGGTACTCCCCAGAGACTGAACCTAAAGAGAAGCCAGTGGGGAGAATTCACAGGGCTCCACTTCCTGAGCCTCAAGGGGAATTCATAGATACAGCAACTCCTGCATGAGAGAAAAATCAATGCAAATTTTGGCCTTATGAATTCTGCATCCCTCCCAACAGGAGTCTATGATCAGAGACAGCAGGCTTTTTCCAAAGTCTGAGTCCAGGCAGGTGTTTGGGTGTTTGAAGGAAGGGCAGGACACCTTGGAATTCAGAGAAGGAAAACCAATTTGCTTGCCTGGCTCTGATGCAGCCCAGCCCAGTGTGTTCTTAGGAATTTCACTAAGCACTCCAACCCCCACAAGCTCTGGAAACACAGCCCTTGAAGCCCTTGGAATTCATAATGAATCTCTGTTCTTTGGCTTCTGTTATTTAGCACATTGCAGACTAGAGGGGAAACATAAACATTTCCATGCCACATCTAATACAATTATAAGGTCATTACACATTCTGTAGCACAAAACAGCTGCTCCAAGGATCCTTATTAGAACCGAGCAGAGCTTTATTTGTTTGGGACCAAAAAAAAAAATTCATTTAAATTATGATTTAATGAGACTGTTAAGTGTTCATCACCAAGTGACTACTTATTAAAGCTGCGTGGGGCTTGGCTGTTATAGATTCTGAGAGGTTAAGACAGACAGACAGACAGACACACACACACACACACAGAGAGAGAGAGAGAGAGAGAGAGAGATCCATACATTTTAATCCAAACAATATTTCCTGTTATCTTAAAAATAACCGTATAAATATAAATAAGCAACTTCAAATTTTTTATGACTTAGTTGACTTGTTAGTCAAATATACAAGGAGTCTATGCAAAGCCTTTTGGCCCTTGAGGACTGGGAGATGATAAAGCACTTGCTATCCAAGCATGAGGGCCTGAGGTTGTATCCCCAGCATCCATGGGGAAAGCTGGACATGACACTATACACATGCAGTCCCAATTCTGGGGAGGCAGAGACAGGAAAATTCCTGAGGATTGTTGACCATGGAGCCAAAGTGGTAGTTTCCAGATTTAGTGAGCCTTTGTCTCTTAAAACTAAGGTGGAAAGTTGACCTCCGGCTTTCATACCACACACACACACACACACACACACACACACAGAGAGAGAGAGAGAGAGAGAGAGAGAGAGAGATACACATGCATATAAACCAACATACAAACAAACAAATAGAGTTGAGTGTGGCATGGAGATTGAGGGAGAAGAATCAAGAGAGTTCAAGTTTATCCTCAGCTACATAGCAAGTTCAAGTCCAGTCTGGACTACAGGAGACTGTGTCACAACTCTCTTTCACTCCAACGGTGAAGGACTAGGAGATGTATTGGGATTGCAGTCTACCAAAACATGGATTGTACCAAACCCAGTATTCTAGGCTCTGGTGGGACTTAGAGTATATCTTACTGGGTTAAGAAGTGCTCTGTGTCACCCCGTTTTCTGGGTGAGGGGTGGAAGCAAAGGGAGGGTTTTGTCTGATGACCTACCAGTGATCTGATCCAGATGTGTCATTCTGTCAGCCTGCAAGACTGTAGCAGTTAATCCGCCAGGCATTTATAATAATTGCTGTATCCTGCTGCAGCCGTACTGTGACACAGTGTATCCCTGGAATTCATAAGTAGGTTGTTTAAATGCAAAATAATTATTAAGCACTCATTCTTGGAATTCATCCTGAGATAAGTAGCCCTTAAGAAAATGTCTAATACAAAATGACATTTGGGTTTTAGAATATATAACCTTTTGTATTAATGGTCTCCCAAGGTGTTTTACATAGTAATTGGATGGTAGTGTGGTGAGTATTTCGGTAAGTGAAATGGCTCTTGGGACCCAAGTGGAGGTTTAGCTATTCTTGGATTTCAGGTTCAGGTTCATTGACTATGGGGAGGGGTGGTGGGATGCCAGGCTGTTTAAAAGTAGCTCAGGGCCTTCTAGAAGCTGCATTGAAAAGTGTCAGGACACAGAAGGAGCCTCAGAGGTAAAAGAATAACCCCATTCTGGGGTATATGAGGAACCATGATACCGAGATGAGTTAGAGGTTTGGGTGAGGCAGAACTTCAATACCAATGTGAGTTAGATAGAGGCTTAAGTAAGCCTGGAATCCAAAGGACACTAGTGCAAGTTTCATATGTCAGATCCACTAGGTCCTATGTGGGGAACTGAGAGCAGGTGGCTTAGAATTGCCCAGGCTTGCACTTCTCTGCTTGTAAAATGAGCTATTATATCTGCAAGGTCTGAGATGGGAAATAAAAATAAAGCAACCAATATGGCTGCCAGAACATAGTAGGTGCTTCATAAATAGCAACAACTGTAAATCCAAGCTGCCAAAGCTCTCTCCTGCCTGCACATTGATCTGGGTCACTCAGAGAGTAGTGCTCTATTTTGCGATTACAAGTTATAATTAGGCAAAGATGACTCACCCAACTTCCCATGTTCAATTCTCAGCACTCCAGTAGCACATCAAGAAACAAATCGCAAATCAAAATGCAATTAGATGCTGACTAGATGCTACACAAAAAGCTCATGATTTATTGTCTCACAGGATATCATATTGTACTAGTAAACCGATCTCATGTCAGTGCTGAGGCTGGATCTCTGGCGAGGATTTTAAAAAAAAGATTAATACAATGTTAATGTGAAGCACTGGGTGGGAGAATGTCTTAAATTACAGTGGACAAGGTATCACAGAGTGGCCCACCAGCAACAAGCAGAGAGATTGCTTAATCAAGTTGAACATGTAACAAATTCACCTTTTGTGTGTGTTAAACGTGCAAACAAGTATATT
Source organism: Arvicanthis niloticus (assembly GCF_011762505.2). NCBI lineage: Eukaryota > Metazoa > Chordata > Mammalia > Rodentia > Muridae > Arvicanthis > Arvicanthis niloticus. The sequence goes on from NC_133435.1 coordinate 14,509,548, forward strand.
TTCACATAGATCACTACTGTCCAATTTTGGTAAGTTCATATTGAGTCTTTCTGGAAAAGGATGAGTGATTATTAATTTTACCAAAGAAGTCACAAGCAGAGAATTATTTGAAATGCATCTCCCTGGTGTGAGTAGAATATGATTCAACTCATTTTGAAATCAATCTACAAGTAAAATGTTCAGGAACACATCTGCTAGGTATAGCCGAGTCTGCCAGTACCCAGCAACAAAAGTGACAGTTATATGCTCACTTTTTGAAATGGATAAAATTATGTGAATAAGGAACATAATTATATATTTTAGAAAGAGCATGTAAGTATTCAAAACTGGGACTTTTAAAAGAATCGCATTTTAAATTTCTTAATCAGTGTTTGGAATTATTTGGTATTTACAGACCTACCCAGGTCCCGTCTTTGAGATGCAAGGTATACCCATTCACAATTATCACTACAGCTTGACCGAAGACTGGAAATCACAAGCTCAAAATGGAGTTGTGAAATTGTGACATACTAGGGATCTAGTTTAATCCTTTGACAACTTAAATGGATTGATATATAATTGCCATCAACCCAGGATGCATATAATAAAGCCATTTAGCTAGGCATGGTGGTGTATACCTATGACTCTAGCAATCCAGAGGTAGAGGCAGGAGGACCAGGTGTTCAAGGCTAAGCTAGGCCTCAGTCAGTTTCCTACCACTTACATTCAGATAATGCTTCCACTAGATAGGACACTCCACTCTGGACTTTGCTCTACCAGCACATTATATCCTGCTGATATGCACAGACAGAGTTCTAGGGCAATCTGAACTAAACAAGACTCTGTCTTATGAAGAGGTGGGGTTGGATTGGTGAGAAAAATAAAAAAGAAAATGAAGTAATGTATACAAGCTTGAGAGATTAATTTATGGCAAAGGAGCTGGCTTCCTACATTTCTTTATTTTAAAATTAATTTATTTTATTTTAAAGTGTGTGTGTGTGTGTGTGTGTGTGTGTGTGTGTGTGTGTAGGTATGTCTACATGAGTGTATTTACCCATGGAGACCAGAAGAAACAGCCATATTCTCTTGAAGTGAAGTTGTAAGTATTTGTGGGTCACTTGACATGGATGCTGGGAATCAAATTTGTGTCTTCTTCAAGAATGGTGAGCACTCCTAACCTCTGAGCCATTTCTTTCACCTCCTAAGAGTTCTTCCATATAAGCCACTCCTTCCTGGTCCCACTGGCCTGCTTCATCACAGTGGAATATTAATTATTATTAATAATCATGACACCACCCTTCTCATTTGAATTCTGGCCACATCATTCGGGCCCGAGGTCGTCATGGTTTCTCCCAGCCAATGCATAGTTAAATGACTAACGTTCCAGAGTTACAGTCATCTACTAGTCTGCATGTGGCTCCACTCCCTTCTTCTTTGCACTCTTTGTGCCAGGCTTATGGGCTCATTGTAGGTCTGTGCAAAGGCCAGTGTGAGTCTCCACTGCTTTGAGTTCTCTGCCTCTTTGCTCTAATGTACTCTCCCCCACCTAGCTCACTCCAAGAGTCTATGCAGGGGTCACTTTGGAGGACTCTTCCTTACTCTCTTGAGATCATTTTGAATGCCTTTTCTTTACTTCCCTAGGATTTTCAGACTCCTGTTTTCACCTGAATACATTCCTTCATGGGAATCTAATCAGTGGGCATGCTTCTAGTCAGTGGCTCCACAATGTTAGAGCAGGATCTTTGTCTCCCTTGGGCACCGCTTAAAGTCTGGTCTGTATCAGAAGCTATAGAAATACATGCTAGATGGATACTTAAATAAGTAATAACATAATCCACGGCTCTAGAATATAAGTCCATATTTTTATTTTTCAATGTGTCAAAGCATACTGAAAGATAATAGCAAGCTATTCTGGCCCCCTCTTCCCAAGATTCTAGTCCTGAAGTTGTAGGACACATAGAACCAGAAGTAACAAAGACTAGCACCAACTAGAGCTATCAGGGATGTCAGACTTCTCCACAGTACTGCTTCAATAAAGGCTGGAGAGGGACCCTTCCATGCCTCTTCCTGGCTTCTAGTGGGTTCCACTAACCTTTGGTTTCTTTGGTTGGTGGTAGAATAATTGCAGGTTCTGACTATCTTCAGGTGGGCTTCTTCCCAGTGTGTCTCACATGACTTTCTTGTAAGGACCCCACTCACTGGCTTTAAGGCCTACCCTAATCTCCTCAACATCTGCAGATGACCTTACCTTTACACCTGCAGATGACCTAACCTCCACATCTGCAGATAGTCTTACCTCAGCATCTGCATATGGCCTTAGTTCCACATCTGTAGAGACACCTGCTACGGTTCCAGCTGATGTGGGTTTTGGAGGGAAACCATTCATTCCAGAACAGAAGGCATCAGCAATCCTTTCAACAGACAGTATAATTTACATGACTTCCAAAACCTTTCTTTACTCTCCTCCTAAACCCAGGTTGGAATGTCTGCAGAGTCTGGCAGTCTTGGCTTAAGTTCTTTCCAACTTCAATTTCCCATGACTAGGGCCCAAATAACTAACACCAGACCTTCCTGGTACAAACTCCCCATCTTTAGACCTCAGTCAGCCTCCTCCCTGAGATAATAACACTCAGTGCTAGATAGAACTTTCTTTTAACAGCACTTTATATCCTGCTGATAACGCTGTCAGAGACAGGCTCCCATCTTACAGCCACCTCAGACTCTTATCTCCATGATATACTCCCCGCCCCCTGCATTGTCTCCCTGGCCCTGACCCTGGCTTTGCCTGGTCCTGCAGCTTCTGCTCAAATCCTAGCCCCAGCTCTCTCTGACTACCTCATCTCACCTCTCAGATATCTCTGATTCTAACAAAGAAATATTTTACTGAAGTCATTTTTCCCTTCCTGAAGCCCCCTGGGGCTGTTGCAGCTCTCATTTATAAACTGAAATAGCCCAGATGACAGGCGCCAAATGCTCTAATGCTTTAACATCCCAACCCGTTAGGAGGGAAAATATTCATGATCATTGTCCTTTCTCTAAGACATGTCTGTTGATCAGTGTGCTTGCCTGCCTCCCTCCTGGGCACCTCTTTAAAGTACCTCTAAACACATGAAGTAGAGTACTCAGATATATTTGCGGTAACTCTCACTGGGATGCTATAAGGGAAACAGATGTGCTTTTCATCTTTCATTAGCACGGTACCTATAGTCCTTTAAAAATGGACCGGCTTATGACTGTGAGGTATGAAATCTATCCAAATAAGCGCTTCACCTTAAGAGAAAAAAAAAAAGCAGCAAATTTCACACCAGTAACTTCCTCCTGTACCAGGCAATGGGGTGAGATGAGGTCTTGACAAAAATGGTAGGTATTACATAACACTCTCCCATCTTCTTACAGATGCGTGCGCAGCTTTAAAATAGAAACGGGAGTGCGGTACATCGTCTGCAGAAGCCAACTACGTGAGAGAGAACAACATTCTCTTGCTCACAAATATGAAATTAACAAATAGGAGGAGGGGGAGAAGAGAACACAAGAGTTATCTGTTTGGGCATCTCGGTGTCATCCTGAGAAAGGTTGGTGGTGGCCATTCAAGGAGGTCCAAGAGGATACAGGAAGGTACCTGCTTTTCTTATGTGAAGGTGAAGGCTCTTACAGCCGTAAGTTGTACCATCTACAGAAAGAATTGGTGAGACCATTTTGCTATATTTGTTGGTGTCCTCTAAAAATTGAAACCCACCTGGAACCCCAGAGTGTGACCTTACTTAGAACTAAGCTTCTTGAAGGAACAAGAAATAAGCTTCATTCAGATGTGACATCCTGGGTTGGGGGTGGGCCCTGATTACAGTAGTGAATGTCCCTGTAAGAAGCTGCCAGTAGGTAGGAAGAGATTGCAGTGACAAAGCAGCAGACCAAGAAACATTGAAAGAGTCAGGAAGCTACCTGAAGGTGCAAGGGACAAGGGAAGACACTTTCCTTGTGTCTCCTCTAGAATTTTGCTAGCTTGAAGGTTATCTCCAGAACCATGAAAATTTTCATCTCTACCGCTTTAAGATGCAAAGTTCATGGGATTTGTTACGACAACCATAATAAAACCCAAACCAATTCTTTCAGGACACCCTTCTTCATTTTCACTAACAGTTGAGTCACATTCTTCATGTGTACCAGAACTGTCTTCAATGTTTCATAGCATGTGCCCTTCCTGAATACACTACTCATGTATTGGCTAACTGTTAGGATTCAGAACTCATTTCCTGTTAGCAGTTCATCTGGCGACCCACACTGTGCTCATACCTCTCATCAGACAGTTGAGATTATCTATGCACACACCCACCCTGGGCAAGAACAAGGTTAAGATGTACTGCTGAGCCTAGAATTCCAGATTGTGGGATACACAATTACAATGTTCCTGATGCTGATCAGTAAGGGAGGGGATGCCTGCTGCCATGGTCCTATCTGCCTCAGATCCAATGCCTTAGCCTCTGTTGTCCATCCTAGCTGCTGCTACCTGCCAAAAGATCATACAGTCAGATGGCAACCCACCTGATCTCACTGACCAGCCGCCATCACCAGCCCTGACATCTGTTTAGGGTTCCTTCTCCTTTGGGGCTGCAAGGTATGGCCTCTCCCAGGGTACTGTACTGTGTTGGAACACAGCCTTCACAAAGAACTCAACCTAGCCTTAGTAGTCTGGATCCCATTGATTCTTTTTTTTTTTTTTTTTCATTTCTTTTGATTTTTTTTTCTAGTTCACCTGGATTTCTCTGCTGATTTTTCTGCATATGACTTATTTTTTCTGTCATTTCTAAGAATTTAGATCAGGAAGTAGGGTGGCATGGAATGATTTAAATGAGATAATATGTAGAGTGTTCAGTGCCATTCCCACACATAGGAAGGGCACAGGGGCTTCCTAGGCATAAGTTTTGCTGTATCTCCTGACTACTTTGCTCCTTGGCTTCCTCTTTTGTGTAAATCAGCCCATAGTAAAGACCTGTCGTTGATTTTGTCCCTAAGTCCTTCTTCTCCTTTTCTCCAGTCACGGAGGAACTTCTCATGACCCTTGGGCAATCTGCTCACTTTCATGACATCATCCCTCACTGACTTACCTTCTTTTTCTCTAATGCTCACCCAGTGTCCTCCCTGGCTGAGGATGCACTGCTCACCACCACACTTCTTAGGAAACCAAACTCCTTTGTTCCAGACAGAATTCACTACTGATTCCATCAAGAAATAACTACGAAGTATCACCCTAGAATGGGAGCTGGGAATCTAGCAGTGAACAAGGACTCTGCTCTGTGAAACTTTAGTTTTGGTGTGTGTTTGTTTGTGTGTGGGGGGGTGGTTGTGTTGCTTTGTCTGATAAGGTTTGGGTTCATGATGAATCTGAGATACAGAGAGAGCTAGGGGTTGATGGAAAGGAGGAAATGACAGAGCTATGCTACTATGTCAGCCTTGTGTATAAATTCAAAAGTAGCAAATTTAAAGTTTAAAAAAGGCAGAGCAGGAAATAAAGACATGGTTATGTGCTCCCTGGCCTCATACAAGTACAGCCACACCCATGATCAGCATTCTCTTCCAGAAGATTAGATGTGGTTCTAGTTTGCTTTTCTGTTGCTGCGATGAACCACGCTGACTAAAAACAACTTAGCTTGCATTTCCAGGTCATCAACCAATGTGAAATTATAAACTTACTTAAAATATTATGGTTTTTTTTCCAGTTTTTTTGTTTTTTGGGTTTGAGGGAGGGGTTGCCACCCAACTGTGCAGCTCCTGGGCATGGACTCTGTAGACTGTAGTGGAATGTCCACGCAGGCTATCTAATTATAGAACTGATGTTACTTAGTCTGTCCTCCAACTGCGGGACACAACTCTCTGTGCAAAAGCCCCTTGAGCTGTGAGATCACTGTTGGGAGTCTTTCTGATTAATGTAGAAGAGCCCATTCGTCTGTGGGCAGTACAATCCCTAGGCAGATGGCCATGGGTTGTATTAAAAGGATAGCCTAAAGGAAACCTGGGAGTCAGCAAGCCAATAAGCAGCGTTCCTCCATGGTTCCTGTCTCCAGGTTCCTGCCCTGACTTCCCTCAGGGATGGAGTGTGACCTGAAGGTGTAAGCCAAATAAGCCCTTTCCTCCTTGAAGTTGTCTTTGGTCAGAGCAGTTTATCACAGCAACAGAAGGGTAGACTAGAGCAGACTTCTATAAATGTGTGTAAAGTGCTTGTGCATACATAAAAGGCTAGTTCGAGACTTAAGCAATTCTCTTCCCCAAGAACCCATTGTCATAAACAAGAAAGAAAATATATGTATCAGTGTTTGTGATGTAATATGCAACAAGCTTGTTAATCAATGTCCAGGCTGGGTGCTGATCTCAAAATCACGAACTGACTTCTGCCCAGAGGCCTCTTGGAAGTTTCCTCATTCTGCAAGGGCAGCTCTTTCTCCTGCTTGACAGGGGAATGTATTGAACATGCCCAGATGGGCCTTTCCCCAAGAAGAGCCCACTGGGGCCAGAATGAATCAAGTTGAAGGAGCATGAGCAGAGTCAGCAATGATCAGCAAGGTCAAAGCCAGATTGAGAACAGGCACAGAGGCAGGCAGGCAGTTCTTCTGGGGTCCTTGGAAAGGAAAAAGGAGAGACCACTTTCTTTTGCTGGTTTGTACCTGCTCTCTGTGTGACCAAATAATACTATCTGCCACCAAGCCCTATGCTTACATACATCCATTGATTAACCTTGGACTTCTGATCCCTCTGTGCCTTGGTTTCCAAGGGAAACAAAACAAATGTAGTGATAACTTCTTCCTGGATCTGTGCTGATAAAATGCAGAACTTTATATAATGTATCTTTAAAAGAAACGTAAGGCATAGATGCACTAATCTTTGGTATAATGAGAAGCCATTAGGAGTCAGTTTAATACTCTGTCCCATTAGCGGGGTAATAGGAGTAGTTTCTCCCCTAAATAAATGTAATGCTAAAATTAAAAATAGCCATAAAGCACTCCGTAAAAGCCGAGTGTTACTATTACTCTCTCAGAAGCTAATTCTTGAAGTGACTACTGGCCACTCTCAGCGTCACTTCCTAGAAGACATGGTGGGAAAAGGCAGAGGATGCAGAATCAAGGCAGGCAAGTGCATCTCTCACTCCTAATAAAAGCCTCTCTTTGCATCAAACTGAGATAATTACAGAAAACCACAACTGCTCATAATGCAGAGATCCACTGATCCTGGGATGCTCAGCCTCAGCAGGTACCCATGCAAAGCAGCCACAGCACCTGGGGTTCAGGAAATGCCAGAGGAGAGGGGCAGGAAGATTGTAAGAGGCACAGGACCAGGAAATCTGCTGTAAGTATGTGTCTCCTAGAAATGGCAGGGAAGTACATCCATAATGTCTCAATATAGGACTGACCAAATAAGTCTTGAATAATGAAAACACCAACAGACGTGCTAAGGCAGAATGGGAAAAATCTCATGGGTATCCACTCCAAAGAACTACAGCCAACTTATGAAGAGAGAGAGGGGGAGAGATCCCTAACTGATTCTTTAGTAAAAAGTGATCAGCCCTGAATCAAATAGAAAGAAGCAACACTAAATGAATTCATAGGTTGTATTTATGTATTTATGGTGTGTGTGTGTGTGTGTGTGTGTGTGTGTGTGTGTGTGTGTGTAAAACAATAATAAGAAAGAGGCCATCGATTTGACAGGGAAGGGCATGGAAGGGTTTTAGTAGATAATAAAAGGAAGGAGAAAGTAATGTAACTGTATTTTAATTAATTTTTAATTTAAAATATTTATTTATTTATTTATTTTACACTCCAGATTTTATTCCCCCCCATCCACCCTCCAACTCTTCCACATCCCATACCTCCAACCCACCCCCCTATCTCCACGAGGCTGTTCCTACCTACCAACCCTCACCCCACCTGACCTCTAAATTCCCTGGAACCTCGAGTTTCTTGGGGGTTAGGTGCATCATCTCTGATTGAACACAGACCCAGAATTCCTCTGCTGTATATGTGTTGGGGGCCTCATATCAGCTGGTGTATGCTGCTTTGTTGGTGGTCCAGTGTTTGAGAGATCTCAGGGGTCCAGATCAATTGAGACTGCTGGTCCTCCTACAGGGTTGTCCTCCTCCTCAGCTTCTTTCAGCCTTTCCCTAGTTCAACCACAGGAGTCAGCAGCTTCTGTCCATTGGTTGGGTGCAAATGTCTGCATCTGATTCCTTCAGCTGCTTGTTGGGTCTTCCGGAGAGCAGTCATGACAGGTCCCTTTTTGTGAGCGCTCCATAGCTTCAGTAATAGTGTCAGGCCTTGGGACTCAGCACCTCATGGTGCTTTCTACAAAATCAACCATCACAAATCAAGCCTCAACCAATACAAGAAGATTGAAATAATCCCATGCTTCCTATCAGATCACCATAGCCTAAGACTGGTCTTCAATAACAGCATAAACAATAGAAACCCCACATACACATGGAAACTGAACAACTCTCTACTCAATGATAACTTGGTCAGGGAAGAAATAAAGAAAGAAACTAAAGACTCTTTAGAAGTTAATGACAATCTTGAAACATCATACCCAAACTTATGTGACACAATGAAAGCAGTGCTAAGAGGAAAATTCATAGCACTAATTCCCCTGGTAAAGAAACTGAAGAGATCTTACACTAACAACTTAACAGCACATCTGAGAGCTCTAGAACAAACAGAAGCAAACTCACCCCTAGAGAAGTAGAAGACAGGAAACAGTCAAACTCGTGGCAGAAATCAAATAGAAATAAAGAGAACAATACAAAGAATCAACAGAACCAAAAGCTTGTTCTTTGAGAGAATCAACAAAATAGATAAACCCCTATTCAAACTAACTAAAGAGCCCAGAGGCAGTAACCAAAATCAGAACTGAAAAGGAAGAGATAACAACAGAAACAGAGGAAGTTAAAAAAAAAAAAAAATATCATCAGATCCTACTATAATAGCCTATACTCAACAAAACTGGAAAATCTAGATAAAACAGATGGTTTTCTAGACAGGTACAACATACCAAAATTAAATCAAAACAGGTAAAGTACCTAAACAGACCCATATCACACAAGGAAATAAAAAAATTAAATCAAAATGGAGGAAGGATATGAAAGAAATAGTGAAACACAAGGCCAAGCAGCAGGTGCTCATTGAGATGTTAGCATAACTCAGAGTGGGTTTGCACCCTTATTATAGTCCTGAAAGAGCTAGTCTAGTCTATACAAAGAGGAAAGTGGTCTGATCCCTTTGAATAAGGAACAAACTGAAACCAAGAGCAGGTAGGTGACCGGTGAAAGTAAGTTCAGAATAGAACATAACTTCAGCTGCTCTCTCATCTATGTCGGCGTGAAGTGTCCTCCACCACAGAAAATATTCTGTTCAGAGCCAGGGCAGCATAGAGCTCAGGTTCTGGACCTTCAGGATCCCAGGGCAAAAGGTCTGAGCTTCTAGAGTTTCAAGTGCCCCATTTTAAAATGCCTCCAAGTTGGGGGCTGGAAAGACTTGGTTAAGAGTACTAGAAGCTCTTGCAGAGGACCCAGGATCAATTCCTACCATGCACACGGCAGCTCACAACCATCTGCAGCTCTAGTCCCAGGAATTCATATGCCCTCTTCTGGCTTCCTCAAGCACCAAATGCCTACACTGTGCACAGATGCACATGCAGGTATGATGCTATATACATTGAAAACAAATTAAAATGTCTGCAAGACAGGCATGCTTCAAGGGAAACGCAAACCACCCTCAGGATTTTATATTCAAGTGCCTGTGTGAGGTCACTTTGTAGATCTAGCTAAGTGTCCTTCCTCCATAGGTATGTAGTAAGCAAAGCAGCAAAATATTACCAACTTGTTAAGGGGCAGTCAAAACATGAGGGAGGCATTTGGAATGTTTCCCACAGAGAGTAATTTAATGGTCTCGTGTTTCTAAGTCACTGTGTTTTAGAACAGAGAAATAAGACTGCTACAACTTTGGAGAAACAAAGCCAATTTTCAGGAAGCTTCAAAGTGGAGCGATCAAATTTTTATTTAGGACTTGCTGTTGGTATTATTGCTATTTTTATCATTGGTACTATTTCTGCAATTTTAGTCACTCTCCCCAAATCTATGATGTTACCTAAGGATTACTAGATAGGAACGCTGAGGACAAAATACTGAAATTTGGAGACCATTTTGCTGAGAAAAATTCAGATAATAGGTTGAAAGGTTACCACCTGTAAGAACAGTCCAGTCTCCTGTTTGTCAGTTGAAGCCATGGCAGATATCAAAATAGACAAGAGGCATGTTTTCTCCTATAAGAAGAGTTCTCACAGCCATTCCTTTAAGCCTCAAGTTCAAATATTTCTGTATCATATTCAGAGTAAATCCTTAAGAGAAAATCAAACATCAGGTTTGTGCCAAGGCTCAGGAGGTAAAGTACTTGTCAAGCCTGAGAACCTGAGTTTGGTTCTTCAGAACACATACAGCCAGACACTGAAGTGTGCGTTTGTAATTCCCATGCTTCAATGGCAAGGTGAGAAATGGCAACAGGAGAATCTCAGGAGCCAGCTGCCTTGGCACAGACGGCAGCAAACGGGAGATCCTCTCTCAAAACAAGGTGAATGTGAGGACCAACACTAGAGGTTGTCCTCTGACCCTCACATGTGCATCACCAAATGCACATACCTGCACACAGTCCCCGCCCCCAAACACATAGACAACACATCTCATACACTGAAAGAGCTTAAAGTGATAGATGGATAGATGGATAGATAGATAGATAGATAGATAGATAGATAGATAGATAGATAGACAGACAGATACATAGATACATAGATACATAGATAGATACATAGATGATAGATAGATAGATACATACATACATACATACATACATACATACATACATACATACATACATACATAGACAGACAGATAATGGATGAGTAGGTGGATGGATGGATAGATAGATTAATAGATTGATGCTTGAGTTTCAAGATGACCAACATACTTGGCTTGTTCATTTGGGGATCACTTTCCACTACTGTGTGTCTGCCTGCCACAGGCATTCTCTGGATCCCTTCATTCCCTTTTGTGTCTGAGCTGTGTTGCTCACAGAGAACATTTTTGTTTCTGCTCACCTCAATGCGATACTCTGTTCTAACAACAATATAGGTTTAATTCATTCACTTCATCAACCAGGGTTTGCTCAGAGGCATTAGAAACGATGGAAAATACATTTGAAGAGATTCATTGCTAGGGATTGGATCACGTCATCATGAGACTGACTATGTATGTCTGAAATTGTCAAGGAGATTGTCAAAAGGGGCAGACTGGACTCCTTCACGTGGGGTGATGCTACAACCCAGTGATGGAAACTGCCCAGTGTTCAGGGAGCCTTGGTCCTGCTATAAGGACTTCCAGTTTGCTGCACCTGTCCCTGGACATCTAATGGTAGTCTTTTATCATCTGATGGGTCTTGGTCATCTTTGATAAGACCTACTGAGTTTACAGTTATGATAGCAGCCCTTACTACTTCTAGGATCTATATTTATTTTTTGCACTAGCTCCTCTGTTTACATCTTCTAGCATCAAATCTGTTATGTCTGTTTCTTGACCGTTTTCAAGCTGATTTACTTCCAAAGTCTTTTTGGAAAGTGCTGTTTTCTGTAGTTCTTCAGCTGTGAATTCTTCCATTTGTTCTATGTGCAGAGTCTCTCCTCTGGGGGGCAGATACTTTGGGGGACGCTTTCTATCTTTTTGCTGCTAGCTTAGGTTCAGCAGCCACCTTCTAGATAGTGCTCCGGTGGAGGATATCTCCTCCAAATCTTAAGCACTGCCTTCTGACCTACACCTCTTCTGGTTTGAGATCATCAAACGATTAGGTAGCAAAATACATTAGATGTACAAATAGGTCCAAAGGGTCAGCCAGGTATGGTAGCGCATGCCTATAAACCCATCGTTAGGGAGGCATAGGCAGGTAGATCTCTGTGGATTCGATGCCAGCCCGGTCTACATATGGAGTTCCAGGATAGCCAGCGCTACACAGAGAGATTCTGTCTCAAAAATAAATGAAGGTACAAAGGGTCATGTAATTGATATCTCTACAGCCATTGTCTAGCTTAAAGAAAATCTTACAAATGTTCTTGGAGACCACAGGTGTCTCTCCAGTCCCAGTTACTGTCCTTTTCCCCACCACTCACAGAGATAGACACTGCTGGATCTCGTGAGTTTGGATCCCTTAAATTCGTATGTGTTCCTCTGAGTCATATGTTGTGTTGCTTCATGTATTTTTAAATGTTTAAGATGATGTCGTGCACAGTATCTGGTGCTGGTTTGGGTTTTCAATTACTTTTATCTAGCCATGCTGTAGCTGGACTTCAACTCTGGGACACACCCAATGGTGTGACTACTACAAAGTTTAATAATTTATTCTACCATTTGTGCATGTTTAGGTTTACTCCCCCCCCCTTTTTTTTTTTGCAATTACCCAAAACGCTGCTATCAGCTTTCTTTTACAAGCCAACTTGCCCACATGTGCAAGAATTCTTGCAGAGAAAATATCTAGGAAAAGGAATTGTTGGATAATCAGAAATCTACATTGTTAGTTTAATTGATTTTTATCAAACTGCTTTCTACACTTACAAAGACTTTCCCCTCCCACCGGTTATAAATACCATCTCACCCCACTATCAATTCCAGGGTTCCCAGCATAGAAACAGTTCCTGCCCCTCTCAGCTTTCACTTGTGTCCTGGTTCCCTAGTTCTGCACTTCTTGCTTTCACGTTTGAGCGTCCCCTTCTGGTCCCTTCTTGATTGACAGGATGCTTTAGAGCCACCATCCTGCTACTGAAGACTGAGTGGAACTGCTGGCGATGTCTCTTCCCAGTCTAAGATCTGTCCCTCACTCTTTTGTCAGTGACTTTTGATATACAGAACTACAGCATCTTAACATAACCAAATATCTCAATCTATTAGTGAATCTTTTGATCGTTTTCTTTGGTGAAACGGCTTTTCATGTGGATTCAAAACTATTATCTTCCAAAAGATAAAAGTTTGGCTGTTTAAAAACCAAACCATATCTGACTTCCAACTTCAGTTTCTAACTTTTCTAGCTTCTGGCTTTTGCCCCTACCATTTCCTGTGTGTGTTCCTTCTCTCTGTGGATATGCTCTTCATGCCCTGTCTTACTGGGATGACCACCTTCAAGAAGTCCTACTTGCAGGCATTACCCAGCTTGAATAGTTATTCTCAGTAGTAGGGTAATATTTTCCATTGTAGACTTAAAATCATTATACATAGTGAGAATGTGCAGTGGTGAAGAGTATTGTCTGCTCTTCCAGAGGTTCCAGGTTTAATTTCTGGTTACAGATGCAACTCCAGTCCCAGGATTTCTGACACCCTCTTTGGCCTCCAAAGGCTTCAGACAAGTACATGGTACACAGGCAAAATACCCATACAGGCAAAAGTAAACATTGTGAAAAAGAACAGAAATTACAATGTGCATTATTTTCTTTTATTCTATTTTCTAATTTTATTTGTGGAGCCTTTGGCTCACTGATTTATATTTTTTCCTATTAGAACCATTTAAGGAACAAATTTTCCTGTTGCTATCTCCTATCCGTTATATCCATTAGTGTTTAGCCCCAAACTGTTCTTTCTGATGTATTTCTTGACCTTTGATAGTATTTTCATATTGCAAGTACTTAGTAACTTCTCCGTCTTTTTTCATAGTGACTTTTTACTTCATTCAGAAATGTTAGAATTTGTTTAGAATTTGTTTAGAATCTGTTGTAACTTTTTGGTCCTGATTTATAAGACATGTTCCATGGTCAGTTTCCATAAGTGTTATCTCCGTGTGTGAGATAATTTACATTCACCAGTTGCTGTACATGGATTCTATTTCTATTCATTATTCATATTGGTAGTATTATTCAAATTTCTATAGTCTTACTCAATTCTAAGTGGCAGAGGTATAATTATAGTACATTATATATTTAAATCTATAATTTTTAGTGCTAAAATTAAGAAGCATACCTTGCCACTGAACTACATATGTTATCATTACATGGGCAATATCTTATCTCTAACAATACTTTTCCTTTTAAAAGCCCTTTGTGACTTCTTAACAATGCTATCTAGCTTTGGTTTGCTAGTATGTTCCTGCTGAGTGCATGAGCTTATATGGGTATATATTAAACATACTTTAGATATGCTTGTATACTTCTATATTTTAATTTTATTATACTTTAATTTTTTGTCTTGTTTTCAGCTCTGGAGATTGGACCAAGGCTCTCAGGCATACTAAGGACCACTGAATTACATCCTCAGCCCTTTCCAAACATTTTTATTTAAAAATAATATCTCATTAAATGTCTACAGCTGACTTCAAACTCACTTTTGTATCCAGGCAGGCCTTGAACTGGTAGCTCACTGGCTTCGCCTAAGAAACTAGGATTGCATCGATAAGTACCACGCACATTCATAAAACCAGAGGGTTTGATGAAATGTAGGAAAATGTATTTCAGCTTAGAAGACCCAACGTCTGAATAGCCTTACACTCAAAGGCTACTTCTACCATGGCACAGGGGAGCTGGTTGCATGCTAGAACTAAAAATAAAGGCATAGGAAGGTAGAACTCTTTGCTGTGTTTTCAGAACACAGACCTGGTTCTAGTTGCATCAAAGCTGTGTCTTGAAGTAAATAAGCTCTCTTGGCTAAATGGCTCTTCCTTCATCGGATATAGCTAGGAATGCCCCTCCAACTTTGTATTTCAAAGAATCCCTTGGCTATTCAGGAGCAATTAACAGATCAAATTAGGAAACCGGAGAGATAGCTTGGACGTGAAGAGCACTTGCTGCTCTTGTAGAAGACCTGAGTTTGGTTCCCAGTACCCACTTCATGGTTGGGCGATTTATGTCCACTAGGGAATAGAGCACCTTCTTCTGGCTTCTGAAGGCACCTATACACATATGCACACATAGACACATATGTATGAATACAAATAAAATAAATTTTAAGAATAAAGATGTGAAATTACACCGTGAAAGTCCTTGTATTTTAAAATTATCTTCAGATATATAATTTTTATACTAGTTGTTATTAATGACCAGTTATCTGTAGTATCAAAAAGAACTGAAGGTCCACAAAACAAACAAACAAAAAACCCAACAACAACAACAACAAAAAAACTTTCTTGCAATTCTCTGTAGCTCCAGTCACTGGTCCCTAACTAGAACAAATGCTTTAAAATTATACTGGACCAATATACAACAATATATAATGTAATATATAGACTACTTTTATATTGTGTTGGAAAGTTAAACATTTATATTTAGACCCCATGACATCATGTGAGGTGTTTGCTCAGGAAACCTTGTCAAGGAATTTCTCTGTACAGGAGAGTACAAACAAACCCAGTATTTTCCACTATTGGTAAATACTTAAGCTTTTAATAATGGGTAAAAAAAAATTACTCAGACTAAGTGATTGCTTTGATAGCTGGAGTGTGGTATAACCTTAAATAATAATTTAACTAATTGCTTCTCCTCTCCGATGTTTCCTATTAATGGTTTTTTAATTATAACATGAAATTCATTTGCCCTTAGAAAATGGGAAACAGTGAAGGTAAATATGGTGACTGCTCCCAACCCCAGGAGCCAGTGGGGTATACTTTACTTTCTACCTATTTGGATGATATAAATTGAATTCTCTGCATGAGACCTTCAGACAGGTTCTTTACAGTGGAAACCCAAAGCGAGAAAGTTGATTGCAGTAGCTACCCTGGGAAGACTCTTGCTGAACAAGCTATTGCCCAGTACCTATCAAAAATGTACTTGCAAGAACAGTGTGGTTTGGGTCCCAGTGGGATGCAGTAGGCCTGCGCTTCACCAGCAGGAAGTATGAACAATATTAAGATCTTTCTGTTATCGTTATGAATCTAACCAAAATGTAGGCATCCATGAGCCAAGCTGGGGCTTTAGCCAACCCTAGTTACAGTTCACTAGCAATGCTTTGAGGGAAATGTCAGAATTCCCATTACCGGAGGAAGAAGGAAGGTGGCGACTAGCCTCCTGACTTAATTGATTTATTTAATCTGTGTCCAGTTGAACTCAGTCTATGCTCTTTACAGTCTAGCAAGTGAAGTCATTCTCTACATTGACATTAATATGCTTTTTATTTTAAAGTAGTCTCATACTTTAAAAGATAGACAATACACATTCCCACCTTCATTGTGTAGCGTTCAAATGCTGTATATGTGTTCAGGGCCAACAACTGAGTGGTTCTGTTTCTGGCTCAGTCTCTCCCACATACCACCCACTGCAGGCCTTGGCTCTATTGGCATGGTTTATATATGGGGCTTTGTGTACTATTCCTTTCCTCTGCTATACTTGGCACCTTTCTAGCAAAGAAATTTCTCACTAACCTCTATGTTGCTTCATCTTTTACAACTGAATACCAGTCTTCCTCTGTTTGGAAAGTATTTCCCTTTTAACTGGGCTCCGAGCTCCATTTAAAGCTATGCAGTAAGAAGGATGTCCACCCAGCCATCTAGCTAAAAAAAAAAAAAAAGCAATCTAAAAATGATAGAGAGTAGCAGGACTAAATGATCTCATTCTTTCAGTTGCTGCAAATGTTAACAGGCATCACATCATGATAAATACAACTCTCAAAAAATTAGGTGCAGGGCTAAGACATAGATCAGCGGTTATGAGCTCTTATTGCTCTTGCAGAGAACTTGGGTTGGGTTCCCAGCACCTGTATGGTGTCTCACAACTGTCTGTAACTCCAGTTCCAGAGGCTCTGATGTCCTCTTCTGCCTCCATAGGAACTGCACAAACATGATGTACAGACATTCATGGAGAGAAAACACTCATATACTTACAAAATAAAAATAAATAAACTTTTTTTTTTAAAACAAAGTATGAAAGGACTAAGACTCAACAGTGAAGGACTTACATGAGAAGCCCACAGCTTGCATGAAGAGGAGATGAAAAAAGGAAGACATGTTTCCTATGTGATCTGGAATAAAAACATGAAAACCCCCTCTCACTCCTTATATTCAACATATTATTGGAAGCCCCTGACAAGGCAATTAAGCAAGAAAAGAAAATTGAAGGAATCCAAGCCAGAGGGTAAAAAGTTAAATTATTCTTAGACTACATGATTTTATATAGAGAAACCATAAATATTTGATGAAAGGGTTATATCTAATAAATTAACTGACCAAAATTATAGGAAAAAATAAGTCATATTTATTATAGTAATTAACATGATAAAATAATTGGAAAACAACAGTGATTGCACTAGGCACAAAACCAAAATAAAAACATAAATTTAAGAAAATTAAATACCTCAATCTTGAAAACTTTAAAAAGACATTGAAGAAAACACCAATAAATAGAATGTGACTCAATTCATGAATTGGAAAGATACATTTGTCAGAATGACCATATTTCCCAAAGTGATACACAGATTCAATGTATTGCCCAAAATACTAATGACATTTATTACATAACAACAAAAAACATCACAAAACTTGTGTGGAACTACAAAAGAATTCAAACAGCCAAAGTATCTTGAGAAAGACATGGAATATATGAGTGTAATCTTATTACCTGACTTCAAAATATACAGCAAAGCTACAGTGACCAAAAGAGCATGGTATTGACATAAACCCAGATAAGCAGTCCAAGGCAACAAAATTAAGCTATTTAGAAATAGCTGAGTGTGTGTGTGTGTGTGTGTGTGTGTGTTGCTATTTCTGTGACCAAAAGCAACCTGAGGAGAAAAAGAGGTTTATCTAGCTTTCTTTTTTATATCACAGCTCATTATTGAAGTCAGTCAGGACAGGAACCTGGAAGAATGAGCTGATGCAGAAAGAAGTCTTGGAGGAGTGGTACTTACTGACTTTATCCTCATGGCTTGCTCAACCTGTTTTTGTTTTTTTTTTTTTTTTCAGAAACCAAGACCATAAGCTCATGGATGGCCCCAGAACAAAGGGGTGGGTCCTACTCCATCAACCACTAACTAAGAAAATACCCTACAGTTGGATTTTTATGGAGGTCTTTTCTCATTTGAAGCTCCCTTATTTTGGATGATTCTACCTTGTATCAAGTTGATATAAGACTAGCCAGCACAATCCCTTAAATTCACAATGGGGAAAAGGAGAATCTCTTCAATAAACAGTATTGGGGATACTGGCTATCTACATGCAAAAGGATGTACTTCAAGATTAAAAAAACTCTCAAAAGGAATTAAAGACGTATCTATATAACCTAAGATTATAAAACTGCTAGCAGAAAGCATTAAGGAAGGGCTAAACAGATGGCTCAGTAGTTAAGACCACATGCTGCTCTTTCAGAGGAACTGTAGTTCCCAGCCCTCACACTAGGTGGCGCACAATTTCCTGTAACTCTGGCTGTGGAGAATCCATCGCCCTCTTCTGGCCTCCATGAGTACCTGCACTCACATGCTCATACCCACCACACAGGCATTCATGCATGTGCATAATTAAAAATAAAATGGTTTTTGAAATTCAACTCTGAGAAAACACTTTTTTAAAGGAAAATATAAAAGAAAACTATATGATGATAAAGATTTTTTTTTTTGGCTGTGGTTCTGAAAGCAAAACCAGACAAATGAGATTACACACAACCAAAAGCTTATGTACAGCAAAAGAAACAATCAAAACAGTGAAGATAAAAAAGATACAGAATAGAAGAAAACACTGGCAAACTATACATCTGAAAGGAGATTAATTAAAATTCATAAGAAACACAAACAACTCCATACAAGAAAACAGGCAATCCTATTTTTAAAATGGGCAAAAGACCTAAGTAGACAGTTTTCTTAAGATGTAGGACTATTGGAGTAGCCAACAAGCATATGGCAACATGCTTAACATCTCTGATCATTCATGGAGATACAAATCAAAACCACAAAAGAAGGCATCTCATAAGTGCTAGTATGTAGCTATTATTGAAAATTCAAAAGATCACAAAAGAATTCCAACAAGGATATAAAGAAAATTGAACATCTGTATACTGTTTGTAAGAATACAAATTAATATAACTACACGAAATGCTGGTGCTTCCTTCAAATACTGAAAATGACACTGCCTACCATATGACCCACTGATTCACAACTGGATATCTACCATTTAAAGTAGTTAACAGGTAGCATTAACCTAGTTGTCCATCATCTGAAGAGTGGATAAGACAAAATAGTTTGGCTGGTTATCTTGACAAAAGGTAGGGTCATCTGGGAAGAAGCAATCTTAATCAAGAAAATGTCTCCATAGGTTTGGCCTGTAGGCAAGTCTATAAGGTATTTTCTTGATTGATGACTGATATAAGAGGTCCTAGCATATTGTGGGTGTTGACAGTTCTGGGCAGGTGGTCCTGTAAGGCATCAGAAAACAAACTGAGCAAGGTAGGAAGGGCAAGCCAGTAAGTAACACTCCTCCATGGCCTCTGCATCAGCTCCTGCCTCCAGGTTCTACCCTGCCCTGACTATCCTTGATGACGAACTATAATATAGATGTACAAATAAAATTAACTCTTTACTCCCCAAGTTCTTTATGGCCATGGTATTTTATCACAGCAATTACTATGACAATGATATATATGTGATGGAAAAAATTCAGGCATAAACAAGATGAAATCACACTATTTGGAACAACGTGGGTGAGCCTGTAAAATAAAATGCTAAATGAGCCAGGCACAGAAGTACAAATAGTACATAAGCTTTCTCAATGTGGTATTTCAACATGTTGGTCTTACTTAAGTAGAGAGAAGGATGGTGTTGACCAGAGGCGGATCGAAAGGGAACATGAGATGGGTATATGTTGATCAAAGTATATTTAACTATAGTTAGACAGAAGGAATAGGAGAAAAGTATCCAGAGACTTACATAAAAGTCTACAAATCTATACAAATATCTTAGTGTGGGTGGTTAAAAGATGGAGAGGAGGAATGGGAATGGGGAAAGGAGAAACTTTCTAATTAAAGACTTTTCAAAACAAATTGTGTGTGTGTGTGTGTGTGTGTGTGTGTGTGTGTGTATCTGCACGCACTCATGTGCACACACACGCGTGCACACATACATGTGGAAACCAAAGGATATGCTCAACTATTTTTCCTCAGGTGCTATCCACACTGTGTATTTGAGAGAGAGTCTCTCATTAACCTGGAACTAAGTAGACCAGGCAGATTGGCTATTGAACCACAGGGTCCCACTGATCTTTACTTTCTCAAAGCTGGGATTAGAAGCACATACTACCATGCCAGTTTAATGTTTTGTTCTGTTTTTGTTTGACATAGGTTCTTGGGAACTGACTTGAGTCTTCATATTTGCAAGACAAGCACTTTAGTAACTGGTCTGTGTTACCCCAACCCCAGAACTTTGGGTTTGAAGTGATGGAAATGTTCCAAAATTGCTCATGGTCCTTATTGCCCAGTGCAACAAAAACTAAGATGACTTAGTCATACACATTAAATGGTAAACTGTATGGTATGTAAATCGTCTCTCAGTTTTGAAGGGGGCAGAATATAAAGGACTATAAGCAGCTTATATTTCTTGATTTTAATCTAATGGGATGTGGAATAGACTTTAAGAGAGAAAAGTAAGCAGTGAGGTGGTGGGTGGATTTCAGTGGTAGAGCTTTTGCCTAACAAGTCATAAGTCCTTTTTTTTTTCCATTGCCAAATGAAAAAGCAGAAATAGTGGACTGAAGATGTAACCCCAGCACTCTACTCGGAAGCAAAAGCAGGATCTTAAGTCTGAGGCTAGCCTGGGCGGCGTGGTGAATTCAAGAATAATGTCAGCTACACGGTGAAATCCTGTTTCCAAAGGAAGCAAAGGAGAAAGGAAAAGAAGGATATAAGAGAGAGGAAGAGAAGGGAAAAGAGAGGGAGGACAGGAGGGAGGGAGGGAGGGAGGGAGGAAAAGATAGAGAGGGAAAAGGAAGAGCTGAGGTGTTCATAAACAAGTCTGCCACTATTAAAACCCACCTCTGCCAACTTTGGATCATAAGAGAGCAAAACATGGAATGCAATAAATTTTAGTATGGAGAGAAGTTGAGTATGGAGACCTTAGGGATTCCTGAGTAGTTCTGTGTATTTTTTCCCTCAGACTCTTGCACCTCTGTTGAATGATAAAAGACAAAAAGATACCATAATAAAAATTAAGTGAAAAAATAAAACTCACCTGTATGGTGTGGGTCATAGCCAGGTGTCAGTCACACTCAGAATTCTAACCCTCTTTCAAAGCTAGTTCAAATCCCACCCTCTTCACTCCCTACCCCTGGTATCCCAGGTTCCTCTCACTGCTTGTAAATCTTGTAGAATTGAGATTAAAAAAAGATGAATCAGATAAAAGATAAAAGCTTGTATGCATCAATATTTCCCAAGCCTGAGAACCACCTCTCCAGTGGAAAAAAATCATTGTCTTACTCCCCAATATTAAATTACCTTATAACATTTTAAATATACAAGTATAACAGAAAGCGTGCATCTACTGTAGGCTCAGGTTTTGCAAAGAGTTGCAAAATAATGAAAGAAATTTCATAGCCCAAATCAAGTTTACTGCATGCAACATATTATAAAACTAAATCACCAATGGCAACTGGAGTATAGATCCATGTTTTCTGGTCTGAGTTTATCTTAGTTAGGGGTTCTATTGCTGTGAAGAGACACCATGACCAAGGCAACTCTTACAAATAAAAATATTTAATTGAGGATTGCTGACAGTTTTAGACACGTGGTCCATTATCATAGCAGGAAGTATGGCAGCATATGGGTAAACATGGTGCTGGAGACAAGAGCTGGGAGTTCTCCATCTGAATCTACATGCAGCAAGGACTATGTGCCACCAAGCCTGGGCTTAAGCATCTGCGACCTCAGATCCTGCCCTCACAGGGACACACTTCCTCCAACAAGACCATACCTACTCCAACAAGACTATACTTCATGATAATTCCACTCCCTATGGGCCAAGCATTCAAATACATGAGTCTATGGGGGGCCATTCCTATTCAAACTACAACAAGATTCTTATGAGTTTGGCCTGATCTGTTAACCTATTAACTGTGTATCTGTAGAAATGGCCTTTCAGAACTTCATTTTCTGGTCTATAAAATAGATCCGCAGTCACATTATAAGGCTATTTTGAGGCTTACACATGTCTGAAAAGAAACTTCTGGACAGTTGTAAAGGACTAGAACGCATAAGAATGTGAAGTGTTTCTCTGTGCAGTACCTGGTGCATCATAGGTATTCAAAATCTGGTGCCTGATATGGTTGTCATTAGTAAGGTTAGGACTTTTCTCTCTTGTATGTGTGTATGTGCCTTATGTGTCTTTGTCAATGTTCTATTGCTATAAAGAGATACCATGACCATGAAAATTCTTATCAAAGAAAGCATTTAATTAGAGCTTGCTTACAGTATAGAGGTTTAGTCCATTGTCAGCATGGCAGGAAGCATGGCGTCATGCAGGCCGACATGGTGTTGGAGAAGTAACTGAAGTTGTTATAGTCACATCAGCAGGCAGCAGGAGGAAAGAGCGACCTCACAGCCCACGCACAGTGATATGCTTCCTTCAACAAGGCCACACCTCATAATCTTTCTAAGTAGTGCCACTCCCTAATTATTAAGCACTTGTGTGTGTGTGCACATGCGCACGCGAGCGCACACACACACACATACATACACACGGGAGCTATTGTACTCAAACCACCACTGTGTGTGTGTGTGTGTGTGTGTGTGTGAGAGAGAGAGAGAGAGAGAGAGAGAGAGAGAGAGAGATAGAGAGAGAGACATAAAGAGAGAGACAGACACACAGAGAGAGACAGAGAGAGAGACAGAGATACAGAGACAGAGAGACAGAGAGACAGAAACAGAAAGACAGGTCTTTGGTGTTGTTTCTCGGAGCAATATATCTTGTTTGTTGAGACAGAGCCTCTCATGATTTCAAGGCAAGTACTTTACTGATTGACCTATCTATGGTCTAGGCTGGCTACCCAGTGATATCCAGGGATCTGCCTGCCTCTACCTCCCCAGTACTGGCATCACTATGCATGGAACCACACCGAGCTGTTGTTACATGAGTTCTGGGCAATGAACTCGGGTCTAAAGGCTTACCAACTGAAACATTGCCCCTAGCCTGTTAGACTGTCTTTCTAACCTTAAAATTAAAAGAACCAGAGTTAGAATCAACTAAGTGATCTTGGGTAATCCCCATTAATTCCTGTCAACATACTCCAGGGATAGTCTTCAGTACAGACAGGAGACATTTTGAAATGTTCTTTCTGATTGTGAACTGACTCTTCCTGAACAGTATTCCAAACCTGGAGAGCATAATCTTGATGTCACAAGAACATTTCATTTTGCTTATCAATTTGTTATCAAGCTTGTTTCTTGTTGGTTTTCACTGATGGAATCAAATTCACAATGTGGTTTCTAAGAATATTTGAGGCTGTCATTCTACATGAGATGCAAAGCTATGAGAAATTGAAGAGGAAACGTGGTGGGAAATATAAAGAGAAGCTGGGGAGAGAGTTGGGGCCAACGTCAGTCAGGTCAGTCAGTGGGGCAACGCAGTAATACTCATGGAGGTATTGTCAGGTCTCTGCTTACAGTGCTGTGATGGGGCTGCCTGAGATGTGACCACTGGGGAAGCCAGACAGTGATACCTGCAGCCCCGCCTCCTGCAGTTCTCACAAACTGCTGCATAACTATGATTACTGAAAAATTAGAAGAGAGTTAACAAAGGCCATGCTCTGGGCTTTCAAGAAGCTGATGTGTTGAAGGGTGATCTTGATTTCAGTAATGTTTCTAGATAGTCAAGAAAATAAGAAGTCATGGGATCCCTAGTGAAAACCAGCAGCATGGCCAGCAGACAACTCAGTGCATATGTGCTTTGGCATTAAGATGGGCTAGCCGTGTCCCAGGACAGCATTCTTTGTGACATCCTGGAGTAGTGCATTTTACTAGGTGTGTGTGTGTGTGTGTGTGTGTGTGTGTGTGTGTGTGTGTGTCTGTGTGTCTGTGTGTGTGTGTGTGCACATGCATGTCATGGTGAATTCTTGGAGGTGGAGGACAGCTTTTGTGAGTTGATTTTCTCTTTCTGCTTATGTGGCTCCCAGAGATCAAAGACAGGTCTTTTAACTTGGGAGAAAACTCATTTACCCACTAAGTCATTTCACCAGCCCCGATAATACTCTTTAACCTGATTTTAAAAAGTGCCTTTGAGTAATTCCTATGACTAAACAAACAAAGACTAGTAGCAATTTATTCCATGGTACATTTTTTATTATCATATGTCTTCATGTATTTGCAAATGAGTGCATTTGCCTTCAGAGGCCAGAGAGGGTGTCACCTCTCCCAGAGCTAGAGTTAAGAGCACTTGTGAGAGACCTGTGGTGGGTGCTGGGAAGCTCTGAGGAACTGTATGTGCTCTAAAGCATTGAGACATTTCTCCAGCCTTGGTAGTAAGTAAGTGCCGTGAGACTTCGTTACTAGGAGGAATTTATTCTACACATCTTACCAAGAAGACATCAAAACTCTGAGAGGCCATTTCACTTTGTTTAGGGCCATAGAACTTACAAATAACTGAACTAAGCTGGGACCCAAGTCTAGGTTTGTTTGGTTCCAGAACCAAATCTCTGAACAAACATTCACATGGCTTCACAACACCAAGACCTTCACTATGTTGCCAGGGGTGACAAAGGGAGGGGTCAGGCTTACCCACTAGCAGTGCGTCATGTTCTATATGTGTATCTGGTGACTTTTCTAATAGTAATGACTGCAAATACGTACCGAGTTTGTTGGATGACAGACTCTTTAGTACCTCATAGAATCTATTAGTCTTGGCATTCCTCATAAAAGCAAGTATTATTACCTGAATTTCACAGAGAACAAGGCTGTGGAACAAGAAAGACTTCGAGCTTGTTCAGGGTCATAGAAGCAGCAGCATTAGAACTAAAAGCCAGGGCTGTTTTCAGAGATGGTTCTTTTGGGCTGTTTCATAGCTTGGATGTGAAGGGAGATCAGAGGGATGTATGGCCTTCATACTTAATATCTCCAAGATAATGTGAATAAGCAGTTTTAGAAACTCAGAAACTCTTCCTTGACTGACTGTCAAGAGTATCATGGTCCAATTGCTGACAGCCATGTACTAGCAGTGTATTGTGGGAAGTGAGAGACTCTGATGGAATAGTGACAGAAGGTAGGTACTTTTTATAAATGGACATACAGAGGCAGATAATAGTATATGTATATATGTGTATGCATGTGTATGTGTATGTATGTGTGTATGTGTATGTGATAATAGTATATGTATATATGTGTATGCATGTATATGTGTATGTATGTGTGTATGTGTATGTGTATGTGATAATAGTATATGTATATATGTGTATGCATGTGTATGTGTATGTGATAATAGTATATGTATATATGTGTATGCATGTGTATGTGTATGCATGTGTATGCGTATGTATGTGTATATGTGTATGTATATGTGTATGTGTATGTGATAATAGTATATGTATATATGTGTATGCATGTGTATGTGTATGTGATAATAGTATATGTATATATGTGTATGCGTGTGTATGTGTATGTATGTGTATGCATGTGTATGCGTATGTATGTGTATATGTGTATGTATATGTGTATGTGTATGTGATAATAGTATATGTATATATGTGTATGTGTGTGTATTGTGTATGTATGTGTATGTGTATGTGATAATAGTATATGTATATATGTGTATGTGTGTGTATTGTGTATGTATGTGTATGTGATAATAGTATATGTATATATGTGTATGTGTGTATATTGTGTATGTATGTGTATGTGTATGTGTATGTGTATGTGTATGTGTATGTGTATGTGTTGGACCCACTACAATAGTACAGACAGAAAATGCCCCACCTGACCTCACACTATAGATCATCAGCAGAATGCAAGTGTGCTAAAAGTATCATACAGTACTACCTTCATATTTTGTCAATTTTGTACAGTGTGCATAAGGTATATATATATATGAAATGTAAATTAATTTTGTGCTTAGGCTTGGCGCCCATGCCCAAGACATCTCATTCTATATTTGCAAATATTTCAAAATTCAAAATATCTGAAATTTGAAACCTCTCCAGTCCTGGACTTTTATAAACAGCTTTTCTATTTTCATCTCAAATCAGATATCCTGTTCTCAAATATGTCAAAGGCAGAAGATTTGACCATCATATGTATTACTGGCCACCTTGCCCAAACAGCATACTCCTACAGTGAGATGAAAGAATACGGGCTTTCTGTTAGTGATTTTGAGTTGAAATTATTTTACTTTCTGCTGAACAATTCAGGTTTTCGTATTTTTCAAAATGAGGTCAGCAGGAGCATTGGGGGAATTACAGGTGACATTCAATTGATCAGGAAATTAGTCCCAACTCTCTAATTCTCTTAGTAAGGACATGGCCAAGTTGTCCTCAGACATCCTCTCCCACCCGTGAATGGCAGCCAAGCTCTGGGGCAGAAGGTAACAGATTTCTGGAATGCAGCCTTTGGGCACCAGCAGTCTATCACGTGGGAATGAAGAAGGCTCTCTCCTACAACTGAAACCGCAGAGGGGTTAGAACAGGAGGCAAGATAATTACCTACCTGGAGAACGGCCAGGGAAGCAGCCTGGGCCTCTCATGGAAAGCGCCATGGGAAATGTGATGACCACATTTGGTAAGGAGAACCTCGGATTCCTACCTGATCTGATAGGCAAGGTCAAGGCAGGACGCTGATCCCAGAGACAGGAGGGGCTGGCGCCATTCTCTAGCCAATGTGTGCAGCCAGGTGAGCTCTTCACGATGCAGAGATGGGTCTCAGGATTAACCTTAGGGCTGCAGTTGGTTCTCTCAGGACCTAAATGTTTGAGGTTCTCATTTTCTGTCTTCTTATAGCAAAGCCTTGAAGTCTGAGGGTCTTAGTGCATGTGATGGGACCATACATCTTCTCTATTGGAAGTTTATTCTGGACACTCACATGTTTGCTCCCCTGGGATTCTCCTCCCCTCTTTACACATCTGCCTGTTATTACCACTGCTTTCAGGACATGGCTTCTTGATCTATTTCCTGACCCTCTGTAATGGTTATTCTTCATTGTCAGTCTGACTGGATTTGTAATTGCGAATGCCTCTAAGTATGTTTGTGAGGGTGTTTCCATGAACTGGAGACTTGAACAGAATAAATGGGAAGAGGAAACTACTGGAGAATCAGCAAAGACACCTCTCTGGCCACCTGTGATATGATTGGCCTTCTTCATACTCTCCCATGAGATGCTCCACATCCCAGTCACAGTGGACTAAGCCCTATGGTGAGTCCAAATGACTCTTACCTAAATTGTATGTCAGATAATAAGGTCACAAGAATAAAAAACACTGTAGTTCCAGAGGAGTTGGGAACTACCTGTAGGGTTACACCTGTACCTTGTAACCACCTCTGCTACAGTGCTTGCAACACTGGGTCCTAAACTCTGGGTCTTCTCACTGCCCTGCAGATTCCCTACAAAATACACCTATTTGTAGGTGGTCTCTCCTCTCCGATTAGTTTTTCTACGTCACATGGGCTCTGTTACGCAGATGACTATGATACACTGTACATGAATTGTAATAGGTCATCAACCTCATTGATTCGTAGGCAATTAATAAATTGCAAACATGCCACTGTTTTGCTCCATGGAACAGAAGCTGTTGCAAATGCACAGAGCTGGATGTAGTAAGCCATGGAAGAATCCAGCACTGAGTACAAGGGTCCTTTAAGGCTCCTGTGTCCACTGCCATTAGCCCATGAGTAGACCCTGTAGGATTCCCTGCTTGGATACTCTCAGTACCTACTTCTCCTGGGGCCTTTCATTGGAGACTCCAGGATGGGGTCAGTTACTTCTTGCATCTCTCTGCTCTGGCTTCCAAGAAGCAGTGATGGGCATGCAAATAGGATGAGAGAAACCAAGGAATAGGTGCTCAAGGGTGACTTCTGCTGACCCAGAACCCACTGGGGCTGACCTAGTTCCCCAAAGTCATGATGTTTGTCGATTGCACTTAGCAAAGTGACGGAAATGTCCTCTTATTTCATTCCCTCACTGAGCTTTCTGCATTCACCTGACAGTTCTACACACCTGGAGTGTGTGCCCTGTGAACCCCATCTCAAGATTCCCTACTTGAAACTGAACTCATATGCCATACTCTTTTCCTTGAGCCCATAATCAAAATCTGCCTTGGAAATGCTATTGACACAGTCTTCCCCGCCCAGGGCCTTAGTCTACAACTTAGTATCCTGTGGTTATTATCATCTCTTATACCATATACCCACATCAACCAATCAGCAGTCACCCCCTTTAAAGTGATTAAGATTAACTGATTCAAACATTTGCTCTTGCATCTGTCTTTCACCAGGTTATCCTGTCTTCTTAAGTATGTATTTGAGAGTTGGGTTTTTTTTTTTTTTCTTGGTTTTTTGTTTTTTTTTTTTTTTAACTGCTGTTGTTTTATGCTGCTGATCCAATTCCAAAATTGCCTAGGCTTTGTGTTCTCTTTCAACCATATGTTTCCTTCAGCCCTTGGTATTTTTTGCATAGTGTTTAGAATGTGAGTTTGGTGGAGGAATACATATATTGCACAGAAGCTTTGCCACCTGTGTTTACCAGAGCATGTGACATTTCTAAGTCAATCAATAAATAGTTATTGAACAAACCAATAGATGGATGACCGAGGACTTTCTGGGTGTCCTACTTAGACACTGAAGAAGCCACCGCTTTCTATGTGACAGAGCCTTGCCTTAAAAACCAGGACACCGGTCCATATGTCCATCTACATTTGTGGCAATGTTTTCATTACAACGATTAGCTGGCTTATTGGATTTAATTATGTATCCTTAGAATACTGGAATACAGTACTAAATGCCTACGGAAAAAGAATATCTCAAGGATGATTCTCTTGCTAGAATTCAAATGCGTTCAATACAGTGGCTCTAGTTTCATTTTGATATCCTTTAAGTGTGGTAACTCTTGCTGTCAGCACATAGACCTTTCTCATTACTGCTCTTTCTACATTTTGAAAGCATCCTTCACCCACTTTGTGTTGTTACAAGCGTACAACCAAGTTATACAATTTAAAAATGTTTTAGGCCAACAAGATTAAAATGATCTACTTAGCTTCATACAGCAGCCCGTTGATCAGAGTGTGTAGAATTGATTAAACATATTTTTACATGGGGATGCTGTTCTGTGAATCGTGGGAAGATGCATAACACCATATAATGATGGTATTTCTGGTTCCTTAGAAGTTAGCATTTGGAATTCGGTAGCTGGGAAGTTCCAAAGCCCCCTGTTGAGATCTAGATGACAGGACAGCCGTCATCACCAGTGCTGCCCTCATTCTGAGACCTTTCATTTACTGATGCCTGTGGGAAGAATGGCAAACTTCGACCACAGTGAGATCTGTCTCATTTTTCCATTCAAGTGTCAGGTCTCAAACCCAGGACAAATGGCTGAGATGCCTATTAATATATCAAAGTGGATCTTCGCCCCTCTATTCCCCCAGCATTCCTTAGTCCCTATCTGTTGCAGGACTGCTCCCTATATAATCCAGCCATTTTGGCTACTCTGACCCTCTTTACCCTTTACCCTCCTAGCTTCTTGGTCTCCTGGCTCTCCCTTCCCACATCTCATCAAAAGGCCTGACTCAGGATCTGATTCACTCTGGACTCCCCCAGGTGTCTCTGCCTTGGGCTATGCCTTTCCTCCAATCTATAAGGAACCTTCTCCTCCTCCTTCCCTTGGAGCATGTCCTTTTGTCATTCACCAAGCTGATTCTCCAGGTGTCCCCAGGGATCTTTGGGAGTTGATAAAGGACCTGATTTGGCAGTGGCAGTATAGGCTCCCCCAGGGAGTCTCTTTGTCTTTTTAAATTGGACTTTTGTATAAGACCTGGGTTGGTTTAATAAAAGATTCTGCTGCTGAGGGAAAGGTGGAGAACCATCGGCAGAATCAATAAAAACAAAGAATTGAGACAAAGGGCTGGGATTTCAAACGCCTAGGAATATATTCCCACAAAATAAGATAAACGGAGGTCTTTCTTGCTTCCTGTAAAGACAAGAGGACTATGTATACAAGATATCATTGAGTTATTGTGCAATGTGGGCTGATTGGTAAGTGGTTGGTTTCTTATAAGGAGACTACACCATCACAGGTGTCTGCACAGTTCTTTTTCAAACATAAATGTCACTATGTTTGTGTAATGTCACTTTTGTATACTTAAGGTATTCAACACTATGCTATGGGATACATATATACACAGTAAAAAGCTTGCTATGCTAGTAACATAAGCACATTTCTTGCCTTTTCCACCTCTACTAGAACCTCTCAGACAGTAATATGTGCATGAATTACTCAGAAATCTTTTCAAAAGACAGATTCTGAGTCCCTCAGTCTAGAGAAAGGTGATTAGTCTATTCCCAGCAAACTCTTTTATGATATGAATATTTCTAAAATATGGACTGGGCCATGAGTAACAAGACCCCTATTCTAACTCTCAAAACCCACCTCCAGAGCTGAATATGTTGACAGCACTCCAGACAGAGGTTGAGGCGGCAGGATGGAGAGTCTGATTCCAACTGGGTTACAGTTTAAGACTCTGTCTCAAAAAACAACAAGGTGGAAGAGATGACTCAGTGGCTCAGAATCCAGACTGCTCTTACAAGTAGGTTCCAAGTTCAGTTCCCAGCACTGGGTCAGGTGGCTCACAACTCTAACTCAGCTCCATGGGATGCGACATCTTCTTCTGGTCTCCACCGGCACAGACCCATGCAGAGACACACATACACACATAATGTTTTTTTAAATCAATCAGCAAAGAAAATGAGAAAAAAATGAAACAAACAAACAAAAATACAGTAAAAGCAACCCCAGCCTGGGACATCCTGAGAAAGCCGTATCTAATCTTGGCATTGCTCCTTTCTTTGGTAAAATGATGAACAATTAAAGCTGCAGAGAGAGTCTTTTACCACAAGGTTTGCCACATACGATGCAGGAGTCTTATCTAGATATAAATTTCAGCTAAATAACACAGAAAACACTCAGATTCCTCCACACTGCACATCTACACATTTGTCATTTGTCTGGAACTCAAATTTATTGTGATTTCTTGTTCCATTCATTCAATCCAGCAGCCCAACTTGCTCCCAACCCAGCACATGACCATCTCATCTTCTGCAGTTAGATGATGGTCCTGAGCAGACCCTGCCTTAATAGAACACCAGTAGCAACATAAGATGGGGCCAATTTCTCAGTTTGCAGTAAGTGCACAGAAGCAAGTAAATTCACCATTGGGTTCTAGCTCCATCCCTATCAGCTCATGAGCTCCTGAAAAAGTAGGGATACATTCGGGTGTGTCTTCCTGTCCCTAGCAGAGAAAAAGTGATAGCCAGGAGTCATACAAATACTTAACAGGCATTTTCTAGACAAGCCCAGTCTCTGATCTAAATGCTGTGGTTGATGATAGGACATGCTTTGGACTGAAGGTAGATGATCTTGAGACTTTGGGACCAGGACCAGGCTGAGGTCAGAAAGGCACACAGTAATCATTGTAGGAGGAACAAGAAAAAGGTTAATCCAGTGAGGGAGTTTCTGCCTGTGTGTTAGCACTGAGAGCTCTCTTAACTTCAGTAGATTAGGTACCTAATCTGCCATACTCAAAATAATTGTCCCCACATTTCACTTGCCATTTCTTCTAAAAGCCTCACTGTTTATCATCCATCTTTTTCTTCGTTCGCCTGAGGAATGAAGCCACATTAACTTGGATTAACACTGTGCCACTTTTACACCCCTCCGTAGCAATCTGCTACGGAGGCTGGATGGATCTTACAGAGTAGAACCAAATTTAAGAGTCACCCTGTGATCGATGTTGGCTAAAGAGGCCATCCTGAGCAGTCTGGAGGGTGACATGTGATAGGTTTGAGTGAATTTGTTAAGCACAACAAGTCAAAGTAAAAATAAATGTCAAGAGAGAAATAAATATAGAGAAAAAAAATCAAACTGGGTGGTCAACACAGGCAGGCAGCAGAAAGAAACTGGGAAGCCCCTTTAAGGCAGCCAACTGGGGTCCTTAGCAGGGAACCCAGGGTAGGATGGTGTCACCCAGGGTGAGGCTTCCACGTAAAAGAACAAATAAATAGCAAGAGGCATGACATTATCAAACCGAGTGCTCACAACATACAGCAGGAAACAACAAGGGAAACTGAGGCAGTCAGATGGAGTTCCCCAGGCAAACTTTCTCTCCGTGGCTTCCCTTCCTCGGGGTATGATTATAGCATGGGATAAACAAGAAAGGATTTGCCTTCTAACTATTCTCAAAAGCACAGTGTTTTTACTCTTTGGCTGTTTTCCTCTTCCCATTACAGTCAGGAAACCCATCCCAAGGCAAAGGAACTTGGAAGATACCATAAGACTGGCATGTTTAGGTCTGAAAAGGGCTGGGTAGGGGGAGGTGTTTGCATCCCCAGAGTTGGAGCCAACTCTCAGCCAGTTTAGACAGGAAGTGACAGCTAACGTAATGTACAGTACAGTGTCTTTTACCAATCCCTTCCCAAATCTTTGAAAGTTCTTCTGCTAAATACTAGAAAACCCTTAGAGTGTGTCCTGAGGGATATAATCATTTTCAATCTGCACTGTGAACATTCAATGGCACACACCAATCTTTTGAGCATACACCTGTCTCGAGAGTTACTGGTACCCAAGACAAGATCGGGACAGACTGTATGTGCAGGAAGAGAATACATGAAGTAGGCCCAGGATTGTTTCTATCTTTCTGACAAACAGAACTGTGTGTCACACGGTCGCCATGTGGCAACGCTGATGTTTTCTTTTGTGGCAATTGACACAGGAATGGTTGCCTCCCAAACCACACTAAATCATGGAAGGCCCATCGCAAGCAGCAATTTCATTTTAATTCATTTTTCAACATTTACCCAAGCTTAGGCTTCATTTGGTACATGTAATAGCTAGCAAGCCAAGTTTCCCTTATGAAAACGGAGAATCCACATACAGAGTAATTACTCAGAGGAGGGAGAAGCCGCCCTCGGTCAAACAGCGCCACTCTAAATATTGACACTGTGTAGGCGCTGCTCAGGGTTAACCATTTGGATCCTGCTGGTTTCCATGGGCAGTGCTGTCTGTGGAACAAAACATGAAGACAGAAGAAGGAAATAACTGTGAGACTGGAAGGTCAGAGTGTGCACAGCATCTGGGAGTGGGGTGGGGAGCAGGCGTGAAGTGGTCAGTGTGACAGGAGGATGAAGAGGAGACTAGATCACATGTACAACCTTCAGGAATCACAGCTGCCCAGTACTTACGCCTTCTGGCTCTTGCTCCCTATGTGACACTCTGCATCTGTGAGCTTGTTTTCTGAGGATTCTAGATGCTGCCCATTTTACCCATCATCCATGACTCCTGAATGAGCCGCTGTGGAAGTGGAGTGACTTGGGTACCAGGAAATCAACATCCTGACACTCCTTGCTCTGGGTGTCCCTGTCGTCCTTCCTGCCAAGGTCAAGCTCTGTCAACAGTTGCCCCATGTTTCTTTTGTAACTATTCACACTGAGTGTCTTTCCATGTCAAGAATTTCTGGGGGAAGACACTGGGTGTCTGGCTGAGCCCAGGACGAAAAAAGAGAAGGCTTGTCCCCAGTGTCTCCCTGTTCCTAGCGGCAATGGTTTTGGGTGAAAACAGTCATCAATTCCCAGAATAACCAGTTCTCACTCTCATTATAAGAAGTCAATCCTCAAGGAGATGTTAAAGTGGGAAGAGAATCCCAAAGTATTTATTCCACAGAAAATCCCCCCCCCCCCCGTTCTATCTGCAAAGGAAAAGCCCACACATCCACATGACAGGTATTCTAATTATTCTCAGTTATCAGCTTAACACAGCCTACAGTCATCAGAGGAGTTTCAAACGGAAGATTACCTCCTCAGATCAGATTGGTCTATGAGATGCCTACAAGGCATATTCTTGATTGCTAACTGCTGTAGGAGTGCACAACCCACTGTAGGCAGTACCATCCCTAGGCATGTGGGCCTGGGCTGTGTAAGAAAGGTAGCTTAATATGAGCTAGGGGCAAACCACTATACAGCATTCCTCTACAGTCGCTGCCTTCAGATCCTTGCTTTAAGTTCCTACCCTGACACCTCTGTGACCTGAAAATGTTAAGATGAAAGAAACCCTTCCCTCTTCAGCATGCTTTTGGTTCTGCTATTTATCACAGCAACAGAAAGCAAAGTAAAAACAACCAGTTATCTTTAAATACCTGATCCATGTCTTCATCCCCACAGCACTTTGCTAACCAGCTCCTCTCTTGAGGACAGTAGTAGTAACTGCAGAGCCAATCAGCTTGAGCCTGGGAATCTGATTCTCAGTCTGAATATGAATCTAAAAGTATGAATGTCCAGCATGTACTCTGTTTTAGATGTGAAAATCCAGCCCAAGAAATAGACACACACACACATACATACATACACACACAGTGGAAGGAGGAGAGAGGGGAAAGTAAAGACCAAGAGAGAGAGAAAGAGAGAGGGGATGTGGGAGGGAAAGGAGGAGGGGGGAGGGGGGAGGGGGGGGGAGGGGGAGAAGGGGAAAGGGGGAGGGGGAGGGGAGGGGGAGGGGGAGGGGGAGGGGAGGGGAGGGGAGGGGAGGGGAGAGGGGAGAGGGAGAGGGAGAGGGAGAGGGAGAGGGAGAGGGAGAGGGAGAGGGAGAGGGAGAGGGAGAGGGAGAGGGAGAGGGAGAGGGAGAGGGAGAGGGAGAGGGAGAGGGAGAGGGAGAGGGAGAGGGAGTCCATGTTGGCAGGTTGGATAGTTTACCTACAGTTTGACTGTGGAGAAAGAAGATAGTAACCTGCTGAATGTCCCAAGCTAATAGCTATTGAACCCTTGTCTGGAACATGTGACCATGCTTGGCTTGTTACTTTAGTCACTCGGCATCCTCATCTATAGAAATCGGCAGCCTTGTGGTGAGGGCTAAAGATAATGTAGACAGAACAACCTTGCATAGGCCTGCACATAGCAGCATTCCAGAAGAGGACCTGGTTTCTGGGGCTGGGGGAGTGGCTGTCTGTAAAGTGATGCTCACAAACAAGAAGACTTGAGTTCGAACCCCAGAACTCACATAAAATTATATATATATATATATATATAATCATGCAGAAGCCAGAGGAGTGGCCAGATAGTCTAGAAAAGTCCAGGTTCGGTGAGAGACTGGGCCTCAAACGTAAGATGGAAAGATATCATGGTTTTTTGTACACACATGTATGTGCACACACACACACACACACACACATGCACACTTCTCCAATCCTTTTCTAGAAGATTCATAAGCTGAAGCAGTCTGGACTTCCTCATCTGCCACAGGGCCCTGTTTACACCTTAAATTACTCAAACAAAACCTAGAAACAGACTCATTGCATCTTAAACTGCTCATTACTTTAACTCACATGGCACAGAGTTAACCTCAAAATAAATGAGGGAAGTTGTCCATCTGCGTGTCCCACTCTGCTAAATTGATTTACTGCATTTCTGGAGCTGGTGAGAAAAGCCAGACAGTGGATAGGACCCATGAAAGAATCTGATGGCCCACAACACAGGCTTCCATTGCCTGTCAGTTTGGGAGGAGCGGTACCAGCCATTTCCTCCCAGAATGCAAGCCAAGATAGCCAGACAGCTCATTGCCCTGGCCTCACCAAAGCCCTTCTGATGAAATGTTTTCCTGGAGGCTACTTTTTCCCACTCCCACATTTTACATTAATTTCATCCATATTTTTGGTTCAATTGTGTTCAAATTTTATGATGTACTGCTTTCGTCCTTCTAAGCAACAGTGTCATAGAACATCATTAAAGTTGAAATTTCTATAATAATGCATAATGGTGTGCAAATAAAGGCTAGGAAAATAATTATGGAATTGATATATAATGATATCTGAGGTGTGCAGCTCAGCATTTTAATTTGGTTTTGGTTATGGTTTAGGTTTTTTTCTTTTGGCTATAATTTTGATGTTTGCTTTGAGATAAGCAAAACCTGTAGCCTGGCTGTCCTGGAACTCACTGTATAGAGCAGGCTGACCTTGAATTCTAGATAATCAATGTATCAGACATTCGCTGATACACACAGCAGTATTTTACTGTTCTTTCAACCATGGGAAGCCTCTAGCTGATCACCAGATAGGTCCAATGATTGAACCTAGTTGTCTTTAGCATTTCTTTTTGTATATGAACTGTGAGTTTGCACATATTTTTAAGTTTTGTCATTTGTCATTGGATTGAAATGTTTATGAAATGTGAATAGGTAGACACAGGTTGTGAGTTCTTGTGTCTGATGGGGCAGTACCAGGGTACCTAGAAAGATGGGGAGACTGGCAGGTTACCACTTCTTTTGTGATTTTATGTCAGATTAGCCCTTTAGTCTTAATTATAAACCTCAGATGCTTAGAGTTTTCACACTGATAAATCCTTAAGGATTGTCAGTATGAATTCAGAATTATACTAACTAATTTCCAAACATTTTGATAGCACACAGATTTTCCTAATTAAATTCAGGCAAATAGTGACCCAGGATCTTATCATTTCCATAAGTCACATACTTTTTAATACATCATCTTAGTTCACATCATTTCTTTGCTAAATATAGTAGGTTATACATTCTAGTCTAAGGAGCTAGAGAGATGGCTCAGCAGTGAAGATGGCTCAGCAGTGAAGATGGCTCAGCAGTGAAGAACACTTGCTTATGTGGACCCAACTTCAGTTCCCATCACCTGCTTCAGGTGACTCACAATGGCTTGCAACTCCAGATCCAGGGGATCCAAGGCCCTCTTCTGTCTTCCTTGGGCATCCACATACTCACAGCATATATTCACATAAGCACACACATACATGCATATACAAAATAATAAAAATAATAAATATTTAAGTTCTAATCCAGTTGAAATTTTCATGTTCTAATTTTTTTCTGTTTCCCACTATAGTATAAGTAATTATCTCCATGTTGATATAGAGTGGACATAAATTATAACAGATATTTCATCTACTTCATAGATCTTATTTCATAAACTGATCAATAATACTAAATACTATATGAAGCATAAAGCTCCCAGCTTTGTAACTGTGGTCATCTGGACACACCTGGTGGTGACTGAAGCCTTTTGAGGCAATGAACAAAAACCACACTGGGTTCCCATTACATACACAGTGGATCAAAAAAGCTGAGATCTTGAGGAATGGTCACATTTCCAGAAAGCAGGTGAGCAAAAAGGATCTCTCCTCCAAGCAAAAACGTCCGTGTTCATACTGGTGTTCAATGGGGCAACAATGCAAATTGTAAGTCTCTGAAGGGTTCAGTATACTGTGTATATCCAGTACTGGAAAGGAGGTACAAATGAAGCATGGGGACCTGTGGAAATGATGCTGACATTTAAAATTGTGTGGATGAGGAGGGAGGGGTAGATTAAAAAAAAAAGGGCTAGAGAAACAAACAACAAAACACCAAGAAGTGAACTTGCAAGTGAAAATGACATTACAGGACAGATGATGGACACCCGCACAGTGGTCGTCCATCCTGGGAGCCCACCAACTTTCAGGACTATGAATTATATGTGTTTTAGAGTAATTAAAGCTTTATTACAAGAGCTTTCAAAATAAAGACATCGCACAGTGATATCAGCCAGACCCAATGTTTATACTTCTGTACAGTTAGGATAGCTGTTCAGAAGCAGTGGAGTTTCACATTGGGTTTTACATTTACGTTATCAATTGTATTTTTATGTGCTTATCTACCACAAAAGAAGAGACATGACATAGTTAAAATTATGACAGAAATTAGCTTCATCTCCTCTTTCACCACTCATGTCCCTTATATAGATTCTAACCTAAAATACACACACTCACACAAATACACACATACACACACATACATACACTCTCACACACACATCATACACTCATACACACACTCATACATATACTCACACACACATACACTCATACGTACACTCACTCACACTCATATATAGACTCACAGACACACAATACACTCATACATACTCTCACACACACATACATACACTCACACACACTCATACATACATACACTCACACATACACATGCATATACACTCACACACACATATATATATACAGTCACACACACATACTCGTAATACACTCACACATACACACAAACACACACATACACTCATATACTCATACATACACTCTCATACACACGCTTATACATACACACACGCTCATACATACATACACTCACACACACACACAACTCACACACAAATGCACATGTGGATGCAGTATAACATGTAGAAAGGAGAACGGGAAAGGGTAACTATTTGATAGTGAGGAAGGATGAACTTCAGGTCATGGACTCGGGAATACTTATATTTTGAAGATACATCACAATAAAGAGCTGCTTTGCTTTTTTTTTTTTTTGGCATTGCTTACCTCAGAGGATCACTCACGGTGGTTTTCTACATGTTTCTATATTTTGAAATTCTACAATTTAGTAGATCCTCATGTGTTCGTACCATCCTAAAATATCCCATCTCCGGAGCCACGTTGTTCCCGTGTTGTGCTTGGACCTCAGAACTCCCTCCTGCAGATGCTGGTTGGTGCACAGCACAGAACTGGCCAGAAAGACGCTGGTGGTGATTAGATGCCAGCACCGTTACAGAAGTGGCTTCTTGATCAACTTACCATGCACATAATGACCTGGGAGCCAGGCAGTAACAGCTCTGGCTTCTTCAGGCAAATGTGGTTTGAATTCATTAAAAGCTTCTGGAATTTCCTCATCTGGAAAGAATGCCAATGAGGACAAATGAAGCATTTTTAGACCGAATCGCTCATCATTGCTGGGCGCCATGGCCCATTCCTTCACCACAATTCACGTTTCATCCCTCTTATATAACCTTCCTGACTCTGTCCCTCCATGCACGTCGGGTTTTCAGAACTCTGGGTCTTCAAGATTCTGATGCTCAGGACTTTTATGATTTTCAGCTTTCCTAGTTTCAGTACCTAGGATTACGGCATTCAGAACTCTGCCTTAAAGGATTTTGATCAGTGATCAATTTTATATGCCACTTGATATATTAAGAAACTGTCTATCCATTCATTCATATTTTCTTAAAAGTTTTTTTAAATGAAGACTGTTTTTGTTTTTGTTTTTGTTTTAAATAAAGGGCTGGAGAGAGATCTCAGCTCTTGAGAGTGTATATGGTCTTGGAGAAGACTCAAGTCCAGTCCCCAGCACTCACTTCAGGAGCTCCTGGGGATCCTGGCCTCCTTGGACTCTGGACTCTCTCTCTCTCTCTCTCTCTCTCTCTCTCTCTCTCTCTCTCTCTCTCTCTCTCTCTCACACACACACACACACACGAAATAAAAATATTTTTAAAAACAGACTCCCCAAGCACACTCCTGAGTGGCCTACTTTCCCCAGCTAGTGTCAATGCCTGTTGGGGGGATATGACATTCATGCCATACCAGCAAACCCTGTAATATTTTATCTAAGATTTAAAAATTATGTACTAGCAGTATTCCTTCATCATAGCATTTGAAAATGGTCTTTAATCACTGTAAATCTGAAGCACTCTATGGCTTCGGAACTATCCAGTTTCTACGGGCTTACTAAAATTTCTTAAAATTATATGAGCCTCTTCTTTGATTTGATTTGATTTTTTGCCACTTCAATGGAAACTTGCATTTGTAAGCCACTATAACCACTAACGTCAGTTTATTAAGCTATATTTGCCTAACATATTTCTAATGTCCTCTAGTTCTTTCACGCCCACCTGCTCAGAGGGATGAAGTGTTGCGTCATGGTTTGTACTGATTTTCTCTGTATCACTACACTCATTTCCTAGATTTTTTCCTGTTTTATGTTTGTATTCCCCGTTTTCTTGTATTTTATTATCTGTTAGGGTCTTT
Organism: Arvicanthis niloticus; assembly: GCF_011762505.2. Classification (NCBI taxonomy): domain Eukaryota; kingdom Metazoa; phylum Chordata; class Mammalia; order Rodentia; family Muridae; genus Arvicanthis; species Arvicanthis niloticus. Next base: position 14,549,534 of record NC_133435.1, read on the forward strand.
TCCTATATTTCTTCGTCTCCCTCAAGAACCAGGCCTTGAGTTATCAGTTTGTTTACAGATTTACTGTTGTCTATCTCATTAATTACTCCCTTTATTTTTGTGATTTCTGTTCTTATATTTTTTCCTAGCTTTCACAGTCAGGAATTTAATGCGTTTTTGCTTTTGTTTTTCCTTTGTAGCTATTGATCGAGACATTTATACCATCAGACACTTAGTTTCCTGTGATTCATTCCCTCAGCTGAACCCTCTGTTCTCATCTGGAGTGTTGTCGACGGCATTCTTCCCCAGAACTCCCACAGTACCAGGGGGTATTGTCCCACAACCAACTAGTTGTTTAACACAATTGTTTCATAGTTGGATTGAGCTGGTCTTGGTCAGCAGCATTTTTAATATTTCTATTTATGGGACTAGCTTTGAGCCTAAGTAGGTAATTATTTATTGGGTGAAATTTCCACATATACTTGCAAAGGGCATGGACTATCTATAGGCAGGTGTAATATTATATGCCATACGTAGGCATGCATTTGCACACACATATTAGATATGTATTTATGCACATGCACACACACAAGACCTTTGCTGCTGAAACGTCGAGCTTTATCTTACCTGTACTTTATCCACTTGACCCATCTCACACTGAAACCAAAAACTGTCTGAAAGAGTTCTTCAATGATTACTGCCGCTGCTTCTTTTCCTCCTTGTGTTCCTGCATATTTTGCAAGAACAAAGTATTCTAACCCGCCACTTCGCCCCTGCAGAATGCGGCTTTAACATTATAATGTGTCTTTCCTGGCCTCCTCTACTGCTCTCTGCCTTGAAGATGACTTTGCTATCTGACTGAGACTGAGACTGCAATCCCGGTTTCTTTCTAATTGTCTCCTTTTACCTAGGGAGTCATTCTTTAGGATCAGCTTGTTGAATTTCTTAGTTTTAAAAGTATATCTTTTGGCCAGCATGCAGTTAGTTGACTTTAGAGTATACATAAATTTAAAAACACTTTTTTTTAAAAAAAAAAAAACGGGCAAGATACACGTGTTCACTTTTAGATATATGAATATACTATTTGGTCTTAATTCTGACATATCTTACTTCTAATTACTGAGACACTGTTGTATTTTGTGAGTTTCTGAGGCAGTATAAAAGATTTGAGCCTTTATTGTGAATTTTAATATTCCCTATCACATCTTGAATTCCCTTATAATTTAGATTATGTCACTTTTCCCCATTTGTAATCTACATAGTACTTCCTCTGAATACTTCCATCCCTCCCCTCTATCACACTCTATAATCTCTTCTTTATCAGAGCATGTGATGCTTGCTGTCTCCCTTCAACTTATAATGAGGTCCTCTTCAATTCTTACATCTACAGTCAAGTCCCGGAAATGTTCATCACCAGCCCCTTTGCAACGCTATCTTTTTATCCTTTTATTGGATGGTGTATGTGCAAACATGATTGGCAGGGAGGATCTCATTTAATCTTCACAACACTCCTGTGAGGAGCTTGCTGTGTGTCTTAGCCACTCTTCTACTGTTGTGAAAAAACACCATGTCCAAGACAACTTGTAAAAGAAAACAGTCAATAGGGGTGTGGTGGCTATTCCTGGTTGTCAACTTGACTATATCTGGAATAAACTACAATCCAGAATTGGAAGGCTCACCTGTGATCCTGATCTTGAGGCATAGTGGCTATGAAAAGCTTAGGCCCAGGCAAGGTAGTACACACCTTTAATCCAGATCCAGGCTTGGTACACACCTTTCATCTGGGCCACACCTTCTGCTGGAGACCTACATAAGGACATTGGAGAAAGGAAGACTGTCTCTCTTCTTCGACTGCTTGCCCTGTGGGACTGAGCAACTGTTAGATCCTTGGACTTCCATTCACAGCTGCTGCTGACCATTGTTGGGGAGTTGGACTACAGACTGTAAGTCATCAACAAGTTCCCTTACTGCATAGAGACTACCCATAAGTTCTGTGACTCTAGAGAACCCTGACTAATACAAGGGGTCTTGCTTATAGTTTCAGAGTGTGTGTTCATGACCATCGTGGCAGGAAGCACAGAAAGGCAGGAATGGCCCTGGTATATAGTAGCTGAGAGCTTACATTTTATCCACCAGCAACAGGCAGACAAAGAACTGGACTGAGTTTGGCTAATCACACACCTCCTCCAAGAAGGCCACACCTACTCCTCCTGATCAAAATAGTTCTACCATCTAGGGATCACGCCTTCAAATATATGAGTCTATAGGAGCCATTCTCATTCAAACCACCACATTGCACTCTTTGGATTATGGCCATATCATAATGCAAAATGTATTTAATACAACCTCAAAGGTCCCCACATCTTTTAGTCTTTACACAGATTCAAATCCAAAGTGTTTCTGCCTCTGTCTCCCTGTATCTCTGTTTCTTTCTCTGCCTCTCTGTGTCTCTTTCTTTCTCTCTCTCTCTCTCTCTCTCTCTCTCTCTCTCTCTCTCTCTCTCTCTCTCTCTCTCTCTCTCTCTGTTTATCAAAGGGGCTATCTTAGAGTGGCTTTCAGTCTGTGATCTGAGGAGTCCAGCACTGGTTGTCCTCTGTTAGAAGGGCCAAGGATCTCACAGTTGTTCAGTCCAGGAGATGGGATTTCTCAGCAGTCCTTGTCTGGTGCTGGAGTCTCAGGGGAGTCCTAGAGAGATGGCAATTTTCAATGCATTTTGGAATCCTGAAGAGGTAGGTTCTAACTCCATCAAAGGTATGGCTGAGGATAGATGCTTACCAGTGAACATGAAGGCAGACAGAGGAAGGCAGACAGACAGGTCTTTCCATGTGGGCTGACAACAGAGGTGGGGTCCAGACTTGAGAGGGTCTTCCACCTGGAATAACCAAGAAAAATCCCCCATGCCTCCCAGTTGCTACAGTTTTAGTTCACTCCAGATGAAGTCAAGGTGACAGCTGAGATTACCAATCACACTGTACTTAGTCCCATTGAACACGTATGGAAATAGGAGACAGAAATGTCTAACAAGAGAAACTTCAATTAGTTAGAAACAAAAATGACATAGACAACTATTCTTTAATAATTTTTGTTTTATGAGACAGAATATCAGATAGGCCAGGCTAGCCATGACCTTCAATCTTTCTGTCTCCATTGCTCAAGTGTTGGGATTATAGGCAAGGAACTCTACACTTGACTTACAGAAAATTTAAATCAAGCATATTCCTACTATTTTGACTGGTCAATATTTCATAATATCCATATATATAATATATGTGTTTATATACATATATGTTCATAGGCACATACTGAATAAACTATTTGTATACATTTTTCATTGAATTAATATTTTCTCATTGCCGGGCAGTGGTGGCGCATGTCTTTAATCCCAGCACTTGGGAGGCAGAGGCAGGCGGATTTCTGAGTTCGAGGCCAGCCTGGTCTACAGAGTGAGTTCCAGGACAGCCAGAGCTACACAGAGAAACCCTGTCTCGAAAAAAAAACATTTTTTTTCTCACCAACATATGTATCTACATAATTATATTTAATAATCAAAAGTTCTTTGTGTATGTAATTTAGTAAATTGGTTCTCATTCTGGGTCATCTGGGTATTTGTTTTTCTGTTTGTTTACAAGTAATGCTGTGATGGGTTTTTTTTTTTTACATGTGCTTTATTAACTGCTTTGGAACTCAATCTAAAAATTAACCTCAATTTTTAAAAGGTATGTGTTTTTAAAAGGGTTGAACAGGAAGTCTATTTTCAATAATTAACATAGTATAAGCAAGAATTGCATTATATTATATATTATGTTATGTTGTGTTGTGTTGTATATTCAAATTTTCAACTTCCTCAATATATTATGATTTGATATCACAAAACTGTATACACAGATATACACACTCAAAATTGAAAACAGTGGTTAATAATATGTTTCTATTAAAATAAGATAAACATATTTGTCATTGGACAGCCAATCAAACATTTCTATGGATCAGAAATACCCAGCAGCAAATGGGAACAGAGTTTCCAGGAATATGCAGAGGTACCCAGAGTGCACCCTAAGGAAGAGAATCCAACACACCCCACTTGCTGTGACAAAGGCAGCCAGAGTTCACTCCTAAGGAAGAGGACTAAACACACCTCTCGTGGTAACAGGTCACTCTTAAGCTCCCATGAGGACTAGGCTCTGTGATAAGGCTGTTCTATTAATAAAAAGCTGTAGGCTACAGCTGGATTCTATAGATCATGTTGAGTGGATGAGTGATTAAAGAATAGTTTCATCAAAGATAGGGACATGGCATAAAGGAGGAAGGGTGATGGGATAAGGGGTTCTAAGGAGGGGAAATAGGGAAAGGCAATGACATCTGTATTATAAATAAATAAAATATCCAATAAAAAAAGACAAAAGAAAAGAAAACAGATATCAACTATCAAGTGTGTGGGGGGAACAGTGAATTGCACTCTAGACAAAGGAATGTAAATTCACCACTTTATACATCTGCGTGAGCCTAAGGGGCCCTGTGTTCCCATGATGGAGTATCAGTAAGATGGCCTGCTGTTTCTCAGTGTCACGGGTCTTATCATTGTCTCTGTTCCTTTTGGAATAGTGAACAAGTGCAAAAGGCACGCAACTGAAACAGTGTCTTGTGGTACCTTCAGTGCATTAAACCACATGACTTAAGAGATTTTCCTTATGGAGTCCTGGGACCTTCGGCATAAAAGGAGCTCCACTCCTCTGAGTTTTGACTACAAAAATAATACTCAAAGACTGTCCTTCATAGCTGGAGGTGATCAGTTTGGGCTTAAAAACTGTAGTAAAAAGCAAACATATAGGCTAAAACATTAAGTCTTTCCCAACTCTGCCTTGGAAGGTCTAGGTGGTGCATATAGAAAGGAGTCTCACCGATTAGGGGACCTGCAGACACAGAAGGGGAGAGGCAGACAATGCAAGATGAAACTGGTGCCTTCCGCCCAGTTTCAAGCCCTTGCCCTGCCCATCTATGCCCCCTGGGATTATCCTGAAGCTGTGGCACACTGTCTCTGCTCTGATGGGTTATGAAGAATGAGCAAGGGTGCAGTATTTGGTATGCAGTCTGGGCAGCTCAGTAATGCCCTTCCTTGTATTTGATCTCACTCCTTCCCTTAATCAATTCCCCATTCCCCTCACTCTTAATTCCACAGGATTACACTTCCCACTAAGGTGTTAACAGATAATCCTTTGCCCTTGGCTCTATTTTCCAGGGAACCTTGCCTAAGACTGTATTACAATCTGACAGATAACTTGAGCCACAGGCTGTATTCTGTCCCTAGTCAGTTTTTCTCTTTATTCCTGGTAGTCCTTATGCAGAAAATCCAAACTTACAGTAGTGCTAGGCTGTCAGACGGAGCGAGTGTTTGGGAGTCCTCACAAGTGGTCCAGCACTGAAGGTGGACACGGACATTACAAGACGATTCCTCCTACTGAAAACTACTTTCCTTCTTCAGAAAAGCCAAGTCTGTCAACAAATTGCATTAAAAATCCAGAAGGTTGAGTGTTTCAGCTCAGGGGACTGCAGCAAATGGATTCCTGATTTTTCACCACTACATCTGAGTACAGGGAGGGATTCCTTCTATGTGTCCCTATGGGTCTCATTCTCTCACGTATGTGTAGTTAAGTGATGGGATATGCCAGGTTTCTTAATATAATCTTTTTGAGAACTTCATATATGCATACTGTATTTACATCATTTCCAAAATCCTCCCGTGATTCCCCAGCCTTTCTCATCTTTTGTTACTATTGTCACACACATATATGGCTACTGAGTCCACTTAATAGTCATCTTATGTGTACATGATTAGGGCTGAGCTCTTGGAACTGGATATGGGTGCATCCCTGGGGAAAACGGAGTCTCCCTCTCTCAGTAGCTACTGCCTGCCTGTAGCTCTTTCTCAAGGCATGGAGCCCTTGTGAGATTTCCCCATCCACACTGGCATGTCTAGTGGTGCTAGCACTATGCAGGTCTTGTTTAGGTAGCCACGTTGTTGAGGTTTCAGCAGTGCAACTTCCATGTCAAAGCTAAAAGCTATTATCTCAAAGATGACATCCTGATCTTCTGGCTCTTGCAATCTTTCTGACCTCTCTTTCGAAATGTTCCCTGGGCCTTAGGTGTATGTGGTTGCTCTGTAGATAGATGTACCAGTTGGGCCGAAGTATCCATCAAGGTCACTCACGCTCTACGATTTGATAAGTCACCCAGAATAGAGTAATACAAGTTTAGTATTAACTAACCAAGATGTAAGAATGATATTGACTACTAACATTGTAACTAAATGTCTAGAAAAATCCCAATTGAGTTCACATTTTAAACATGTGTAGAAAGCATTGCCTTACTTATTTTTTTTTTCCAAAGCCACAAAGACCTGGAGAACACCAGCCACAAGAATTAGTGTCCTTGTTTACAGATTCACTGCCACACACGATGCATAATCACAGTGCTTAGCTTTGGCCAGCTAACACCCTTAACTGGCCTAGAGCTGCATCTATTGCACACCCATGTCTTTAAAATGCTTCACCGGAGTTGTCACCCAACTTTGCTGCAATCTGTCCCCTGCCTGTGGAGTGAACTATAGTTCCCACATGTCTCCAGTGTTCTTGAAGTCCACTACAGCTAACCTAGCCTACTTGAGAGTCTTGGGCCAATGAAAGACCGCCAAAACCTATGGTGGATAGCTCTTAAGGAATAATAGTTCAGGTTGTACTTAAGCCTCTGCATGCATGCACACATGCATGCCCCTTCCAATACACACACACACACACACACACACACACACACACACACACACGAGAGAGACAGAGAGAGAGAGAGAGAGAGAGAGAGAGAGAGAGAGAGAGAGAGAGAGAGAGAGGAGGGGAGTGAGTCCTGACAAAGGCAACTTAAGAAAGAAAGGGTTTCTTTTGGCTTGCATGTCCAGAGGGATAGAGACCACCATGGCTGGAAGACGTGGTAACAGGAGCAGCTGGGATCTGCTCACATTGTGTCATCACACAAGAGGTGGAGCTAAAGAATAGGATACAGAGCAGGGCTATAAATGTCTCACGTCCTGCTCTTGTAACTCACTTCTCACTTTCTTCTCCATCAAAGCTTCACCACCTGAATGTTCCACAACCTTACCAAATAATGGCCCCAGCGCCAGACCAAGTGTCCAAACACAAAAGCCTTTGGGGGACATTTCACATTCAGAATTTACCACCACCTATGTCTCATGTACACTCTAAACCATGGGCCTAACGAGTGGGACAGTAGGCAAAACAGTCACCATTTTTATTGATTTCCTCCCTTTTTTTCCCCCTGGCTGTCTGAATTAAATTAAATTAAAATGAAATGTAAATATTATGAGAATTGCTTCAGTCATTTCTCATTGTGGAGTATTTATCTTTTCTTCCATTAAGGATAATTCTACACTCGTATCACCTATAGACATATGCATGTCTATACATTTAGCATATTTCCTAATTGAGATCCCTGACTGTGTTGTCATTGTCTATATTTGTATATATTGTGTGTTGTCTACCACGTACAGAGGGCTCAGGGGTGAGCATGCATGGGTGTGTGGACCATGCACATATAAATATCCAAAGAGGCCAGAAGAGCACTTTGAATCCCCTCCAACTGGAGTTGGAGGCTGTTTTGAGCCTCCATGTTGGTGGTGGGAAATGACCTCTGAATCTTTTTTAAGAGCAGCAAGTGCTTTTAACCACTGAGCCACCTCTCCAGCCCCTCCATTAGTGTTTTGACTGACTGTCTCCTGACCTGCTTTTTATATAGGATTTTTAACTGTTATGAATCTGAAGAGAAGTAATCAAGACAAACTTCCCATGTAAGGCATGCATGCCCAAGGCTATCTTCTTACAGTAGGAGAATGTCTACTTTAGTGACTTAGTTATAAATGAGAGGGCAAAGTCAGCTTTTTAATCTGCAGCAATTAAATACCTACCTGTATCAGTTCCCACCTTCCTTCTTAGAAACAGAGGTCTAAGTTCTCGGTTTGGCCCATGACCATTCACAATTAAATACCTGACAGATATTACCCTTGGGGCTGGGAAGCATCTGGACAACGTGGAGTGATCTTAAAGAAAAAAAAGTAGGTTACTTTCACTTCTTGTAGCTCCATAGGATGTGAGTGTGATGTGGGAGGCAAAGCAACTGTAGTGAAATGTAAGGCACCACGTTAAAGAGACCAGCGGAGAACTTGTAGCCTGGTCCATGACTACATGAAATGGAAAACCCAAGAAACAGACCTATCTTCTGATGAAACTGATAACTGAAGGGGCAGAATTAATTACCTTTTAATTAGAGTAAAGATGTGGTTCTCTTTTTGAAATTTGGATGCCTGTTATTTAAAGCTGAGTCTAGTCTCAATTATACAGAGGAGTATAACACAAGGAAAACTTATGTTTTATTCAGTGTTATAGCCACAGGACTTCGACACTGGGTCTAGAACAAGGTAAACGTTCAATAAAATGTTTGTACAAGGAATATATTTTCATGTTCAGGCTTGAGAGTGGTACCTCTGAAATTTTAGTTAATTCTTTTTTTAAAAAAAAATGTGTTTATGTATATTTCTTTTGTGGGTGGGTGTGCAACAGAGTGCATGTGGAAGTCAGAGGACAATTTACAGGAGTCAGTTCTCTTCTTCCAACACATGAGACCCAGGATTGAACTCAGGTCATCAGGCTTGTCCGCAAGCTCCTTTACTGCCGAGACTTCTCAACAGCTAGATAATTCGATGTACACACATTCCTCGCCATGTCTTTTGGATTCTTGTCTTTCTATGACTTTGGATCCCTAAGAAAAACAACACACTCCTTTCTGTAACAGTTGCCCTCATAGACAGCATTTTGGAAGGAAGTCTTTCCTTTGGCCCCTTGTGTCCTAAGAATGGCTGCACCTGAGGGATGCACAGCACTTAGATACCCTTTTCCTTGGAGCATACCATGAGCAGTGGATGCTCTTGAATAGATCCCAGCCAAGCTCTGGCTCTTCCCAGTCAGCTCTCTGCAAAGTTTATACCCTTATTTAATTGCAGTTACATCCTCGCCATTCCCCTGGGGCCCATCTTTATAGAGAAAAAGGCAGTTGGCTGGGGATGCTAGAAGTGAATATTCCTTGCTAATTATTTAATTTTCATCTGGCACAAACCACAGCCTCTTAACATTAGTGAGAACGGTAAATCAATTACCTTCCTTTGCAACCAAGGAGCCTAGCACTTAAGACTCAAGACAAATGTGCCATGCTTTCCATGTCCCCAATCCTAGCCGATGAATCTGCTTTTCTCTTCCGCTCACAATGTGGAGAATGGCAGTGGATGCTCCAAGCTGATGAAACTGAGACACGGGTGACATGGGTGACACTGCAGTGTACACAGGGGTGACACTGTAGTGTACACAGAGAGCCTTCCCAACAGGAGAAGCTGTCCTTCATTGCCACCACAGTCAATCCAACCTGGCTTAGAGCAACATCCTGATAGTTCCCTGATGGATGTGTTGGGAAATGGAGGCTGGGAGAGGCTTTATTCACACTGAGTCACACCACTTCCAAGTAGCAAGGTTGGGATACGACTCAGGATGCTCTGTTTTAATTCAGACCCACTCCTGGTTGGTTTGTTGGTTGGATTTTGTGTCTGTCTGTCTGTCTGTCTGTTTTTAACTTTTCCCAAAGAGAAGATCTCTAACGTTCATCTTTCCTTCCCTAACTCTTATTTGCCTTCTCAAACACAACCAGAAGCCTTTGCTTCAGGACACTGTCCAGGGCATCCTAGGCCTCTGCTTTAGACAGTGTCCCTTGAACAGGATGCTGAATATGTGCCGCAAACGCTCATTGGAATTTTATATAAAGTCCCTATAGGCTCTTGCGTTTGAAGCCTTGGTTCAGCAGCAGGTAGCATCGCTTCCAGGGACTGTGGGATCTCTAGGTGAGGCCTGACTGGGAGAAGTGGATCACTGGGGACAGGCCTTCAGAGATACAACCAGGATACTCTCCCAGTACAAGCTGTGTTGGCTTCCTGAGTAGAACACTGAGCAGTGAGCAAGCTCTGTCAGAACCTTCTGCTGCCAGTGGAAGGGTTGCCTGCTACCATGCTCTCCCCACCATGATGGGCTGTGTCCCCTGAACCATGATTCATTGTAACCCCTTCCTCCCTCCCTCACCTTGCTTCTGTCAGGTATTTGGACAAACTGAAAGGTAGCCAATACAATGCTTCCTATGGGTTGTTTACTCTGGTTCTCTCGTGCTCTGTGTTGAAATCCACCATGACTACAGATGAGCCATGGGAAGGTTACAAATTCAGATATTCTTTTTATTTCTTATTCCAAAGTCTGTGTACTTGGCCATTATGCCATAATGTTTTATAATAAATGTGTTTATTAACTTGACTGTCTCCTTCATGGGCTTTTAAGTTGCATCAGTCTCAAGGCCAATTGCAATGGCTAATTTTTATTTGTGCCTCTATCATGGCATATATGATATCACAATATATGTGATAAATAATGAGAACGGGTCACCTTACTGAAAACCTCAACCCCCTCCTTTTGCCTTTAAATTTGTTATTATGGCAACATGAATCTTTTTTTAAAGGACATAGATCCAAAATACTGTACTAGCAAAAATAAGGAGATATGGATTCATCTTTAGTTTTGTAACATGCATACATGCATATGCACACGAATGTGCATGCACACACACATGCATACATGCACACTGGTATACACACATCATTGATTGTCCCTTCATGTACTCTTAGAAATATGACGGGGAACCCCTCTTAAAGAAATCCCCATGCAAGGATATATCCACTGTGGCTGTTTGGTAGTGTTGCTGTCCCGACAGTTGTCTGTACATCCAAGGACATGTTAGAACTGTCCTTCCTGATCCCTTGAGTCAGATGTGCTTCTGGGACTCAACTTCAGCTCAGTCAATGCAGATAGAACTGACAAGGGTCACCTCCAAGTAGAAGCCGCAGGAGCCCACACATGTTCTCTGACTGTTCTGGTAGCTGTAGTGACTAGGAGTGACTGAAGGGCAGAGCCCCTGCTGACCCACAGTGGACACTATGGCTGACATACCCTCACTCTACTGTGAGGGTCTCTTACCCTCACAGTAAGTTGATTGCTACCATAATAAACATACCTTTGTCTATCCTGATGGAGATTCTGTAGAAAGTATACAATGGGGTTACTGGGGGCATTATTTGCCACAGAGGAGTGAGAAGAAAGGTTCTTAAAGTATGCTTAGCCTCCAAAGCTCCAGATCCTGGGGAACCTTCAGAACCACCACTAAGCCTGAGAAAACTCTGAGTCACAGGAAGCTGCTGTTCAAATGTCCCCCATCCCACTAGGAGCTGAGAGGGTTGAGATGAGCCCCAGTTCCCACCGCAGGGATTTCACCCAGATGCAAAAAGGAATTTCCAGGTTAAAGGGTAACATGCCATTCTGGAACGTTCTTCTGGAAGGCCTGGTAAAAGCAGCCAAGGAATCCTGTGAGAGACTGCAGTAAGGTTGTGTCTGGAGGAAGACACACCTGTTGCTCTTGGGAAGTGCTTTCTGGCTTTATAATTTTATTATATCTTCCATCTTGGCTGGTTAAAAGATTCATTTATATATTTAACCAGATTTTCCCAGGGTGTAAATTTCCCCCAGAGATAAATTAAACACTTTTAGGGATCCAATCAGTCTAGGAGGCCACCAGGGTACCATCCACTGCTTTGCAGCAGCAATTTGCCAAATGGTACCCCAGTGGCTTCTGCAGACAATGCACATCTGCAGAGAACCTTCCTTTCGATTGAGGAATTCACTCAGAACTCTCACCACAATAGGAGGACAGCTGAGGGTAGGAAATGGGGACAGCGAAGTGTCTTCTTGCTTTTCTCTTCCCTTCTCCTTCAAGCTGCTGTGTCAGTGGAGGATAATCCAAGGGCAATGAAGGAGTCAGACTCAGAACAGCCCTGGGATGCAAGCCTTTCCTGTGGGTGAGCATCTCTTCTCTAGGGAACTTCCTGGCCCAGGAGCCTTCCTGTTCTGCTGGGATTCTGGATACTCAGGGCCCTTCCTAGGCTGTATTTCTAGGGATTTAACCCATAACCCTCCTTGGTCTGTCTCACTTCATCTATATATTTCAGTGCTATTCTTCCTTCTGGTAAGGTCTTGCTTTCTGTTATTTATTATTATGTGAACAATTAGCAGCCACTATGTCCAAAATACCATTTTAGTTCATTACATTACCAGGTGCGTCTGAACATAGGTCACATACAGCCAAGAACAGCTCTAAGTGTAGCCTCACACAGACACTGTAGTTACTTAAAACATCATGAGGATCTCTTTCCTCTCTCTCTCTCTCTCTCTCTCTCTCTCTCTCTCTCTCTCACACACACACACACACACACACACAAACACACACACATACACGCACTAAAATTTTTAATTAGAATATTCTGTAATGGATTTCATTACAGGAATTTTCTAACAAAATTTAGAATAAAAAATTATTTATGAGTATGTATGTATACATGTATTGTGTGTTTGTGTTTGGGTATTTTCAGGTGCTTGTAGGTGCCCATAGAGGACAGCCCAAGGAGTCAGATCCCCTGAGGCTGGAGTTCCAGGTAGTTATGAGCCATTTGACAAGCAAACTCCAGCCCACTGCAAAACAACAAGCCCTATTAACCACTGATCTGTCTCTCCACCCATACACCCCAAATTTGTTTTTACTGATTTTTCTCTCCTCTTCTTGCCCCCCACCTTGTACTTTTCCACCCCCCCCCCCCACGTGTTTCCTTGTTGCTTTCATGTCTTGTGTGTCCGGTTACTCCCTCCCTCCTCTTCAGCACCTCTTTTCTCTCTCTCCAGCTTCTTCTCTGGTTTCATAGCTACACCCTCACTCATCCCCAGTTCTCTGCAATACATAGAGACTTTATGAGCTAGAGTCCTCATCTCTGAGATGTCTCTGTGATGCTTTTATAACTCATTTGCATGGTTGTCAAGCCCGAATGACAGTTTCCTGTTGCAGTGTGATAAAGTTGAACATGCCTGGCTCGTAGACCTAGTTTAAGTCTTACCTCCTTACAGGCTTCTTGCCTCTACACTTCACTCTATCCATCTACAAAGCTGGGCTCCTCGCTGCACCAGCTCTGTGATGTCACAGTAAGCATCAAGTCAAAACACCTAATAAGGGTTCAAAAGGTGCTGAGCGTGGAATAAATATAAGACTTCTTGTATTTCATCACCTCCTGGGTGTCCAAAGAGGTAGGTGCGGAGATATAAATAAGTCATTGCTTATACCCAATAGAAACTCCTTCTCCTGGGTTGTTTTCTGTGGGTCAGGTCTTGGCGTTTGCACAGCAAGCATTTACTGGCTGAGCCATCCCTTTAGTCCAACTATACTTTCATTAAGAAGTTAACTTGGATGGCAAAAGGGTGGGGCTTGCAAATCACCGAATCCACCTCACAGTCGGGGTGGGGACAAGATGGAGGCAGGAAAGTGGAGTTGAAACCCAGGATGTTCAGGAACTTCTCTGAAGTCATACAGTGCTTTGCTGTCAATTCTACAATCCTCACCTTTGTCCCTCACTCCCACCCCCACTCCTCCTCCCAGCCCATCCCACTCCCACGTAACAAGTCAGCTGATGAGTGAGAACCCATCAGCGCACCCGTTTTGGTCGTGTCATCATAACAAAATAACGTGAAGGGTGACAGCTGCGCAGATCCAAGGCTCTCTTCTCTTTATTGTGACAACATGTCCCAAGGAAGAAAATATTTGTGGATCTAACTTTTGGATGTGAAATAGGTGTCAAGCTGAAAGTTACTGACTTCATGGTGCATCCAGTATGTTCTGGGTGACTCATGGAAGGGGACAGATGCTTTCCCCTCTCTTCCTAGACAGCAGTATTTTTATGGCTCTACAGGCAGCTCCCTTCTCCCAAATCAGCATATGCATTGCTAATTAGACATTGCTAATTAGCCACCCATCCTGGAATTTCATCCAAAAATTAATGATTTGATTGGTTATTCATAATCTCACACATCCTGACAGCCAGCCGCCAATTGAGAAGAGAAATAATATGCAAACTGAAGATTTATCCTCCTTTTTTTCCCAATGAATGAGCTTTTCTACGAACCAGACAGCATGCGGGAAGACTGCGGATGCCGCCACTCTCTCGACGTGTCTAGAGCGTCTCTCAAAGAACCTGGTATTTTCTAAAGCAGAATCAGTTCCTTAGGGTATTATTTTTTTCCCAGCCAGTGAGTAGGCTCAGCAGGTAAAGGTGCTTTTTGTGAAGCTCAATAACCTTAGTTTGATCCTCAGGGCCCACATGATAGAAGGAGAAAAGAAGCTCCTACAAGTTGCCTTCTGAGGGGACATATGCATGCCATAGTGTGAGCATGCCCTCAGATGCTCACAATAAAAAAAAAAAAAATCAATAAATGAAAATGCAAAGTTGGTTTTTTTTTCTTCACAGAGATAAGCCATCAGGAAATGGGGTACAATGCAATGGTTTGGGGGGATAAAACAGAGACCTTGTACAAAAATCCCCAATTGAAAGCTGTGACAGGAAAGTGGGGTGGGATAAGGGAGGAGAACTTTGCTGGGGTCTGGAAGTGGCAGCCAGGCCCCTGGGAAGAAGCCTGGCTTGCAAAGGATGCTGAAGGTCCTGTTTGGCTCTGCTATGAAAGCAATTTACCAAACAGACAGCAGAAAACAACTTCCTGGGAAGAAATCTTTACAGGGTCCTCAAAAATAGTTGAATGAACCTTCATAATATTCATATAATTTCCATGTATGCACAGTACATAGAACTCCAGAAGGCACTGGAGGGAAGGGAGGACAGAAAGGGGAGGAGGAAGGGGAAGAGGGAAGGAGGGAGAAAAGAAGAAAGGGAGGGAGAGAGGGAGGGAGCTGGAGGACACCATCACCAAAGTTCATAGGTCTATAAAGTGTGAAATTTAGACTACTAAATCTACTAGTGATTTTAGCTATCTCTTGTAACATAGCACCCATCGACATTGCCTCTTTCTTTGCTTCTTTCTTTTGGTTTTGATACATGGTTTCATGTATCCCAGGTGGGCCTTGAACACACTTTGTGGCCAAAGATGGCCTTGAATGTCTGACCTTCCCATCTTCACTTCCTGAATGCTGGGGTTATAGATATGTGCCACCACACCTGGTTTATACGGTTCTAGGAACCAAGCCCAGGGCTTTGTGCCTGTCAGGCAAGTACCCAAGTGTGCTACAGCCGCAGTCCAAGTCTTCTGTAGCACCAAGTATTCTTTAGGCAGTTAAAGGGAATTTCAGAGAGCTTGGGGGAAATCACTCAGCTGTCTGATGGGCTGCTGACTGCAGAGCACAGACCCTACTTCCAGACGCTGTAGTAGGAGTCTCCACTAGACACAGCTTCTCCAGATGCTGTAGTAAGGGTCTCCACTAGACACAGCTTCTCCAGATGTTGTAGTAGGAGTCTCTACTAGACACAGCTTCTCCAGATGCTGTAGTAAGGGTCTCCACTAGACACAGCTTCTCCAGATGCTGTAGTAAGGGTCTCCACTAGACACAGCTTCTCCAGATGTTGTAGTAGGAGTCTCTACTAGACACGGCTTCTCCAGAAATGGAGACATAGAAGCATGAGCAGCACCCTGGCATCTTCACTTTGGCAACAGATAAGAAACAAACACAGTCACCAGCATTCATTAAAATTCATCACTAAGAAAACGCCTAATGATATTTTTCATGAATCTGACCTGAAGCTGCTCCCCAGAGAGAAATGAAATTACATCTGACTTAGTAATGTGCTTTCATTATCCTGGGTCTTAGAAGAGAAGGAACTCTGAAAATGAATGGGGAACGTGTCCTCCCCAAAGCAGAGCTCAAAGTTATATTTGTTTAATCAATAGCATTTGAGAGGCTGAGGACACAGCTCAGTTGCCAGGGTGCTTGTTTAGCCTGCACAAAGCCCTGGGTCCCATTGCCAGCAACGCATAAACAAGGCATGGTGGTATACACTCATAATCCCAGAACTTCTGAAGTAGAGGCTGAAGAATCAGGAGTTCAAGATCATCCTTGGCTATATGGCTTTGTCATGGCCAACCTGGGCTCCTTGATACCCTTTGGATGGACAATAGTAATTCTCAGAAAGCTGCTCAACAGATTGCCTAGGGAGCTTTCTCTATGTCCTTGCCTAGGCTACATCCCAAGCCAATTAAACCCAAGTTTCTGGAGGTGGGACCAAGGCATCAGTGCTTTTTATAACTTCCCAGGTGATTACAGCTGTAGCCGAGCTTGAGGGGTAATGATGTAAGAGATAAGTTGTAAGGATGATTGGAGGGTTGGCCGCTGTCACTGGCTTCCCTCCTCCTGGTGCTGTGGGTCCATGATCTCACAGTGCTAGTGATGCCTCCAGGTGAACACAAATGACTTCTCTACCCCTTAATTCTGGATGAAGCCGTATGACTTCTTCTGTCCAGTGGGATTCCACAATATGATGAGTGGTAAGGTCTCACTGGGAGATAGACTTGCTCGCTAGTGTGATCTCTTTTCACTACAAGAAATAAATGTTTCAGTCAATCACTGTATGAAGAAGTACAGAGAGATAAGGAAAAAAAGAAAATGGAGTCAACACACAGAACCAAGTCTAAGAACTCACACATACATCCCTGAAGACATGAATGCAGTCCTATAGACATGAATATGATGGCGCACACACAGACAAGTATTTGAGGTAACTAAAGTGTATTTTAAAATGTGATGAGCACTGGGGAAATATTTTTAAATAAATCATGTTCGGAATTTTTAAAAAGACTTAATTAGATGGTCAGTCCATTTCGGGTTAAAAAAAAGGGGGTGGGGGAAATAGGGTCTCAGGTTGAAATGTTTCTAAAGGTAAGCTTGACCTATAATGGCTCTTCAGATGTAGACCTTGGGATGAGAGCTTTAGTCTTCGTAACCCTTCAGATGTTTAAGTACAAAAGATTTCTCCTTGCAGACATGGCTGTCCTCTGAGAGGCTACACCCAGCAGCTGACTCAGACAGATAAAGAGACCCACAGCCAAACAGCAGATGGAACTTGGGGACTTTTATGAAAGATTTGGGGGAAGTATTGAGGGCCCCGAAGGGAATAGGAACTCCACAGGAAGACCAATAGAGTTAACTAACCTGGACTCTTGGGGCTCTCAGAGACTAAACCACTAAGCAAAGAGCATACACAGGCTAGACCTAGGCAGATGTAGCAGGTATACAGCTTGGTCCTGTGGATCCCCAACAACTGGAGTGGGGACTATCCCAAAAGCTGTTGCCTGTATGTGATATATGTTCTTATAGCTGAGCTGCCTTGTCTGGTCTCAGTAGGAAAGGATGAGCCTAGCCCCACAGAGACTTGATGTGCCAGAATGGAGGGATACTTGGGGCATGGGGGGTTCCACCCTCTCAGATGAAGGGAAGGGGTTGGGGGAGGGATTGTGGGAAGGAGTGACGTGGAAGTGGGGAATGATCAGGATGTAAAGTGAATATATATATATATGTGTGTGTGTGTGTGTGTGTGTGTGTGTGTGTGTATTTTGTTGATTTCTTACTTTCATACAAGCTTCTACCTAAATGCATAGTTAAAGTGATATCTTGATTCATTAGTGCCACAGGCAGGTTTGGCAGCAATTCTCTCTCTCTCTCTCTCTCTCTCTCTCTCTCTCTCTCTCTCTCTCTCTTTAATTTTCAAATTTTATCTTTACCCAAATCTTTCCAGAATAACAGGATTTTCGAAAGCTCTTTCTATGTGATTACCACCCAAATGGTAAGGTATCCTAGACTCAACAGTAGTAGGTTCCTTGTGTGCTGCAGGGAATTCTGGGGCTTGTGGAAGGGCAGATCAAATGATCAGGTGCAGAGAGGTAGATCTTACTTCTAGAGTATCCAGTATCTGCATCTGTGTTTTTATGGTTCAGACGCCCTTTCGACCCACAACAATATTTCTCAAACTTTTTTGAAGAACAGACACATAAAATGTCTGGTTACAGACACAGATATTAACAACCACATCTCCAAGACTTTCAGTCTCAGAAAATCATGCTGAGACCTGAGAATCTGCATTTCTAAGTTGATATCCACTGACCTATATGAAAGGCAATAATCCCAGTTTCCCAATGGAAATTGCTCTGTAGTTTTTTAGTAGAGAAGTTTGTGTGTTTACAATTCTATGATTAGTTTCTTTTCCATTGTTATATAAAATACTCTTTTAAAAACACACCTTAAAGGAGAAAAGATTTATTTCTGCTCACAGTTCAAGGTAAAGTCCATCATAAGAGGGAAGTCACATCTGTAGGAGCCTGAAGCAGCTTTATCACCACAATAAAGAAGCAGAGAACTAGGGATGAATGTATGCATGTCCAGATTCCCTTTTTTATCTTAGACTGTCTGTGATCCCCTTGCCTAGAAAATGGTGCCACCCATAGTGGGCAGGTCTTCCCATTCTAATTCAGGTAATCAAGATTATCCTAAAAAAGTATGTCCAGGGGTCCATCTCCCAGGTGATTCTAGATTCTGTCAAGCTGATAATTAACATGAACCCCCATATCTGGAGAATAAAAAGAGTCAGCTACCTCAAATCTTATTACAAAAAGCTCATCTTTTTAATAAACAGCTACTTTTCAACTTTATATTATTATTCTTGAATACCAGTCAAAAAATTCTCACTCTTCAAGAAAGCTTTATCAGGTATACCGTGCCTTATGCTGGTATATACAGTTCTGGGAATAAAGCCCAGAGCCTCATGCATGCTAGTCAAGTGTTCTACCAACCCAGCAACACTCTGACCCTGATTGTCTTAAAGGTCAGATGTGAACTTGTCTATCTCCTCTCAGAGGACAGGTGATCTTTCTGACTCATCTGAGAATCTTCTACTGTGCCTTGCGTGTGTTTTGTAACAGAATAACTGTTCATAGAAGCTAAATGTCTATAAAGCTAAACATCTATGAACGAATTTCTATGGGAAGAAGGCTCAGAAGGTGAAAGAGTAAAACGTGAAATGATCAATCTGCACTGTCAAATACAATGGCGTTAGCCACATGGGGCCATTCACATTCCCTTAATTACAATAGTATGGGATTAAAGATTCAGTTCTAAACCACAGTCATCAAGACTGTGTAGTATTTGCAAAAAGAGCAGACAAATGGATCAAGGGAACAGAATAGGCAGTCCAGAAATGGACACACATACACACAATAAACTGATCTTCACCAGAGGCAGGAAGGCAACATACTGTCAAAGGCTTTTCTGTTCTGTTCAGAACTCCACAGCTCTGGTTCCAGAAACTATCAAAGGGAACTTTAGCTGCCCAGGACCCATCCCTCCCTGCCACTAGCTCTGAAGACAATTACCAATTGATTAATAGCAGACTTCAGCCTCAATCCTGGGTGATGGTGAGGGAGGCAGTGAACTGTGCTGCCTGAAGGTCTCACCTTCCCTACAAGTCACAGGAACTTTGAATCTTAGCACCCAGCTTCATGCCTTGCAAACTGCAGAAGCACAATTAAGGTTATAAGAACAGAGAGGATGGGTGTTAACTCACAGGTGTCATTGGTATAGCGGGATCAGGTGCAGTGGGTCATCCCAAGTGGACATTTCCTTTTTAACTTCTTAGTGTCTGCCATGCTTGAGTTTGCTCCTCACCAAAAAGATTGTGTTTTCAGTCACTCAACCTAATACCCCTGAAAGATCGATCTATCTATCTATCTATCTATCTATCTATCTATCTATCTATCTATATATCTGAGATACTATCTTGGCTCAGGGTTTCAGGCCATCTGGCCAGGGACAGGATTTTGTGGTGGAATCTCTTTCTATGATAATGGCTCCTCTTGAAACACAGCAGGAAGTAGGTACCTATTATATAGCCTTCAAAGACCAGCCATCTACAGCCCCCAGCTAGACCTCACCTTTTAAGGATTCAAAAGCCTCTCAAACTAGCTTCACCAGGTGGAGACTGGAGTGTTAAAACAAGAAGCTGTGGAGGCCAGGCAGATTCCATTAGTAACAAGGATATCCAGCCCAAGCCTTGCTCTTTGGATTTAGCCCAAGGGCTCTTCTGACCCTGGTTATAGACCACACCCTCTACCAGAGCAGAAGGCTATTTGTTTCCTGCCCAAAAGCAGGCCTACATTTTCATTAGGTTCTATTCCAGCACACATGGCTCTGCTTCAGTCTCCTGAAGCTATTTTGAAAGGAAGGAAACTTGTTGTCTGGGCACTCAGGTTTAATTTTCCATCTCCTTTGTTCTTGTGAGTGTTGTGGAAAGCTCCGTGCTCCCGAGGACATTCTGCTATGTACTGCCATCGTTTTCATTCTCTCCCCTCTTGCCAAGAAATGCAAGAAAAATAACTGTCAACTTTTTTGCATATATAAATTTTAACAGCCCATACATGTCAGCTAATCTTTTATCCAGGAAGGGAAGCCTTATTCCAAGTGATTGAAAGTTGAACTACTCAGACTTCCATTCTTGCGGTGTAATGGGATCTCTGTGTGGATGTGGTGTTTTGTGATTAGTTCAATTCTGTTCCCCAAACCCATGAACTCTCATGGCTGCCTACGATGTATGTACAAGGGTGTGATGATTGGCTTCAAGAACTGTTTTCATCTCTCAGGCCAGGTAAGAGTTCAAACAATCTTGGAACACCTACAAAGACGATATTAAATGTTTTAAAAGGGGTACAGCTGGATACTACAACTTGGCGACCCCAAAACCGAGGAAACATCATGGAAGATGGGGTGGGAAAAAGGTAAGAGCTGGAGGCTGAGTAAGATTGCTGTGTAATGCTGTCTTCTGGACTTGACGTGGCTGTTGGACATATGAGCTCATAGCAGCTGTGATAGCCAGTCAAGCCAACCAATACTCCAGCATGGGTGTTGGAAGGAAGCTACACAAGGGACCTTTATGAGCTCCTCCTCTAACCGAGAAGTGATTGGTAGATGATGGCTAAGGAGGGGGGAGGAGAAAGAATCATTTATCTTGGGGATGTGGTTCTACAGCCGTGCACATGTGTGAGGCACTCACTGGCATCAGCAATTTGTTAAAAGAACAGGGCATGAAGGTTGGAGGCAAACTTGTTGGGAAGGGGTCTGTGAGGAGTTAACGGAAGAGGAGAGTTGGGGGGTGTGTAAGACATATCTGACCGCTGTTGAGAATAGACCACTCCAGACCACGCGGTTCTAAGGGGGAGAAGGTTTATTCAGGAGATGGGGCAAAGGTGGGGAGAGGACGGTGGAAAGAGAAGAGAGAAGAGGAGTAGAGGCCGGCCATGACCACGTGGAGAGAGAGGAAGGTGGGGGAGGGGACAGAGACGCAAGAGGGTAAGAGAGAGAGTAAGAGAGTAAGGGAACAAGAGAGTGAGGAGGGGGCAAGCAGCCCTTTATAGTGGATCGCCAGGTAACTGTGGGGAGGAGCATACCTGGCTGTTGCCAGGTAACTGGGGAGGTGGAGTTTAGACGGAATACTAACAGGGTGGGTCTGATGTAAACAGAAAAGTGGGTACAGCTAGGGATATGGTTCAGTTGGCAGAGTGCTTGGCTAGCATGTATGAATTTCTGGGTTCAGTGCCTAACACCATATAAATCCCGTGTGGCAGTGTACACCATTTATTCCAACACACTGGAGGTGGAGGCAGGAGGATCAGAAGTTCAAGGTCATTCTGGAGTTTGGGACCAGCTTGGACTACAAGATATCCTGAGGCAAAGGATCAAAAGAAACATCAAGACAGATGAAATATTGGTATGCAACTGGAGCTCGATGTCAGTCAATAGAGAAAGCAGAGAGGCAGGGAAGACACTCAGAGAAAAGAGACATTGACATGTACGGTGGACCCACTAAGGAAGCAGAAGGAAGCAGCATTGACCACCCTGGCCTGAAGACTGAAGCCCAGATCGTAGGAATTATGTAAGGTAGTTTGGCAAACTCAAACTCCCATGTGTGTCACACTTCCTATCCTTCCGCCCATGGGAGACAGCATTCATCAATTCCAGCCCACACCTTTCCAACCAACCTGAGATGAGATCTGCTTTCCATCCTTGGTGTAGGAGTACTGAGATAAGTGAGGTAGAGCCATGAATACCTTGTTGACTAGTTAGTAGCTAATTGGATAGGCAATGGGGAGCCATTAAAGTCTTGTAAGCATGGGAGTGACATGGTGGGAAATGAGAGCTTGTAGTTCAGGGTAATTAACTTGGCAGTGCTATCTAGAATGAATGGATTCCAGTGGTTAGAAGACTGAAGGCCAGTTATCCGAAAGGTTGCTGCGATGGTTTGTGGGGAGCAATCATGTCTGATATTGAATGAACACCAAAAAAAAAAAAAAAAAAAAAAAAAGGAGGTGCAGATTGGAGTGTGAGAAGACTCTAAATGAACTCTGAGGTTTTCTGTAATTACCCTAGCAGAGAAGAAAGTAGTATTGCCACAGGGAGGGGAGCCTGGGCTTGGTGAGGAGGTCCTGGACTTCTTGATGGGGAGAGGAGGAGGAAGAAAAAAACGATAAAACAAAACATGGATTTAGACTTATCTCTTCTATGGAGAGTAGCTTTTCTGAGCCAGAGCCTATCAGAGAATTGAGTGTAAGGGGAAAAAAAAAATAATCATTTAAAAGCAAACATTGTTGCCCTTTGTCAATGAGCAGGATGTAAAAGAGGCTCCTGTCTACCCAAATATCTGAAAAACTGGAAAGTCTTAATTAGTAATCAGAAAAGGACACCAGGAAGGGAAAGAGTATAAACCCACTCGTTGTGTTCTTCCAGTTTCAAATGCTTTTCCAACCCAGGCGACTTCCACTCTAGTAACAGTGATTGACAGTCAAGAATGTGTCTAGCTCGCTCTTTATTTTTCCCCTGGGGGACAGCACTTGAGTTCCTGATTTTTTTCAAACTCCGAAGCAACAACTGAGTTGAGTTAGGAGAAATTCACCCCCACCCCCTTAAGGGAGCTTTCTCTGAAGGGAGCAGATTTTATCTCAGTGTTTCATTTTGTTTTGAAACAAGGTTTCACTCTGTAATCCTGGCTAGTCTGGAACTCACTTTGTGGACCAAATTGCCTCAAACTCACAGAGATCTTCCTCTATCTTGACCAATGTAGGGCCATGGAAGGGTATTTTGGTTCTTGGGTTGTGGGTGTTCCGCCAGCCCCCCAGAACCCAGGCTCCTGACAGGAGGTCTAATCTCCATTAACAGGCCTCAAGCCCTAGAGAGATTTACATACTAATGATGTACCTGAAGGCCATAGGGTGGAGCCAATTAAGCATTCTTCCCCACCCCTCCCCCCTCTTTCCCTCCCTATTTAACTCAGGTCTGCCTTGGGTTTTGGGGGTTTGCTTCCAGATCCATCCACCATCCACCATGACACTAAAGCCTGTAAAAACCCATGGACTTTCTCGTGTTTGGGGCCATGTGGAGAGGCCTTTAGTCAGCCTCTGTGCCTAACTTCCAGCCTGGAGGAACCCAGAGCATTCCCAGCCAACTACCCACAGCCAGGCCTGAGGAACCCTGCATTCACCAGCCACAATTACCTACAGACCAAGGCTTGCAGGGCCTCTCTTTCTTTTCTGGAAGATGTTTCTAGAGTGACCTATTCCAATTGGTTAAAGGAGAACCATAAAAGAACCAACTGAACAACAAGAATCTACTGCCACCACTTTGCTACAACAGCAGATTTCGTTACTACAGTCTACATTTTATCCTACAAACACAGATAGCTATAGCTACTACTATTGGCCTCATCAAAGAAGCTTCTCTTTACAGTAATTGGAGACCTACCCAGAAAACCACAACTGGATGCAGAGATCACCTGATCATGAAGAGCCCAGGCCCCAGTGGATACATCTACATCACAGTTCCTTTATCTATGGCTCAGGGAACATGGTAGAAGAAAGGGCAGAAATATTGTCAGAGCCAGAAGAGTAGGAACTCTGCTGTGATACAGTCTCTCTCAGAAATGACATAAATAAGACTAGAGCAATATCAATATTGATATTAATTAATGTGGAAGAGATCCCATTTCTAGACTTGAACTATGGACAGCAGGGAAAAGAATTAGCTTCTCCCAGGATGAACACCTTTAATATATATATATATATATATATATATATATATATATATATATATATATATCAAGTGCAATCAAAGACCAAGAGGCTTTCAACTGAGAGGGGGAGTGGGAATGGAGGGGGGGTAACTAGGAGGAGCTGGAGTAAGGAAATAAACAGGAGAGTGATGCAATTCTGTTTCAAGTAAAAATTTTAAAAATTAAAAAGAAAACCAATATTTTAAAACGATCAGCAGATGTATTTTGAGACTTCTGTCCCAGAGGAAGTTGTCTGTTAAGCTGTGTGCTTTGAAGTGTTTGTTTATACTTAGAGAAGTCAAATGTGATGCTGCTGGGTCAGTTGGTGCAAGAACATCAGCAACAGGCTAACCAATAGCAAGTCCTGAGAGTAGAGGCTACTCAGAAAACCTGCTTTGGATTCTGGGAAAGCCACACAGCTGATATGAGATAGAAGAGACACATTATAGCATTGTGTATAGGCACCAATGGATAGGCTGCCAGGGATCCTTGCAGAGCCCAGATTTAGGAGTCAGAACCTTTCACATCCCGTCTACATCAGCTGGAAGAATGGACCACAGCTAGGCAGATGAATACACAGGCCATGGCAAAGATCACTGTGTGCTTGACTCCAGTCAACAAAACTGATCCATAGCAACTAGTAGGGGGTGTGGGGGAAGGCTTCTTAAACTAGATTTATTCTCTCTCTCTCTCTCTCTCTCTCTCTCTCTCTCTCTCTCTCTCTCTCTCTCTCTCTCTCTAAAAAACAAAAAGCATTTCCAAACCAAAAAATAGCAAAGAAAATTAG
The DNA here is from genome assembly GCF_011762505.2 of Arvicanthis niloticus. Classification (NCBI taxonomy): domain Eukaryota; kingdom Metazoa; phylum Chordata; class Mammalia; order Rodentia; family Muridae; genus Arvicanthis; species Arvicanthis niloticus. Next base: position 14,574,406 of record NC_133435.1, read on the forward strand.
TACAATGTTACCCCGTTCTTCCCCCCACCTCACCGCCACCCTGAAACACACATATTTTTGCCACCTTCTGGTAGATAATAATATTTGTGTTGTTAAATTTTTCAGGTTTTCTGGAAGGAAGGCGGGGGTGTAAAAATGGACTTATTTCATTAGCGTCTTTGGAAATAAAAGGAAATGGTGGCTTCACTATTGAGACAGAGACGCCAGCTCTCATATTCGGATATAGCACCCATCCCATTAGTATCGGTACTTCCTACTGGAGTTTGGGGTCGAGGTAAGCACTTAATTCTCAGCTTTCCTTAAGTATTAGCTAGTAGATGGGTGTGCTCCAAAGGGAGTTAAGCTCAGAATCATGCCTTATAAAGATAAGACTCGTTAATTATCTGGATTTTTTTTTTATTATCCAGACGTTATTAATACCTCTCCAGGATGTCTGTCTGCTGTAGATGAGCCTGTGCATTTAATATCAAAGATACCAATGGGAATAGGAAACGAGCAGGCATCGTGGAGTTCAGATGCAGCTAGGCCCCTTTCAAGGGCTCAGAGAGTCCTTCACCAAACCGGCCAAAGTTTTTTTTCACAAAACAGTGCACTGCCAAATGGTTTCTGGATCCTTCGCGGAGAAAAAACGGCAAAAGAGCCTGAAAGAAACCTCTTTCCGTAACACTAGTTATTGGCTAGACATTATACATCCCTACAATTACAAAATTTATTTTAGACTCAGTCATATCTAAGACTGGAAACCCCAGACTGTCCCATCTCAAAGTAAAAAAGCGCCAAGTTCGTCGTCCGTCCTCCCACCTTCCTCCTTCCAGGGTGTTGTCAGTCAGCTTCTAATTCCCTTTTAGTTTTCCCCAGCCTCGGTCCCGGCTGGCAGAGAGCTGCTGTTACCAGCGAGTGCCCCAACGCGGATAACCGGATTTGTCTCCTCCTCCCAAGCTGGCTGCGGATAGGGGACACCGAATTACTGCCCCCAAGGGAATCTCAAAAGTAGACAGAGCCACACGTCGCCAACCGTTCGTTTCTGTCGCTGGGTTAAAGAGGAGAGGGAGGATCGGGGCGCAGGAGGCACCCCGTCTTTCTCCTCCCTCCCTCTTCTCCACCTCCCAAATTTGGCAGCCTTGTGTGGCTCCCGGTCTGGGGTCTGGAGGGTGGGGAGTGTGGGTGCGGGGGCCGGCTGGAGACGCTCTCGCTAGCGCTGCCTGTGGCCAAACCCGCCTCGCGTCCCCTCTCGGCCGCACACGCGTCCACCGCCACTCGCGCGCTCGCTCGCGCTCTCGCCTGGCTAGGTCCCTCCTGCTCTCGCCCGTCTCCTTTTCCTTTTTTTTTTTTTTTTTTTTTTTTTTTTTGGTACCATAGAGTCGCTCTGAAAACAGAAGATAGAGGGAGTCTCGGAGCTCGCCATCTCCGCCGATCTCTACATTGGGAAAAAAAACATGGAGTCAGCTCCGGCAGCCCCCGACCCCGCCGCCAGCGAGCCGGGCAGCAGCGGCTCGGAGGCGGCCGCCAGCTCCAGGGAGACCCCGCTGACCCAGGACACCGGCCGCAAGAACGAGGCACCGGGCGCGGGGCGCAGGCAGAGCTATGCGAGCTCCAGCCGAGGTAGGAGACGCTGCGACCAGGCTCCGGGCAGGGGGGCGGCGGGAGCGGTGCGCCGAGCCCGGAGGGGACCAGGAACCCCGGGGGGAGCGCGCGCTCGGGGAGCAGGCGAGACGCGGGGTCCCCGGGACCGGTGCACGCGCGCGCGAGCCTATCGTGGTGCCCTGAGCGACCGGCACCCCCGCCCCTCCCCCCGCGGCCCCCCACAAATGTTGCAAACTTTTGCAAGCCAGTGCTGGGCTTGCGGGAGAGGGCGATGGGGGAACGGACCCGAGCATTGACAGCTAGGCGACTCCAACCTCACCTCCCCCTTGATTGCATGTTTTATTTTCTGCAAAGACGAGCTGGCCAAATTAAATACGATTCCCCCCACCAAAAAGAAACCGAGATGGGGGAATGGGGGGGAAAAAACTTTTAAAGCGGTAGTGTCCTTTTAAGAAGGGGGAGGGGGTCTGTTTGTGGCTACTCGCTTCCTGGGTTACCTTTTCTGCTTTTGACAGTTTCTCTCATACCCACCCCCACCACCCCGCGGTAGGAGTCGAGACAAGTGTTCGAATCCTCCCTCTCCCGGAAAAGATTGGGGGTTCGGCAGGAGTGAGAGACCTAGAAGTCTCAGGGGGAGCAAAGGGGGCGCTCCTGGAGCTAAGAGGGGCAGCTTTTCTTCTACAGCTCTGGGGTGGGTTTGGAGGAGAAGGCAAATGGATTGGGTCCCAGCGCGCGGGTTTGTTGTGGAGTTGCCTTGCCTGGCCATGCAAAAGGAAGAAGTGCAACTTTGTAGCCGGAGGTTCGGAGCCCGCAGCCTTAGAGGAGGCTGGCAGGGGGCGTGTGCAGCGCGCGGAGGGAGGGCGACGGTGGAATGGGGCGCTCCACGAGCTATCGGAGGGAGCGACTGCGAGGCAAACAAGCCGAGAGAGAAAGCCGAGAAAAGCACCCAAACTTATTTCTGCTCTGGGAATCCTCCGCTCGCCGCGATGCCCCGCGTTTCTGCGGAAACCTGGGGTTGATCAGAGTTGAGTGCTGGTTGGCCAGGGCTAAGGAGGCAGCCTTTCCTGGGCCATTGGTTCATTTCGTGTTGGTGTCTGGAGTGTGTGAAAGAGGGGACCTGGGGAGACGAGGTTGCTTGCTCCCCTCCGGTCGTTTTCCTAAAGTGGCCTGACCAGGAGTGGGGGAGCTGACTCCTTTCTTAAAGGTGTCAGAAGCTGCTGTGGGATCCCCATCCCCTCCTTCGGGGATGGGGGATTATTTATTTGAATGCTCCTGGAGTTTGCAAAGAGCAGGAGGAAGCTGCAGCTTTAATTACTGTTGTAAATAATGTATAAATCACGCCTGTCACTCCGGAAGAAGCGGGCTCCTGCGAGCCACCCAGGGGCTTGGGACGGAGTGGATCTCTCCATCCAGGTTCGGAGTCTAGGGGGTCTGGGGGGAGGCGAAAGGGGTACCGAGAGCCCCTCCCTTCCTCTTGGATATGCTAGTTGGAGGTAGGAACATGGCTGATCATGTGCTGGCTGTTTTACAGTATTCTCCCCTCCCGCCCCACCTTAGCCACACCCCCTGTCCGGGAGCTTTTCCATTCACGGAATTCAAGTACAGTAAAAGCCATCAGGATGACATATGCTGGGGTTGGGGGGGGGGGGTACCACTTAATTAAAGGCGATTTCCGAAGAGTGACTGCGTCGAGGCTCTGTTTGAATCAGAGGAATGGGGGCGACAAGGACCGGGACGAAAGGAAAGGAGGGGTGAAGGCTTGGGGTCGGGGGTGGCCGCAATGGACCACCAGTTCTGCGAGTTTGTGCAGAGCTTTTGGCTGCAAAGAGTCTATTTAGAGCCGGAGATTTGGAATGTGAGCGGGTTATGTAACAGGGTTAATCAGAAACGCTGGAGAAAATCCCCTTCATGTGTTTGGAAGCTTTTTTTTTTTTTTTTTTTTTTTTTTTAAAGAAGGGGTGCACAGTGTCTAGTAAGCGGCTCTGGTTTCTAGTTTGTGCCTTTTTTCTTTCTCTAGCCCCTCCCCACCTCCTCTGCTTTATTAACATCTTCAGGTGTCATTTCTGCCAGGTGTGTTCTCGCATAGATGGGGTGGCAGGCTGCAGAACCAACTACAAATCCGTAACTTGCAAATTATATAAAGCCGGGGAATTTGGTACCCCCCCCCCCCCCCCCCGCCTCCCCAAAGCTCCGAGGAACCAAAATAGAAGCAACTTGCATCTTCCAGGATGGCCTGCTGACCCATATCCCTCTACCCCCTAGAGCCCCCACCCCCATTCTTTGAAGAAACCCGGTCTGTTTCTCCAAGGAGATTTAATGGGAAGGGGGGAAGTAAGGCCCAGACACTCCACTCACATCCTGCACGCAGGCACTAGGTTACATAACAGTCTGAATGGAAAAAAAGGAAGGTCAGACATGGAAGCATCCTTTAGCCAACACAGCAGTAGTAATATCTTCCAGGAATTACTTGCAGTTGCAGACCTTGACCTCAGATGTAGTGTCTACTTCTTAGGGTTGCCAATCTCTCTCTCTCTCTCTCTCTCTCTCTCTCTCTCTCTCTCTCTCTCTCTCTCTCTCTCTCTCTCTCTCTGTGTGTGTGTGTGTGTGTGTGTGTGTGAGAGAGAGAGAGAGAGAGAGAGAGAGAGAGAGAGAGAGAGAGAGAGCATCTGGGAGAAAAAGAGAGACTATGTAGGTATGCTGGGTAGTTGTGAGTGCTGTGCAAATGGGAAATGTTTGGGTTTTTAGATGATGTAATGGAGTTGGCAGAATATGCAACTCGGCTCCTGGAGTGTAAGCATAAGAAAATTGGAGCTGGCATCCCATATTAATGTTGCATAAATTACAATATCAGAAAGAAATTAACCTACACACTAGGTGATTATGCCTCTTAAATACTTAAAACATAAAGGCACAGGCTTAAAGCACAAAGCAAACATCACCACCTCACAATTAGCCTGTTCCACCTCATGGAAGGTGAGTGGAGGTCCTGGGTGAATTGGGAAGCTCCCTGACTCGGGAAGTGTTTTCCAAGGGGCTCTGAGGGCTTGTTTGCAGCCAGCAGATGCTTGGATTCTATAGGGATAGAGGGTGCATTCTCATGACATTGATGTGACCTCATGAGATATTACCAGGGTAGATTTGAGGCTATTGCTACATTCCTACATCCTAAGAATTTAAATATGAAACGGATTAGAGGCCTTCAGTGCTGGGCTTTCAAAATCAGATGTGTGGTTTTATAATCTGGAAGTTGATCTCCCTGCACTCTTTACAACTCCAAGGGAATGGTAGCAGTCTAAAGGAAACCCTTCGATTTTCTAGAAAGTATTAATGATGACGGGTGTCATTCTGCCCCGTCTTTACAGCACCGTGAAAGAGGTGGAAGAAAATAAAAGACAGGCAAGAACCAACATGAAGAGTAAAAATGAAAGGAAAAACCCACCGTGAATCTTTAATTTAATGTGGCTTTCAGGGGCCTTAGGGAGCTGTAAGCATTGTGACATAACTGTTGTTAGGAACCGTTTCCAGACTCTCCATGTTATATGCACTCTAGAAGCTTGCATATCGTACATCACTAAAGTTATTCTCACAGGACCATGCATCATGGCTTTTAGGGCAGGTCAATCTAAGAGAAAAAAAAACCAAAAAAACCAAAACCAAAGGACAGGATTAATGCTGAGAAGCTGGGTGCAATTGAGGGACAGCCCCCTGGAAGCTCAGCTGAGAGTGACTTAAAAGTCAATTAACAGGGCCTGCTTGGCTTTGCAACTCAGAGAGATGCTGGAGCTGCCTAACTCCTGCACTCTGGAAATGCTTCCCCCTCTGTTCTTCTCTCCAGTCCCGGCTGATCCACATTCTGGAAGGTTCTCTTACCTAGCAGTATGACAACTTTTCTAGTGATGAATGTTCAGATAACCTTCTTTAAGGAATGAATGATAGTTTCCCTGGCTGGGAGAAAAATCCTTTGCCAGCGGGATGGGATGATTTTTTTTTTTTTTAAACCAAAGGACTTTAATTTTCTGGTAAATTGCTCATAAAAGCATTTATAATTATCCCCTTTAAAATGCAAAGGAATAGTTTTAGAAAATGCATTTCATGATAGTTAGGATAACCTTTCTGTTGCCTCATCCTAATTTCTTGTAAAGAATTGAATTATTAATCTAGAATTTGAGTCCTCAGTGGCTAAAATACTTATAGCACATCTATTCTCTCTTTTCTAAAACACTGGCACTCTGAGGAGCCCTGGTCTTTAGAACATGTCTGTGTGTAACACGGAAGTATGGCGATGCCTCTGCAGAGACTGGGTTCTGGCAACACGTCTCCTCTTGACTCTTCAGGACACATAGATGTGTGTGCCTGGGAGGGGGCCACACACCCCTGTGATGCAAGGCAGACTCCTGAAGTGGGGTGGGGAGGCACAAGGATACTAATGGTCAGAAGGTCCCCTAAGGATGACAATGTTCAGAGGACTTGTGGAGACAGCTTAATCACTTTAAAAAAAAAAATAACTTCTGTCTGAAGTTAACCCTTGACATGCAAGTAAGTAAAGCTCATGGGCCATCTTCTGGTCCACGTCAGACAAAGGCACACATTATTTCCTCTGCAGTCCCCACTTTGCATTAAGGAACTTGTGTGACTTTGGAAAGACTCACCGAATTGGATGCTATTGACAGTTAGATTCACAGAACATGAACTCCATGTTTAAAATGCTATTGTGTGCGTACATTGTCACGTGTGGGCATTTGTGTACATGAATGTGTAAGCTTTTGGGACCAGAGGTCAGTGTCAGGTGTCTTCCTCACTTGCCCTCCACCTTTTTTTTTTTGATAGATCTTCTTTTGAGATAGAGTCTTGCACTGGACTTAGAGTCCAGTGATTCCACTAGGCTGGTTGGCCAGTGAGCCCCAGGAATCCTCCTGTTTCAGCCTCTCCAGTGTTGGGATTATAGATGTGTGTTCCCACATCTGGCTTTTGTATATGGGTTCTGGGCACGTCACCAACTGAGCCAGCTGTCCAGCCCTCATGTCCTACAAATTCTTGCGGCATGTGTTATTTTTCAGTGAGTTCTCCTTCTTCCCCTGTGCATCTCCCGACTCTGACCTCTGTGTTCCTGTGAGAACTTCTGAGTCTCAGGAGGCAAAGTATAAAGCTGCTTTTAAGAGATAGATATAAGTGTGTGTGTGTGTGTGTGTCTGTCTGTCTGTCTGTCTGTCTGTCTGTCTTTATGTCCTAATACGACATCATCTGCCCCTCTGCTCCTCATTCTCTAAGTCTTCTATGAACTGATACAGGGGCCTCTAAAGCAGGTGTCTTCCACTCCCTCATTGGAGATCGCTGATCCATCCACCCATCAAGATGAGTTATCAATTCTCTTAGAGTAAGGAAACTTTGAGCTTGAAAAGGCTTCAGCTACCAGAGCATACACTAATCTAGAATGTAGAAAACGTCCCCAAGTCCAAAAATCTGTCTTGCTCTGTGTTTAGGCTAGTGGTCCCTCTTTCTTCCTCCTCCCCTCCCCCTTCTCTTTCTTATATTTATTCTTGTGCCTAATTTGCCATGGGAAATGTTTAGAACAAAGCTGTTAAAACTTTTCATCCATGTTTTAGGCTGTCTAGTAATAGAATTGTGTAATTTTTAGGTTGACGCTTAAAAATAACCCAGATGATTGGTGTTCAAGTCTTGACTTCTATATAATAAACCACAGTTTTACGTTTCACTTAGGGCACCAAGGCATTGCCAATGGATTGATTTTTTTTTTCTGTCTGACATTAGATTAACACCATTTTTATTAGTAGTAGTATTAGTATTTGTAGTATTATTCATATTATTATTATTATTTGGTCTTTCCTCTTTGAGTAATTTTTTTCTTTTTTTTTTTTTTCTTTTCTTTTTTTGCTGTGTGGTTTCCTTTCCTAGCCTAGAGAGAGAGAGAGAGAGAGAGAGAGAGAGAGAGAGAGAGAGAGCACCAGAAAGGTAATTGAATCTTTCCTTGGAGTTTCAATGTCTCACAGTGCTGTGGGGTCACGGTTCTGAGCATGAATTCTGATTGTACATTACAGAACTGAGAATGGAGCTGGCGTCGCAGACCGGCTGAGGTCTGTCCTGATACCACCTGGAAATGATTTTTTTTCTTTTTTCTTTTTTTTTCCTGTGAAATCTTTAGCAGGACTATTTGCTTCTTTGTTTTCTGTGTTGCAAGAAGCAAATCAGAAATTCAATTAGTTGCTCTGGGTTACTGGAGGGTTTTACTTAATAGAAAATTGTCAACCAGATTCTAAAAGCTTTTTGTTTATGTACCTATTTGCTTCTTTGAGACAGGGTCTCACTATGTAGCCTAGGTCTCAGGGTGATCCTCCTGACTCAGCCTCGGGAGTGCTCAGACTACCGTTGTCTGCTAGATTCTTCTTACTTCTTTCTCTGGTGTACCGGTTCTTAACTTCCTAATGCTGCAACACTTTAATACAGTTCTTCACGTTGTGGTGAGCTCAACCATAACATTATTTTATTGCTACTTTATAACTGTAATTCTGCTACTGTTATGAATTGCAATGTGGATATCCGATATGCCACCCCCAAAGGGGTCACAACCCATAGGTTGAAAACTGCTGCCCTAGAGTTATAGAAGATGTTAAATCCTCTTTAAGTATTCAGGGAGGCAATTCTGTTTACAAGTCCTGTAAATGGGGTGGAAACCACCACTAACTTGACCATTCCTTTGGGGACACTGGGGGCATCTCTGTGGTAGGGAGCTCACATGCCTGGAAGGTTAGGAAGCTCCAGGGTTCAAGCACATAGGAAAGAATATTTAGAGGCCCCCAGAGGAAGTCCTTTTCAAGCTGTGGCCTTTGGGAAGCATTTCTGGACCATGGAGCTGGCTTCCTCAGCATCAGCATCACTACAGAGCTGGCTTCCTCAGCATCACTACAGAGCTGGCTTCCTCAGCATCAGTGTCACTACAGGGCTGGCTTCCTCAGCATCAGTGTCACTACAGAGCTGGCTTCTTCAGCAGTATCACACGATAACACTTGACTTAATGTGCATTATTGATTAGCTTCTGCAGTCTCTGATGTCACTGTGTTTGGATTCTTGGTATTATGATAACCAATAATAATAATAATTATTATTATTAATTTATTGACTGTTTTTGGTAAAGACATCAAGAGGATTGCTTTTAAAAATGTCATTATAAGAGAGAAAGAGGATATGATAAAAATGAAGGGACCACAGTTCACTGGATCAGAAGGCTGGCTTTCAGCCCCCGGTCTTCTATGCTAATGTTGAAAGGAATTACAACATTATTCTTCACTACAACATTATTCTTATAAAGACAAGTCAACTGGCTTTTTTTTCTCTTCTATAATTTGTAGGGACAAATGATTCCTCCCCCTGCCCACAACAGATTTTTATGTCTTTCATGACATGATATCATTATAAATTGTGTCACCATGTCACATGAGATGGTCCATTAATGATAACATTTCCTAGTGATGGGTTTATCTACAAAACCTGGGACCTGATGCCTGGCTGGTGAGCCCTGTACTCAGGGATGCTGACAGTACAGGTTTCCCACACCTGCAAAGGTGGAGGAGCTTGGGATATCTCAGAGTGAATTTCTCCCCTGATTCTTTCACCAGAGGCTGGAGTGAGACAGCATATTATGGTATACAGGCTATGTTACCTCTCAGGTGGAGTCATCTTAGCTGTGTGATTGGGTGTTGGCGCTTGTGATATAAATTGTCTCAAACTGTTCTGAAGTAAGAAAAAAGTTTCCACATGCAGCCAGCAGTCACAGTAGATGAAGTCCTCTGAGACACAGGGAAGGGTACCACTTAGTGTAAAATCCTCAAGCTGCTGAAAAGGGTATGCACCATTAAAAATACCTAGCTTACTTTGGGGGAGGATTTGACTGAATACTGATGGAGTTTATGAAATATGAATACAGTGAGTCGCTGTACGTAAGTGGTAGGTGTGTATGAAAGAAGAAGAAATAAGATTGTGTATAAATGACACTCTGAAACTTGATGGGATTGTAACGTGACAGGAATGGTGGCGTGTGGGTCCATGCTTCACAAGGGGACAGACAAGCAGGCTGAAAAATCCACCTGTCAAACTTGATGTGGGACTAGAAATTATAGAACAGAAAAACCAGTTGACTTGTCTTTATAGGCATAGAATATCACCAAGGATAAACAGGGAGCTTAAAAAGAATAGAGATGAAATTTCCAGAAAATGGGGGCTTGGGGGAAGCCACACCGAAAAACCTAGAGGCGAATGTTTGAATTGAGAATGAGGTGTGCTAAACACAGTCATAAGCATTCCGGGCTATCCACTCTTGCAGTGTTAGGTGTTGGGCTTATAGTCAAGTAAGACACGACTATGAACTTTCAGTTGAGCAAAAGAAATCACCTTGATCTCCCCAAGCATAAATATATATACAAGAACTCAGAGCTACATAGGATGTCATTTCCCTGCCTTGTTCTGATTAATTGACAGCCTATGCTATATGCTTTTTTCCTGAAGGTGACTTTAATCTCTAGACACTGACATGTCTTGCTGAAGTAGAGGAAGGAGAACCCACAAGCTAAAGTGTGTTTCACTGGGTGAGGTATTTGGGGGGTGGGGTGGGAAAATAGTGAAATAGGGCAAGGGACTAGTGAGCAAAGAGGTTAAGATGCCCATTGGGGGCTGGGAATTATGGGCTGTGGGTGAAGGTGGGGACAGAGACTCTGTGTGCCAAAGAGGCGTCAGCTAAGATTTGAAATTTTAAATTACCTTTAACAAGGACAATGAAAACGAGGCACGGTGACACTTTGAGAAGTTATGATGAACTTGTCGAGATTGCCAATCGACAAAGGCAGGTAAGGGAATATTTAGAAAAACAGACGGCCAGAGCAGATCTGAAGGGCAGAGAGATCAACTTTCTGGGGTGTTGAGGGAATTGGTGGGTGTGCTTATTGACGCTTGCAATTAGTTTTAGAGAAACCTGAAGAACTGGTCAAAGATGGAGGAGAGACAGCCAGATGTGATCCTCAAGTTTCAGAAGCAGAGAGCCTGTCTCATCCATGTCTCATCATGAACATGGCAGAGTCACGGACAGGAGTGAGCAGGTAGAAAAGAGTGGACCTTGAAACACCCAGTCACAGAGGCACCGAGTATGCTTATCAGGCCTGAAACCTGTTAAATAAACTACACCTCTTTGCATTTTCAGTTTTCAGTTGGGAAACCAGTGGATGCTGAAAAAGCCATGATACAGTCTGAGCTCCACAGGGGCATCGGCATGCCAATGATATTCTCTCTAAACGTGCAGGGCAGCTGGGAGGGTGAACTGCCCGTAACTCTCAATTGCTCAGGTAACGAAGTATGGAGAAAGCTAAGCTCGATGAAATAATGTGATTCCTGTGATGGTACTCGGAGTGGGCTGGCTGATGTGACAAGTGTGGAACTGCTAAGTTATGTTACCTTGCTCTGGTTCTCACTCCCACTTGGGGTAAGCACACATGGACAGAATGTGGGAACCCGAGGGCTGTGTGCAGAAGAACCAAGTGCTAGCCCAGATAGTATAACATTTCACAGTGTCAGAGATGACAGCCAGAGATTGGCGCGGTTCACTGAGATTTCTCAAGACCCCCACAGAGCTACTTGGAAATATGGAAGCCATGCTGAAAGAACTTCTGGAACATTCTGAACCTTGCCTTTGGACCTGAGTGTGGGGCTGTACATTAAGCACGAACACACACACACACTCCTCACATTGCCACTACACCTTTAGTTAGGCAAAATGAGAGGGTGAGAAGGTGTCCTGAGACCTCTCTAGCCCAGCTCCACCCCACTCCAGAGAAGTGGAGGCACCTATCAGCCTGGGATCTGTCTGAGATTACATCCCCAGGTGGCAGTGAGGGTGTGACCAGAGCCCAGATTTTCTGCTCTCTCATCTCATGCTCCTTTCCACTCATGTGCAGGTCCTCAGAAGTCCCCAGGGGGAAAAAAGCCACCAATTCTCTCCCCTCCAGGAACATTACCCTGAGGATATTTAAATGCATACACAAGGTCATCTAGCCTGGTGTGATTCTGTTATGAATTAAGGTACATATTTATTTTTTACTACATTATATTTATTTATTTATTTATTTATTTATTTATAATAAAACATATTTATTATAATTAAAGTAGACAGTGAGTCTCATGTCCTGTGTCCGTAGAAAGTCAAATATGGGATGCAGAGCTGAGCACCTGCTCTTAAGAACCTGCTGGAGCAGGCACAGCGGTGCATACGGTAAGCAGTGACTCTGCCCAAGGAGGTCCTTCCTCAGAGCTAAGGTTCAGGCTGTGCTCTTTTTTTTGTTTTGTTTTGTTTTGTTTTGTTTTTCGAGACAGGGTTTCTCTGTGTAGCCCTGGCTGTCCTGGAACTCACTCTGTAGACCAGGCTGGCCTCGAACTCAGAAATCCGCCTGCCTCTGCCTCTCAAGTGCTGGGATTAAAGGCGTGTGCCACCACCACCTGGCCAGGCTGTGCTCTTGATAGAGGTGTTTCCAAGGCTAGGTGTGCAAATAGAAGGCTGCAAGGCCACAAAACAAAACAAAACAAAACACCCTCATCACAGTAGAAAACTCTTCTTTCTTAAAAATGATTTATGTGCTTGTTTAACCCACTGAGTCCAGTTGGTGCTCCTCATACCCGCAGGTCTACTGGCACGTGGGCAGTCTTTCAATGGCCATATACTTAAAGACAAGTGACTGTCGTTTGAAAGAGAGTACAAGCAGGGTGCAGTATATGGGAGGGGTTGAAAGGAAGAAAGGGAAGAGGGAAATGATATTATAATCTCAAAAAAAAAAAAAAAAGAACCTTTAGAAAGTGACTCTTTCTCCCCAGCAGCCGTTAGCTGCCAACAGCTGCTCAGCTTGGGTTAGGGCCTTGGGAGTCCCTCCTGAACCCCGTGCTGGAAGTTTTAACTGGCTTGATCTTGCATAGGTCTTGTGCAGGTAACCACGGCTATTGTGAGAGTTCTTGAGTGCATTAGCTGTGTCATGTCCAAAAAAGAGCATTCGCAGTATCTGCCTGCTCTTCCTGCCTCCTGTTCCTGAGCCTTGTGGGGGTTGGGGGGATGGGGGTTAAGGGAGTGGGAAGGAGTGGAGGTGGGGGGATGGGAGGTGTTCTTAACATGAAAGAAAGTCTTTGATTTATTCCGAATTAAAAGAAACATCATCATTCCCTGCAGCCTATAGAGAATTGTATCATTTTTTAAAAGTTACAGTATATGTATGAATGTGTATATGTATATATTGAATACAATTGTGTCAGTAAATGAACTTGGACCCAAAAACTTAAATGAAATAATAAAACAATCAGGTATAGGTGTTGGCATTGTCTGGTTTTCTTTTTTTCTTTACTGAGGTTCCTGAATTATGAATGTACATTTAAAAAATTAATTATTTAATTAATTAATATAACAAATATGAATGTATAATTTTTATAGTAATAAAACAATCTTTTTTTTCTTCTAAAAATATAGTGTGTTGTGAAACTGGGGGTGCATTGAAGAGTCCAATTCTGAACTCAGAGTCTTACATAGCATTCCATGATGTTTCAGAATCATTTGGGTTTACTGCTCTATGGAACAAGACATTTTGAAGGTCACATTCTAGAAAGAAGCTATCCAATCTGATTTTAGGATGGTTCAGGTCTGGGAATTACTTGGCCCTTGAAATACTCATGGTCCAATGCCCAATGAAATATGCAAATTCTAAGCCACTTTGTGTGTATGCACATGCACACAAACACACACATACACTCATACATGTGTGTGTAGGAATACACACGCACACCTGGGTATGCGTACACAAGTACATACGTACACATGCTCTCTCTCACGCACACACAAAAGCTTTTCACATAAAGTGTTTGCATTTATCTGAGCTTCCACTGGTATTTTTGTTTTTCTTAAAATAAACATCATGGGTCTGAGAATTAGCTGCATCATGTATTTAGGAGATATATATATATATCTTATATATATATCTATATATCTATATCTATATCTATATCTATATCTATATCTATCTATCTATCTATCTATCTATCTATCTATCTATCTATCTATCTATCTATAAATGTCAAGAGCCCTGTCCTGGGTGAGAGGTAGATAGAGACATTATGGGACTTTGGCATGGGATGGGAGTGGGAAATAACGTCTTCACAAACTCAAGTGGAGCTCCAGGTGCTGCTCATTATGATCTGGGGGAGGACAAATAATATAAATAGTCATTATTATAATCATACCATATCTTGATGCCATTTTTAGCATACACTTGTTATTACCCTATTACATGTATGAGTGCATCTGCCTTAGACTGGCTCAGAATACAAATTCTGGGATTCCCTCTGTGTGGCTTAGAGCAGGCATGTGTGAGAGCACATGGTTGTATTCCTTTTATTTTATGTGTATGAATGTTTTGTTTGCATGTGTATCTGTATACCACATGTATGTCTGGAGTCCAGAATAGTGTCTCAGATCCTCTGGAACGGGAGTTACTGACATCTGGAACATGTTTTCTACCACATGGGTGTAAAGAATTGAACCCAGGACAAATTGCTCACATTTAGAGACCCAGGACACATACCTGGTTTGTTGTGAGTCTACCAGAAGTGAGTGATGGAGTAAAGGTGCAGGTATGCCCTGTGCTAACTGTGTGTCCTAAGTGAGTTCATTAAGCTGAAAACTGGGGAGGGATGTTGCTACCTTTCCTGCAATGATCACTCCCGGTGCTGCTTGCCAAGTGCCTCCCAGAAGATCTTGGGAGTGTGTGTGGCTCTGATTGAGGTGGTTATAATGAGTGACACAGTGCTGTAGCCCCCCTTGCACCTGTCTCCTTCTTCCACACAGGTCTTGAGCTCCCTTTGAGACTCAGGTCTTGAGCATTTCCTGCTTGGTTCTTCGAAGTGTTCATGAATCCCAGGGGCTTCAGTGAAGGGCCTGGCACCTCCTCATGGCCGGTTCTCTTCCTGGGACTGGATCTACCCCCTATCATTCAGCTGGGCCACCATGGGCTGGATCTGCAAAAAGGGCATGTGACTGAAGTTAAGCCCCTTCAACTAATGTTAGGGTTGCCTCATGTTACCGCTCAGACCTTCTGAGGGATCAGACACAAGCCCATGCCTACCCAATTCCTCTCTGTAGCCCCGCTCTTCTCATGGTCCCCACTGGCCTTTACTCCAGGCCTGAGGGTGGGATAGCTCCATCTTTCTTACTGGCCAAACTTTAATGCTTTCTCTTGCTTTATTTCTCATCGTTCCTCACCCTCCCTTCCCTTTTACTCATGGACTCCTCCCTGTCTGCAAGGGTGCCATTCAACTTGTTCTTCTGTAATGTTCCACTCTGGTGACTGACTGCTGAGTCTTTAAATTGTGATCTAATAATTTACGTGCACTTTACAAGCAATCCTCTCAGAAACCCCCAACCTGTTGGCATTCCTGTTACAGTAGCACAGCCAATAAGCCGGCAGCATGAGAAATAGTGATGGGTACCACAGTGGCACCGGGGAAGCCCAGGAAAGCAACATTAGCAGGAGCAGAGGGCATGCCTGTGGATTATAGCATCTTTTCTTGGAGAATCAATTCCATTTGCCAAGGGTCTCTATTGATTTTGCTTGTACTTGGACCAGGATAGGTCAAAGTCAGAAGAGGAAGAGACATGGCATGCTCAAGGAAATGAAGGGTGAGCAGAATCCCATCTTTCTGCCAGGATGGTTTGTGTTTGATACACTGCTTGGCTTTTACAGACTTAATTGTCACCATGATTAGGTGGCTTTATTTCTTCATTTGAACACATTGGAAGCTGATCCTAATATTCAGTGGTAATGAAAACAGAGTAATGCTGTAATAACTGTTTCATTGTAAAGCAAATTACACCATTAAGTATCTCTTTTGTCTAATATGTATTGGTGATAGTATGGGAACACACACACACACACACACACACAGAAGATAGCTGGTATTTAAGAAATAAACTAGCAAAGAGAAGTCCTATTTCTAAAATAGAGTCAGGATACAAAAATAAATTGTCATATATATATATATATATATATATATATGTGTGTGTGTGTGTGTGTGTGTGTATAAATATATATATGTCATATATAAATATATGTAGAAATATATATAAATATATAAATGTATATATTTACATATACACATACTCAGGCAGATTACACAAACATACATGTCAAGTACTTGTACATATATTTATATACAAATACATATAGGCACATGCAACATACATAAGTGTCAAGCAGATTGAGAATATAGTAGATTGTACTGGTATGAAATACTTGGCCATGTTGCATATAGTGAACCTGAGCCTAGCCAGATGATCTGTCACTGCAGGTTAAGCTAGTGATGGCACCAGCTCCTTCATCCTTACTGCCACACCTGAGGACTTTGATCCCCTGAGATTCCCAGGAATGTTGGTCATTTTCTTTTGTCATCTGCCCCCCCCCACAACCAAGAAAAGTGCCACAATTTGTGTAGCACAAAGATAGAAGCATATTTTTGTGCATTAAGTCATAGCTAATCCCTTAGAGTGAAAATAGGATCCAGGGAGGCAGAGTTTAGTGTGATTTCCCCATTGGGACGTGTCAATTAAGAGCCTAAGTGAGTAGGTTCACGTGACTGTGTCCCTTAGCTCCAGGGTCCTGGCTTTGCTGATGGGGTCTGTGTACTGGAGTAAACATGGTTCCAATACCTAGTCTGGTGTCTCTAGGGAGGCCTTAAAAACTTTCCTGTCTGTGTGTACTCTGGTTTGCTGTCTCCAAGGCTTCCATCTTTAAATTCTAAGGAACCCAGAAGTCCTGAGACAGTATGGCCAGGGGCACCAGGAAACCTCTCACTGGCCTTTACTCTAGGGGTTTTCTTCGACACCACCTTCAACCCTGTCCCCTGCTGATCTGTTACCCCAGAAAGACCTTATCTGGAGAACTGAGATTTTTATGTAGCTTAGAACACTTAACTTTCATAGATAGAATGCCTGCTCTGATGACCAAATTATTTGAGGAAAATCTGCTTTATAAACAACTGCACAGTACCTGTATCTGAAATCAAGGATGTTGATTTTTAAACTCCTGGAGGATGTAAATCAGAAGGAAGGCAACATCAATGCCTGGCATCTGGATTAAGAATATAGTTAGTGGAGAAATTTATTGCAATCCTCCATGAGAAAATATCAATATCATCTTGTGCCTAATAAAATGTTATAATGAAAATTACCACAGAGCTTGACAACATTTCTTTATTAATTGGCCTTTTCCATGATTATTTTCTTAGTAGCAAATTCGCTCTGCTTTTCTGGCTCATTAGTCATAATCCACAGTGAATTTGCAGTCTATTGCCCCAGTCTTGCTTGTCTTCCATGGGGCTCAGTCCCTATAGGGCAGGCTTGTAGAATTTCTATAGCGAATGGCCTCATATCTCTGTGCCATTTCCTCCTGCAGTCTTTGAGCATCTTCAGGGTGCCGAAGACAGGACTGCAGCTCCCTGTGAGAAAGCCAGCTGATGTAAACCTGGGATCAAACAACAACAACAAAAAATACTCTTTGAAAGCTTTGGATTTTGTTTTAGACAGCATATTGTGGAGCTCAGGCTAGCCTCAATTTTGCTACTGAGCTGAGGATGACTTTGAACTTCTGGTCCTCTTGCTTCTACCTCTCGGGTGTTGAGATTGCAAGTGAATGCTGCCACATCCAGTTTATAGGGGGTGGGGTAGGGCTGGGGATTGAACCCAGGACTTCCTGTGTCGTAGACAGACCTTGTAACCAACTGAGCAACGTCCCCATTCTGAAGGCTTCATGTATTTCAAAGTGGTGTCGCGGGTTGTCGCGGGTTGTCATTTTGATTCATCAAGTGTTTATTGATCCCTGACTTTGTGCCAGGTCCGAAGTTGGTTAATGAAGGAACAAAGGTGAATATTGAGGGAAGTGACGGGTTGGAAAGACACATTAACTCATTTTTAAAAAAATGCACAGAGAGGTCAAGGAACCCATTAATAAAATGTAACTGTGTAGAGGGAGAGAGAGAGAGAGAGAGAGAGAGAGAGAGAGAGAGAGAGAGAGAGAGAGAGAGAGAGAGAGAGAGAGAACAGTTGGAGGGGAGCCAGGAAGAGCTTGCAGATGTGGGTAATGTACTTGGGTTTGAGGAAAAACGGTGACATTTTTCTAGGTAACATGAAAGAGTGTGCCAGGCTGAGCGGGCCACGGTGCTGACAGCTCACTTGTGTCTCATGGATGAGGTATTGCTTACACTTCAGGAGGAGGATGTTGGTGAGGGGCAGGAAGTAAGAGTGGAGAAAGCGGATGGGGGCTGACTGAAGCATGCTGGGCCCTTTTCTCTAACACAAAACACTTAGTAGATGGAATGTGTCTGATTTCTTTCTGGTAAATTCCTGAGGCATAAGTCTGTGGCGATGGAGAGTTGACAGTGCAGACCCCAGCATGATCAGATAACCCTGGAGTAATTCTGCAGGGCCAGGACTTCAATGATTCAGGAGGCAGGAGGGTGGGATCAAAGGTTGAATTTCCCAAGTACAGGATGGGGATGGGTGTAGGGCAATCGAGTGGGTTCTAGATGGAGGGGCTGTTGGGGCAGAGTTATAGGCTGGGACAGCTTCATGGGTTGAGGATGAACAAGGATAAAGGGATGTGTTCAGTTTGGAGTGAGAGAAGCTGGAGGTGCCAGGGAAATGACTGATGGGCAGCTGGAAGAGCAGTTCAACAAGGAGCAAGGAATGGTGTGTTACATAGGAGCTTAGGGAACAAAAGGGAAAGAACCTCAGGAAGAGCCTAGAATTTAGGGGAGCTAGGCTGGAGACAAGAAGCTCGGGGCAGGGCTCTGCCAACGGCCTTGGAAGGTTAAATCTTTGTGACTAAGAGATCTAGGGTTCAAATGCATGTGACTGGCTGGGAAGTCGAAGGATGTGTGTGGAGAAAAAGGCTTCTTTAACATACTGAAGATTCAGGAGCTGGGGAGAGGGCTCAGTATATAAAAAAAAAGGCTCATTGCACAAGCATGAGGGACTGAGTTCTAATCCCAGCAGCCACATAAAACCTACATGTGAGAGCAGCTGTCTATAATCCCCTAGCTCTCTGGCCAGCCAGTTTAAATGAATCTCTGAACTCTATGTTCAGTGAGAGAGATGTATTTAGGACTCCTGACATCAGCCCCTGGCCTTCATACCCACATACACATCCATGGACTCCACACATACAGTCAAAACTGGAGTTCCATCATGCACTTGGAAACAGCCCTGAATGTCTGTAAAGCCAGAGGCAGGGTCAAGTTGCCTTTGAGTTTCTTCTGCTTCGATGGGGATGCCTTCCTGATTCCTAATTGATGAGTGAAGAATTGCTGCCTCCCTCCCGCCTCCCCCTGACACTTCCTCCAACTTTCTCCACAGCCCAGCATTGATTTATCCTGCCTCTAAAGGGGATCTGCCTTGCACTTGGCAGAGCCTCAAGGCTGGAGAAGTGGGATGAATAGCAGCTTTGCAGAGGTCTCTGCTCTGCCCGGGGAGAATGGCTGTGTGGGAGAGAAGGTTGAAAGGGGAGCCCAAGAAAGGGTGTGAGACCTTCAAAGGATGGAGCTAGCCAGGGGACACACTCAATGGGATTTTTTTCTTTTATGTTTGATCCAAAAGAGAAAGGGAAACACAGAAGAGTGTGTTGGTCAGGGAGACAATATTGGGTGTGATTTTACTGAGGTCTCCATTGCTGTGTGGTTTGGACACCTACTGTTACCTACTGTTCTTTCGGGTCTGTCTGTCTCTGAGTGTGTGTGTGTGTGTGTGTGTGTGTATGCTCGCAGACCAAATAAAAACCCAGTTGTTGGTCCTAGTTTCTTTAAACAGTGCTATCACTCACTGTCTTAGAGCTTGAGGCCAGCCCTAGGCTAGGCTCGCCCCAGTGAGGTCCAGGGATTCACCTGTTCTCACCTCCTGTGTAGTGATACATGGCTCATGCTTGCATGACTAGCACTTGACCAACTGAGCCATCATTCCTGCCTCTGTTTTCCAGGGTCTTTTAGGTGGACAACAGCCTCGGGAAGTCCTGGCAGAAAGTTGGTCCTGGTCCCAAGTCCCAGGAGGGTTTAAGAAAGTGTTGTGTGATTATCAGGGGGAACCTGTGGAGTTCAAACCAGCCAGACACTAATTGGCTGATCTCACCTTAACTCTGGTTACTGCTTGGAGGGGTTAGCCTTGTGAAGAGCAATGGCCTTCTGGGATACACTATTGTTTTCAATGAGCTCTGACAGAACATCCTCCCATCCACATCTACTAATGTGTCACAGGAGTTACTTGTGTTATCTCTGTGCTATGAAATTAGAGGCCTTTGCCCACAGTGTGCTAAGTAGATTAAAGGAAAGCCTGTTTTGTATGGTGTAGGGGAAAACCAGGCAGATACCAGGGAAATAGCACGCGGGTGTTTGATCTGACAGTGGGGAGGCCTTGGGAAGCCGGTGTCTTCTAATACCTGAAAGCTGAGCTCTGGCTGGAGTTTTCTTCAAAGGGGTTTATATTTTATCTGTTGGCACTGTGGGAAGAGGGTCTGCAGTGGGTGATGGGGGTGTCACTCCTTCCCGTTGCTGTGTTCTCCTCTGCCTTTTTAACTTTGCAGAAAGCCTCCGTGTCATACACTAGACCCTGCTCAGGACATCAGTGACCAAACAGTCCCCTTTTGTTAGGCCAGAAGTCTTTTTTTTTTTTTTTTTTTTTCTCCTCTTGAAAGGTGCCCTTCAGGACAGCAGAGCCTTTCTTTAGGCTGTTTATAATTGATCCCTGAGGAAACCTAAACAGAATTCAGTCTCAACCCAAGCCAAGTGCCTCCTTTGCCTAGCTAGACAAAGCTAACCCTACACGCAGGATGAGATCTCACCAGCTGGTCACTGGAGAAGCACCTTGGGGACCTCTCAATGTGACTTTTTCTCCCTGGCCACTATCCCATAAGTCAGTGAAGGCTGAGGGCCAGGCCTTGGGGTGCTGAGAGGCTAGCTGAGAATCGTGGTTCTTGGTGAGGGAGGGTGGGCTGGGCTGGAGCTTACAGGCCCTGTGTCAGCTTGAGGAGTTCTGAGGATTTCTGTTTCGGAGTGTCTCTTAGCACTGGAAGGCGAGTTGTGTTATCATAGTGCAGTGGAGAAGAGACCTCTTATTTATGGTTTAAACTTTTAATTAAGTTCGAATAGTTATTTTTCCTTTCAGAAAATGATTTACTTACCATTCATTTATCGATACTAGCAGGGTCTCATTCTAGTTTAGGCTTGCTTGTAATGTGCTTTGTGACCTCAACTTTGTGACAATCCCCCAGACTCAGCTTTCCAGTGCTGATTACAGGTATAAGTCACCACTCCCTGCTTCCTTGCCTCCTCCTCTTCCTCTTTTTCTTTCTTCCCCTCCTTCTGCCTTGCTCTAAGATGGAAGTGTCTGTAGTTTTAGGCCACATGGATTGACTTCCATTCCGATACCTGCCTGTTTTCTTCCGAAAACTAGGTAAACTGGGTTATTTGAGGAAATTGGGATTTGATAACTTAGAGGTTGTGCAGTTTGGAGGTTACACTATTTTATTCTGTAATAATGGGCATGGGTGAACCTCTGTGATTTGAAGCAGAATCGTTGTTTCCCACCCCCAAATGGTCCGATTTAGAGTGTAGATCAAATCTCGTTGCTTTCTGTTCTGAATTTTCTCCCCACGTTAGATATGGACTAAAGGGTCCTTTGGGGTAACTGAAAAGGCAGGAAGAAGCTGGGCTTTGCCGGGGAAACAGAAACTGGCCAGAAACCTTCTAACCACTCAGCCCTTGGAGCCTCTTTAGCACGTGAGACTGCTGATAGATTTAAAATATGAGCGTCTTCATGTGTGGGCTGCTGAAGCCCTCCCTCCGTTGTTAGTCCTGTGGTCTTCCCAAATTTCCAGAGAAAGAAATATTTGCTTCTTTTGAGGCAATATTTGCTCCAAGGTCATGGATTCAGTCATCTGCCAGACCTCTTGAACATACAACCCCCCCCCCCCCCCCCGGGAGAGGGGCAGTTTGAGGAGAGACATCGTTTAGAGGCTGAGGTACATTTTCAGAAGTTAGGGCCTGGTTCTTCGATGGGGACGTCGAACTAAATATGCAGTTCTATTTTCATTTTCACTTGGTGCTGAGGCGAAAGTGTCAGGAGATAGACTGTATGTACATAAAAAAAAAGTCAGTGCACAAGTGGCCCCTTGCAAGAAGCAGAACAAGGGACTCTGGGTAGTTCTACCCCTATTCCAGGCTAATGTAACCGATTGCCTTCCTAAGGGTCCTTGTGCAACCACTTAACCTGGGTGACTTTAACAGATTATAGGAGAGATGCAGACCCATAAAGAAGGTATGTTGTTGACTATGTCAGTTCAGCTGCTATAACAAAATGCCTCAGGCTGGTAGTTTAAGCAATATTTGTTTTCCAAGACTGTTCAGATTTCAAGCTTCCTGGCTCGGCAATAGCCACATCTTCATTTAGCTGTCACATGGGGGGGGGGGGAGAACAGGGCCACGCTTCCTCTTGTTGTTTGTATTTTTGTTCTCTGTGTCTGTGGGGCACTGAGCTATGAGAGACAGCTGGGGCACCTGGTCAAATGAGCGTTTGAACCCCGGAGACCCCCTGGGACGGAAGGAGTTCAGCTCTGTTCCTGGGCCCCTGGCTCTCTCAGCTTCTGCCCTTCGCAGCCCCTCCCACAGAGAGAGGTCTATGGCCATCAAGTCACATAGGAATAGTGCCCCAGGCTCTCCTCATATGCATATGAGGCATCCCCAAAATCTCAGACCAAGCCAATGGGATTACCTGCTGCTAAAACCTTCACCCACCCCAAACTGTATATACTGAGCTTAACTCCTCCTCTTTTTTTTTTTTTTTTTTTTTGGTTTTTCAAGACAGGGTTTCTCTGTGGAGCCCTGGCTGTCCTGGAACTCACTCTGTAGACCAGGCTGGCCTCGAACTCAGAAATCCGCCTGTCTCTGCCTCCCAAGTGCTGGGATTAAAGGCGTGTGCCACCACCGCCCGGCTTAACTCCTCCTCTTATTGTTTGTATTTTTGTTCTCTGTGTCTCTATTCAGATGTGTGTAGACACACATGTACATGTGTGCACAGACCAGAAGTTCACCTCAGGTGTCATTCCTTATCAGCCATCCACCTTGATTTTTGAGACAGAGTCTCTCTCTTAAGCTCTTGAGTAATCTAGCCTGGCAGCTCAGCCAGCCCCAGGGATCTACATGTCTCTGCTTCCCCAGCCCAGGGATTACACGTGCTACACACTATGCCTATTCTTTTAGTGGGCTTAAAGGGGGTTTCTCAGGTCTTCATCCTTCTGTGGCAATCATTTCACCAACTGGGCCATCGCCACCCCCAGCCTTCCACCACACTTGTAAGAATAGTGATCCTATTCTGATAGGCTCAAAGACCATGGCTTCATCTGATTCTATTTAGGTTTCAGGGGCCCCATTCACTAATGCCGATAGCTGCAACATAGATGTTTGTGAGGTACATAGACCTTGGCCAGTTCTTGAAGTACACACACATAATTTTTCAAGGTGATTGAATTGTTTCCAAAGTGTTGGTTCTTATTTACTTGTTTGTTCAAACAGCAGAGTATTTTACCATTACGATCCTGTATCATTTGATATCTGTCAGTAGATCCCAAGCTAATTGAAGTTATAGTTTGTTTTAAATTAGAGTTTGTGATTTATTTTTCATTTTTTTTTCTGGTAATTTGATGACAAGTTCCTTTGTATTCTGCCTAATTGAGCTGCATTTTAATTTTGTGGAAAATGGAGGTTCTATTTTACATTTCTGTTAGGCTGACAAGCCCAAGGCTGGATCTGAATTAGGGAGTTTGCAGTAGAACCGATTGAAGCTGTGAGCATCTTAGCATTGGCTCCGCTTCTTAGAGTCCTCACCCATACATCTTTTAGGGTCAGGCAGGAGACATGAATAGAAGGCTTTGAGAGGACAAGAGATTGAAATCTAGAAGCACCGAGGTAAGCTGAGAGTAACTAAACCATGGGTTATCAGAATAAGGTATATTCCAGAAACTTGTGCCTTTGATTCAGACACATCTGTTTTCGTGTCACTGTTGCCTCGGGTATTGATGTAATTCAAAATAATAAACGTTAAGGTTACCCAGGACAAGTCCTGGAGACACCTAGGTTTCTATCACAGCTTAGCTAAGGTTACCCAGGACAAGTCCTGGAGACACCTGGGTTTCCATCACAGCTTATCTCTTTGTTGTGAGTAGCCCAGGTCAGTGTCTTTTCCCCAAGAGACCTCGCCTCTTCGACTTCCTGACAGCTCTGATCATCTGAGACCCTGTGAGAGAGGGCCCACTTACTTACAGAACCGTAGAACATCAATGCTTCCTTTCGATAATTGTTGAGGCACAATTTGAAATTACTCCCTCTTAAGCGTGAAGTTATAATGTTTTAATAAGTTTACAGGATTTCACCTCTCTCAGTCTACTTGGATGTTCATGTAATGCCAACATGGTACCTTGTTTCTTCCCTTATTACCTCTCCACACCCTGCCCTGGCCTGTGACAGCCATTAGTCTTCATTTACTGTTTCTAGACATTTCACTGAAATTGAATTATATAAAATATAGTCTTTGGATCTGGCTGGTTTCACTGGGCATAGTATTTTTAGGACTCACCTGTGCCATAAAATGTATTAGTATAGATTGAATATCCTATTTTAAAAAGTCCCAAATCTAGGTTTTTCAAATTTTTAAATATTCATGTAGACTACTGGCTATGCATTCCTCATCCACAAGTTTCAGATTTTCACATTGGAGATGTTGGAATTTCCCCTTTTTTCTGAGTGACCAATAGTTTATTGAATGAATACGCCACATTTTCTAATCTCTCCATAGCTGATGGGCTCCTTTTTCTTTGTGTTCAATTCTGAGGTTCACCCATCCTCATGATAACCTTGTACATATCTGCAAAGAACTCATACGATGTCTTTTAGACAGATGTCTTTCTTCTAAGGCCTTCTCTTGCAGGAAGGACTAGAAATTTGAGTTTTTAACTCTTTAAGACCTTTCTAGGGCATAGGCTTTGACACCTGGATCATCTAGAGTATGGCTAGGCAGCTCTGCACCTGTTGGTGTGTTTTGTAATCAGGCTCCAATGTAAATTTCAGGAAGGTTGAACATAATAGGTACCGTGGACGTGCACATTTATAATTATAAATGCGTACGTGTATTTACTTATTTATTTGTTTGTTTAAGCAAGATCTCATTCTCCCAGTGGCCTTCAACTCACTATATAGCTGTTGATATCCTGAAACTTCTGATTTCCCTAGCTCTACCTCCTGGGTTCTGGGGTTACAGATGTGCGCTGCCCTGCCCCATTTATTTGCTTCTGTTCATACTAGACAAACAGTGTACAAACTAAGCTACATCCCTGGCTCTGGAGATATAGACTATATGCATACATTATGCCTGCATGTATGTATGTACTGTTTGTACATACCACACACACATACTCTCGCACACTTCCCAGCTGCATAAGAGGATTTACCCCATGGAAAGCAGGCACCAGTTGCCGTCTTATTGAGCATGATAATTGTAAACAATATCAGTAATAACTTTGGGATTTAGAAGTTAGACTGTTTACTATTCCCAGTGGTGGAAGTGTACTTTAGTATGCCTTGTTCTGCCTCCTGGGAAAGCTTACTCTCAGTTGCATCCATGTGGGGGAAATTGATGAGAGATGGCTAAACCCAGACATTCTACAGTAAGCCTAGATACCTCCCCGTGACTCTTCTGAGGCACCAGGACACTGTGGGTAGAGGTGGCTCTGTGGGCTGCCAGGCTGCCCAGAGGACCAGGTGGGATTGCACCTTGGTTTATCTCTCTCCCATAGTTTGAAAGAGGGAACTTCTTCTATCTGCTAGGAAGGAACTCATTAGGAGAGATATACTGGGGAGGGAGGGAGCACTGTTTGCTAGGAGAGGAGGAGGGATAAGCTCAGTGTCCTCTCTCAGTTATGAGTACATCATCACAGCACAGCAGAGGGAGGAGGAAGAGGATGATGATGAGGAGGATGATGAGGAGGAAGAGGATAAGGATGTGTGTAGGAATCTGTGTCTGAGTGGGGAGACCCTGAGAATGGCTGTCTTGAGCTGATATTGTGTTTCCTACACATGCTTGCTCACATGGTGTTGGCTTATGCTTCATAATATTAGTGACTATGGTAGCATTCACAACCTCTCTTGACAGACACTGTTGCTGGAGGTCCTACACACACACACACACACACACACACACACACACACACAAAGACCTTTATTTTATATAGCACATGTTTGTAACCCCATGTCTTCACTCCTATGCTCTGAGGGCACTGCACAAGGGGCCAAGGTTCCACAGATGAACTAACATGCTGTCCATGCCCTCTGTGTGTTTAGGAAAGCCATTATTCTTTAGTTGAGTGTGTGACCTGAGGTTTGATAGTGTCCCATCCTTATCATGGCCCACTTATTCCTCCTTTACTTTATCATGGGGACTTGGAACTCTAAATTCAGTCCTCCAAGCTCTGTCTGGTTTCTAGGAGGTGGAGGTTCAATCTTTGTATTACAGGTAAAAGACTGAGGATCTGGGGAGCTGGCTAATACCATACCATCTACTTTATCCCCTTCTGTTGAGAGTCCCGAGTGTTTCTACATGATAGCCCCAGTCTCCCAGGTTCCTTTACACCTCTGTTTATTTCTTTCTTCACTTTTGGAGGCAGAAGGCAGCTGTGTAGACAAGCAACTCCATGGAGCTGTTTGGTGTGCAGCAAAGTCACCTACCCACAGCTGCCCCTTAAGATTATTTCACCACTTTCTCTTGTCCCCAGGCTGTTCCTGTGGCAGCTTCTCCATCTTTTCAGAGGCCGACTTCCCCTTCATTCCCTAGGCCTCCTGTTGTCCTTCCCTGGCCTGAGATGCCTCCTGCCAGAGGGCTATTTGAGACTTAACTCTCTTCCTCATTGTCTTGGCAGACTTCCGGCCACCTAGATAAAGCATGGCTCCAGCCTTGCAGGAGAGATCCTTGCATACCTTCTAACAAGTCACTTGAGTAGAATGTTGAGAACAACCTGTGACTGTGGCTTTGCGGATGCTTGCACTGTGGGCTCTGAATATTAAAGATACCAACACAGGGACTGCATCTCCAGAACTGCCCCAGCAGCTCCGTGCCAGGCAGCCCCACCAGGAGCTGTTAACAGAGAAGTTGCTGAACTTGGCATTGGCGGAGGCATGGCTTTCTTCAGCCAGACTCTCTGAGCTTGCTACCCCTTTCTGGAAGGGCAGGATGACTAGCAAACACCCATCTCTAGTGAGGCGCAGTGGTATTCTGGGGACAGGATTTGGCCCAGTGGAGGCTGAACACCACCAGAGCAGTGACAGTGCTGACTGGCACACTAAAGCTTTTAGATTGAAAAGCCGGGACAGAATGTTCAGCTGGAGCCGGGGGACTTTTCTATTCCTACTTCGGCTCTGCTGTTAAGCCTTGGGACTGATTGAAAAAATGCTCACTGAGGGATTTGGCTAGCCAGGATTTTATGGGTATTTTTCTTAGATTTACTCAGGCATAGTCAGTCCCTCTTGCTGTCCCTCCTAGTGTGTAAAGAGCTGAAGGCTGTTCATCTCTCCTCACTGAGGAGCTCTGGGGTACCTCAGAGAACATTGCTCTCCTCACTGACATAACATGAACACCCTTGCGAAAGTGCCCTTGGCAAAAGCAGACTTTATGGATTACCTCTTTGCTTAAAGCCATGCATTGGAGCTGGGGCTGGGGCTGGGCTGGGGCCGGGGGCCGGGGGCCGGGTTTGGGGCTGGGGCTGGGGCTGGGGCTGGGCTGGGGCCGGGGGCCGGGGGCCGGGGGCTGGGTTTGGGGCTGGGGCTGGGGCTGGATTGGTAGAGCACTTGGCTAGTGGGTAGGAGGAGTTATAGTGGCAGTACAACATAAACCAGAACTGGTGACACAAGCCTGTAGTCCCAGTAGTGGAGGCAGGAGGATCAGAATCTTCAGCTACATAACGAGGTTGAGGCTATCGTCAAATACATAAGATTCCCCACTGCCCCCCATGTGTGCATGTATATGTGTCTGTCTGTCTGTCTGTCTGTCTGTCTCTCTCTCTCTCTCTCTCTCTCTCTCTCTCTCACACACACACACACACACACACACACACACACACACACACACACACGCCACATAATCCCATCTAATCCAGGCTCTTCACCCTGGCCTGTCTCACCGGCTCTCCCCATTGGCCATGCTCTACTCTGCACCTCACATACACCATGCCTCCCCACCTCCCATTCTTTACCATACCTTCTTGCCATCCCCGATCTTAATATGCATTTATGCTGTGCTCCCTGAGTGCCAGGGACTTTGAGTACTGAGTGGCCAACAGCACACGTGTATGCCAGGCCTTTGCTTTGAAGCGTTCATGCTCCCCCCTAGCTTGTAACCGGCTGTCTGATGACACTCAGCTGGATTCTGCTTCTTTCGGGGCACTTCCCACCTGGGTCAAATATAATTCCCTTCTTCGACTCACCAGTGGCTTTCCTGAATCTGCTGTCAAACTGAAAGCAGAGAAATTCTTACCTATCGCACAGTAGGTGCTCAATAAAAACCTGTGGAAGAAATGAATAAAGGCTGCTTTTAACACTAGAGGGCACAGTGGAAAAAATGTCTTCTTTAGGCAATCATTTTGAACAACGTTCACTCCTTTTCGGGAAGAACCCGGCAGTGGCCCTGGCCCAGCAGGCAGCATCGGCTGCTGTGGGTGACAAGTTTGCTGTCAGTCACATTGTCAGTCCTGTGAAGGTAATTGTCTTCCTGCTTGTTTTTGAGATTGTATTTTTTTTTTCCCTTTGGTGTTCTGCGGGGTCACCATGATATGTTTAGGATGAATTCATATATCCCATTCAGGATTTGATGTGTTTATCTGTTCTGATAACTCCCACCCTCTTCTTAATCTGGAACATTTTTAGCTGCAGCCTCTTTCTCTTCTTCTGAAACTCAGTTGGCTATGTAAAAAGTCCCATTTAACTCCTCTTTCATTTTCCATATAAAGTGTGTGTACACACACACACACACACACACACACACACACACACACACACTGCTAACCTTTGCTTTCCTATATCCTTTATTCTGGGTGACTTCTTTGGTTCTCTGTCTGAACCCAGTCATCTTTACTTACTCTAAGGTTTAAGCTGACTGTTGGGTTTTTATGGATGATCATTTCATATCCGTGCACTGAATGGGCAATGCTTTTATACATGAGTGCACTAATATGGATACCAGCAAGCACCAGGATAGAGGACTTGAGTTGAGGATGCTGTTTGGTGGCAGAGCACCTACCTGGCCTACAGAAAGCCAGGAGCAATCCTGGCATTGAGAAGAAAGAAAGAAAGAAAAAGAAAGAAAGAAAGAAAGAAAGGAAGGAAGGAAGAAAGAAAGAAAGAAAGAAAGAAAGAAAGAAAGAAAGAAAGAAGGAAAGAACTCCAGCAACCGTGAAAGCCTCCGGTTACAAGTCACACACATGGAGAGTGTGACAAATGTTGTCTGTTGTGTCATGTTTTAAATAGCTGTAAATCTATATTTGGTTTTCTTTCCAGTCCTGAGAATTGAACCCCAGACCTTGTATGTGTTAGGCAAAGATTATATCACCGAGCTATAGCTCCGTGCCCTGTATTCATTTTCAGTGGGTTTATTTTTCAAGTTTTGTCTTAGTATTTTCTCATTTCACTATGTTTTGCTTTATATTTCCAAAATTCTCCTAATAATTACGGACGTGCATATTTTGTAAAGCCCCCATGCTCACATCACCCTGTGTCCAGTTCTCTGGTCCTAGTTTGGGTTCACTGCTTATGCAGTTTCAATTTTGGATTGCGTATTCTTCAGAATTTTTTCCCCAGGATGTCCTGTGTATCTTGGGCTGGGGAAATGTGCCCTGTCCTGTGATATGAGGGTAGTGGGTATCCCAAGTCTGGGTATGACTGAAGTACCTAATCTGCATATTTAGATCATCGTGAGGTGGGCTCATTCTGTTTTAAGTTAAACGCATCTTTTCTCATTCACGATTGGAGAAGGCACAGTGGTCTCCTGGGCTCCATTTCTGCACCTCATCAGAAATGTGATAAGCAGGTATCATCCAGGAAGATGCCTCTAATCCTTCAGTTAATTCAGGAGTACTCCCTCGAAAGACCTTATATAGTGGCACGAGACAGACTAGACTGGAAGCTTTTCACCTAGTCACCAATGTGGGATGTAGTCAGGCTCGTTGAGAAGCCTGCAGGCCATTGAATGGCTCTGTTCCCACTTACTTAGTTCTGCTTGCAGTCAAGTTGCATAGCATGGGGTCCTGGTTGCATGAATATCTCTATAGAGTTCTTGGATGCCCCCTCTCAGCTTTTCCACAAAACCTGCCTGCTTGATGTTAACATTTGCTTATTTTCACATGTATCTGTGTGCATATGTGTGTATATGTGCACGTGTGTGCTCTTGCTTGTGGAAGCTAAAGTACCTTCCTTCTTCCCCTCCTTTCTTCCTTCCCCTCCTTTCTATCTTTTCCTTTCTTCCTTCCATCTTTTTTTTTTTTGAGACAGGGTCTTTCATTGACCTGATACCCCACAAGTAGGCTAGGCTGGCTGATCAGTGAGTAGACAGTTAGCTCTGGGGTACGCCTGTCTGCTCCAACAACGGGATTATTTCTTTCTTAAATTATTTCTTTCTTTCTTCCTTCCTTCTTTCTTTTTTCTCTCTCTCTTTCTTTCTTTTCTCTCTCTCTTTTGTTTAATGTGAATTCTGGGGATCAAATTCAAGCCCTCATTATTGACTGAGCTTCCACCCCCGCCCCAAATGCTTTACTTTTAAACAAGCCACAGATTGGTGGATGTGCACAGAAATGCCCTGAGCTGGAAACCCTCACGGCATCCGATAAGCGGGGTCAGTGGGTTGTGACCCTACCTGGACACTAGGCCCCATCTGCAGTAACCACCGTCCTTTGCATTTGTGTGATCTGCTTTCAAGATGTGCCTCATCTTTCCACACAAAAACCCAACTGTGTGTCATGAAGGCAGCATGGAAGATAACAATTCCTGTGATGGATTGTTGAGGAAAAGTCATTTCTGTGGTTCTTGATTGCAGGGACAAAAATTACATAGTCTTGTGTTTGTTAAGACAAGTCGGTTTCTGCTTTCTGGTCTCCAAATACACTTTGCATTTTTCTTTTCCCTGGGACCATCAATTTAATTCAGGAATGATCTAATTATGAGGTTCTGAATCGGATTCTCTGGATGGTAAGTGTGGAGTACCCTAGGAGAAGTCCTGGCAGATGGTTAGTTCAGAGTGAATTTACCTTGGGACTGGGGCTTTAGACTGACAGCTTTTTCCACTCAATTAAGAGCGGCAACTGCCAAAAGGACAGCATTGAACTTGATGCAAATCACCACTGTCGCCGGTGCTGATAAAGTTGAAGCGGGGTCCCTAGTTAGCTGAACTCTTTGAAGGCACCACATGGTGAAGGAGAAACAAAGACTAGTGGTACAGAGAAAGAAGGAAGAGGAGGGAAGAGAAGGAGGAGGAGGAAGGGGAGAAAGGGGAAGGAAGAAGAGGAGAAGGAGGAGGGAAGAGGAGGGGGAGGAGGGAAGAGGAAGGGGAGGAGGGGAAGGAGGAAGAGGAAGAGGAGGAAGAGGAGGAGGGAAGAGGCAGCTTCTCTGCAAATGTAGGTATTTGTTTCCTTTTCCAGGTCAGCAGCTTTATTTAGGGCCTCTATTTCAGTTTGCTGTCTGTCCGTGATTCATTAGGTATATCTCCTGCAGTTTGCATCTGTTCTGGGCTTCACATATCCTGCAGTAACTCTGTGTTCCAGAAAGTTAATGTATTGCTCTCTTTATTGGGAGTACAAGATGACCCTACTCTGCACGCCTATGCTGGCCCTGAGGACCTCCCAATCTGAAGAAGACAGAGATCTTCTCAGCACATATGCATTCTGTTATTAGGGAAGCCCCCTCCCACCCCCATGCCCTGCAGCTTTCTAGGCCGCTGTTCAGAAAGCCCGTTACACTCAGAGCCCCTCTGCCTGGTAGAGTTGACAGTCTCTAATCCTTGTCACATTGTTTAACCTGCCTGCCTTAGGTCTCTTTTTAGTCCTCAAAGCTTTTCCTCATGTCAAGGTTTTGGAGATGGCTCAGTTGGTAAAGTATCTGCTATGCAAGCATAGGGGCCTGAGGTCGATCTCCAGTGTACAGGTAAAAAGCCAGGTATGGTGGTTAATGCTTATAATCCAATTTTACAGGAGGCAGAGGCAAGCAGATTCCTAAAACTTGCTAGTTAGCCACCTTAGCTTATCAGTGATCTCTATGGCACTGAGAGAACCTGTCTCAAAAAAAAAAAAAAAAAAAAAAAAGTAAATGCTCCTGAGAGATGACCTCCGTAGTTGACCTTTGGCTTACACATGCATGCATATACACATGTGTAATCATACATGAACAGCTATGAACACACACTCTAGCAATGCATAAAAAGGAAGAAAGACAAGGAGGGAGGATAGGTTTTCCTTCGTGCTCCATACCTCTCTCAGCTTACTACTGGAATTCTGTGGTGTCTAAGGTCAGGACCAAAAAGGGGGCTTTTGAACGGCACGGGAGTGCATAGCTTCATGGCGTCTAATTCTGAGCAGTTGAGGCTACCCATGAAAGGTCCTTCTGGGATTCCTGTGCTCCACCCACTCCAGGCTATCATCAGCCTTTGCTAAGTGTGGCCAAAGCTCGGCAGCTCTGCACAGTTCAACCTCTGCTGCTTTTTCTGTTTGACAAGCCTGGGAGAGCGGAGCCTGAAATCCCTCAGTCAGGTACAGGCCATTGTCAGCTTGTTATCGGTTTCCTGATTCCCTGTGTAAGCAGTTTTGATAATCCCTGTCATACATGATTACATTCCTCCCCTGCCTGGGACATCTCACTGTAATTGCTTTGATAAACTCCACCTCAGTCCAGTAGTTTGCTCAGAACACACTTTTACCTTCTATCTGTGTGACTAAGATGCTTCTGAACCCCTCTGCTCCTGGGGAAAATCAGACGTTGAGCATAAGGCCCTTAGCAACAGAGGCCAATCACCCAGGCAGCGGCACTGGCTGGGGGGCCTGGAGGAGGGGCAGGAGCTGGGGACTCCAGCTAAGCTCTAGGGGTCCCAAGGCGCTTTTCTTTCTTCAGCTGCTTGGAGACTAGAATTGTCAGTTTCTGTGTGTAGCGTTTTCAGGATTCGGAGAACATTTTTCTTATGCGTGTTCATCTAGTTTCTGGGGCCATTTGACTCACTCTTTTATAACATTAAAAAATTAACTCAATGTGTGCGTGCACACACACACATGTATGTGCGTATGTGGAGGTTGGAGGTCTTTGATCACTCTCCATCTTAATTTTTTTCAGTCTCTCACTGAATTCACCATTTTCTCGCTGTTGAGCTCCCAAGGAGCAAAGTTAGTTGAGACTAGGAAGTGTGTGCATATCTCCTATCCTAGTCTGTTCCTGATGCATTTACAGACAAGGTGCAGAGTCTTTGAAATGCTCTGGGTCATCTGAACACCTCTTCAACACTATTCTCATTCTTGCAAATTCTGTCTCCCCCTTGCACAGAGAAAAATCCACTCCTTCAACTGTCAGGCCTCCTTTGGCCTCACTGGGGGTGGGGTTGGGGTCTTCCCTTTAGTGAGTGGTGTGGGATTCTTTCTTGATTAAACCCCTCCCTGTAGGATAGGATATGTGCATACACTTCCTAGTCTCAACTAACTTTGCTCCTTGTCTGGTGACCAGGGGCACCTGCTTTACAATGAGTTCTGCTGCATAGGCAAGAAGAGTCTGTGTGACATGGTTCACTGGACTGATAGTTTTTGATATCTTGACACTTCCCTGGGAATGTCTTCCATCGACCTTATCTGGCAGAACCTTTTAGAGAGTGGGGTCTGCCTACACTGGTATTCCCTGCCTTTAATGAATTTGCTGGTGATGGCAGAGGGAGGGAAGTCAGTGCTCTCTGCAAACCAGAGATGCAGAGAGGGAGACCTCCTCTGAGCCTGCAGCCACTGTGTTGGTACCCAGGGCATGGTCGTGCTCCTGCCAACTTTCTCCATGCCACTGAAGCAATAGAGCCCTTGCCTAGATCTGAGCTCTCTCTCTTCTCTCTCTCTCTCTCTCTCTCTCTCTCTCTCTCTCTCTCTCTCTCCCCTTGCAAAGCAACCTGTTATTAAAGCCTCCCCCTGATTCTAGGTTTCAGCGCCTTCCTTCCGAGGCACATTAGGTTCCCTAAGTGCCTTTATTGCCATGCAGGGAAGGGAGATTGCAGACAGCTTTGTAATTGAACAACCATGTTCCTGTCAGTTTTCATTGTTTTCAAACTGGCTATTATGGGGAGGGGTGGCTGATGCCCCAGTGTGGCCCAGGAAAGCTGTACTGGGCTGCTGCATAAACTTCCTAAGTCAGTGTTCTCCATGGTCCATGGAGCACTATGTCTTTAAATTCTCTTTAGTTCTTAAAGCTCTGCTCTGGCAAGGAAGCTCTGCTTTCAACCTGCAGAGTTAAATTTACCAGACTGACAACTGTATGTGCAGGGTTTAGTTACATAACAGCAGTGGTTGCTTTCTGCACAGCGCTAATCCAAACACCACGCTCAAAGTGCCCCCCCCCCCCCCCCCCCCCCCAGGAAAGCAGCCGTCCATCCAGGGAGCTGAGCTGCATGGACGACTAGATGATGTGCCATTATTTTTTTCCTTTTTCTTCTCCTTCTTCTTAAAACACTGTAACAATTATCCTATTATCTCAATGCTGGTGCCATTAGGTGACTTTTTAATATCTTAATTATTAGGTTGGCAGATGCTGCGTGCACATGTGCAATTTGTTAGTTTATGCTGCTGGAAATGAAATCCAGTTGTTTGCAGCGGCATATTTCATAATATCACGGCCAAATGAATTTTCATGGCACTGGAATAACAAAGTTCCTGGGAGCGCAAGTGTATGCATTGTTTTTCAGGACTCTTCACTAGCATCTGGGTTCTCGTGACTTCTGCCTTATGGGTATCCATTCACCTGAGCCCAGTAGCTGTTAAGAACGGGCAGATACCTTATGAGCCACTGGAATAGGGGGATGAAGGCTTTCCGAATTGGAGCATCTACTTTCCTTGTTGCTGTGGGAAAATATCTGACCAAAAACTGAAGGAGGAAAGGCTTTATTCATATATATACACGTATATATATATATACATATATATATCTATATATCTATATATAGATATATATATGAGGAGGTGTCCCTAATTAGTATTCTAAAGAGGTAGGCCTTGTTTGTGTGTGTGATGGGGATGGGGAGGGAGAGATACTCAAAGGCAATTTCTTATTAATGAAGCAAACTGCACTTAGAGACAGAGATTCAGGGACCCGAAGCCTGTTTGGGAAGCAATGGGAATATGTATTTGAGGATGCTGGTTCGTGTAGGGGAACTTGTAGGTTAGGAGTTCCTAGGTTAGGTTGGAACACCATTGTGGATAACACTGTTAGGCTAGGGAAAACTTGGCAGCATTGAGAAAGCGGTTTATAAGACCTTCAAACCTATGGGGTAGTCCAGCATGGCTCTGAGCCCCTGTTGTGAGGAGTAGACCTCTAGTGGTCAAGGGAGTTACTGCAGGGCTTGATAGAAGATAATTTGCTGTGTTATTCACAAGCTCTACTGTGTTGTGAACCAGGAGTGGATTGTACATCCAGGCTCATGACAAATGTGGATCCTTATATCTGAGAGAATAAAAGAAATCATTTAAAAAGTAAAAAAACATTCTGGGGATGGTTTAGTGACAATAGTGGCTGTACCTATGACATCCATAGATCCTTTAGACATCATACTAAAGAATCTGAGTTGATCAAATTGAGTCACATTGATAACACTGTTATTAATAACAGCGACATCAGAAAGCCTAATGTTATAGTTTTTGTTTTTACTGACACTGCATTGTCTAATCTAGTTCTCGGAACCCTCCACGAGGTCCTAAGATGAGCCAGGCATGACAGAAGAACAGAGTTATCAGAGTGAGGTTAATTAACGGGCCTGAGGTCACACAGCTGGTAATTGTGTTACTGGAAGATGAGCCCTGCAGTGGGACCTCTACCTGCGCTTCACTGCGAATACTCTTATTATTTAACAGCCTCTACTACCCTAGGTTCTGATGTCGTGATGTTCAGACAGCATCACTGTTCATGTCAGGATTGCATTTTCACATATTAACAAAGAGGGAAGGGCAAGCAGTCTTGTTGGTGAGCCCGAACATGGAGAATTCGGCTTTCCATGTGGTCTGAAGGCATTGCTCCACCTTTTAAGCTAATGGGAGAAATGGGTAATGCTTTGGAGGTTATTCTCATCTGCCCTCCTCCAGTATGCACATTGCTGTCTTCCTTGGAGACTCGGGAGACACAGGACTTCCAGAGGTATTCAGTGTTCCGTCTGCTCTAGAACTTGGAACCAACTCGTTGATTCGTGACGACCACAGTGCACTTCCCACAGCCCATTCGGTATCAGTCTTGGCCTTGCTGCCAGAGGAGTGAAGGGCAGCTTCTAAAACCACACTCCCCAGGGTTATGAGAAATCACTGGAGAGCTTCTTCCAACTAAGTCAGTTCATAGAGAACGGGTCAACAGTAGAGCACTGACTTTTCCTCCACCACGGCACCGCTCACAAAAGTTTTTGTGTCCCTGGGTGGTCTATGGTGGAGTAAAACATTAACACTTGACTTTGGAAAAAACATTGAACTATGCCCTTCTCTCTTCAGTGCCCTGGGTATGTCACCATGCCACAACACCAGTCCCTGTGGCTTTTAATTTTGAGATAGAGTCTTCCTATATTTTCACAGGCTGGTCTAACTCTCTATTGGCCCAGGCTGGCTTTAATCTTGTGATACTCCTGTCTTGGCATCTTGAGTAGCTGTAGTTGTAGACAGGTCCACTGCTCTCAATTTTGGCCCTCTTTTAAACTCTGCAACTGTGAACACAGAGGAGAGCGAAGAGGGGTGGTCATCACTGCAGTTGACAGAATGCTTCCTCACAGATTTAAGGGAAAGATTAAAACTTTAGGAAGGGCTGGATCCAGCAATGCATTTCTGGGTTAGTTCATGTCTGTCCCAGGCAGAGTATCTGCATTAGGAGATCCCTGAGAAGGGGCTGAGGAGAGGACTTAGCTGTTAAAGTAACTACCTAAGCATGAAGCCCTAAACTAGATCCCAACATGTATATGTGGTGCACACCTATAGTCTAGAGCTAGGGAGGTAGAGGGAGAAAATCCTGGGGCTTGCTGGCCAGTCAGATGAGCCTACCTGACAAGCATCAGGTCCAGTGAGAGACTCTGTTTCAAGTAATAAAGTGGAAAGCAATCGAGGAACCCACTCAGTATTAGCCTTTTGTCTCCACAGGCTCATTCACACACAAATGCACACTGTACACACGCACACACACACACACACACACACACACACACACACGATCCAAGAGATGGAAGAAAATGTAACTTTTCTATATGAATCTTAAAATAGGTATTCATTGGTCAACCCGGAGTTGTATGACCCCACTTTCATCTGGACTGGCTTGGTATATTTCAGCCAGTTGTACCTTTTCTTGTGTAGCACACAGTAGGTTCTAGAAGGATACTACTAGATGGATATATAGAGTGGATATAATGTATATGGAAAAAGATAAAGATAGGAAAATGAAATTAAACACAGACCTTTCAGCATGAAAGAGCACAGTGATTTAGAGTCATAAAGGGTAGGGGTCATCAGTTTGTACTAAAAATTAACAAAACACAACATCGATGGTTGCCCTGTGGAAAGAGAAAGTAGGAGAGGTAATGTGGGTTGGGGAGTGGTCTAATGGAGAGGTGTTGAAGGAGCCCCAACAAGGATGATAGTAATGGATACTAATATTTACTAACCTTCTTCCAACTGCCAGTCATTGCACTGGCATGTTTGACCACACCACTGCCCTGTGAGCAAAGGTTAGCTCTTTTTTAAAAGACTAGAAAATACAGACTTTGGGTGTTAAGAGACTAGGTCCAGCACTCTCATATCCAAACTTTGAGATATTGGAGGTTGGCTTGCATCTCTGTTCCTCAAGTCCCATCCCCTCAGAGCAGAACATGATAGATTGGGATGTAAACTGGAAATGGGGTATGCCAAACATCCATCTGTCCATCCATCCGTTTGTCCGTCTGTCTGTCCGCCAACCCGTCCATCCCAGAAATACTTATTCATGATAACCAAGAAGAAGCAATAGACTTAGCCACTGGAGGCTTTGTGTCTCAGAGAGGGACGATGCTAGTGGCTGTGGCAGGTACCCTCTATTTGGGGTGCTTCCAGGTAGATAAGGTTAGGCCCCATACTGAACTGCACAGAGGTTCCCAGTCACAGAGCATTGTACCCCTTGTTTTGAAGCAAGAATATCTTTGCTGGAGATGGCATCCCTGTCAGTCTTGAAATTGGTAGATACTGTCATTGTTTCTGATCACTTAGATTTTCTTCTCCAAGTCACATATCCTCGGACCCTAGTAGCTTGGTTACTAGTGACCTAAAGCCAGTTGCCTTTAAGCATAAGCTGCTACAATATGTCACTTTAAAAATAAACTGCTCCTTGCCATAGAATAGTCATTCTGTGAATGAGTGTGCTGTGTATCTAAATGAGAGAAATTAGAGGTCGGTGGTCAAGCCTTCTGATCGTCCTTCTCCTTGATAAATTGCAGGTGCTGAGACTGCAGGATAGTTCTGACTGAAACAGCCACGTGTTGGTTGAGGGGGGTCTATGTTGACATGACCTCTGTTTGTACACAGTATGTCCTATGGAGAGCTACCCGGCAAGCTGTACACCTCCCTGGCTGCCAACTAACATGCCTTGCGCACCCTTAAGCATGGATTAAGCTAAGCCTGGACCTTTCTGGACAGCCTTTTCAGAGAGAAGTGAAGCTTCAGTGGGGACCGCATTATTTGCTGTTCATACTTGGAGCTCTCTGCAGCCCTGAATTTTATAGATTTTTGTTTCTACCTGGTTTTCAGAACAGATGAAAATCCACACTGGTTCAGGAAAGTAGGGTTACCAAGAGCCTGCTAGCACCTGGACTGCACTGAAGCTAACTGATAGGTGGAGTTGTACCTGGGGCTCAAAGCCTTGGGTTCCTGGTGGGCAGTGTCTGTGAAAGAGTCACCATGCAATATTACTGTTTTCAGAAAGGGGCCACATACGCAGCCATTGTCTCTAGCCTATTAGAAGGAAGGATAAAAGGAGAAGATATATATTTTATATGCTGCCAGACTATTCATTTCAGTGTTGGTCTTGCCCAAGAAGAATAGCAGCCAGCCCTGGGGAGTCCTGGGAAGTCCTGGGGAACATATATGTACGTGATAAAGAAAGGAGCTGACTCTCGTTGGTTAGATGGGCCCTTGTCCAGAACTGAGTTCTGTTTTATTTTTAATTTTTATTATTTTTATTTTTTTATTTCACTTTGATACAAAGAAAGAGGTGGAAGGCTAATAAAAATAACCTATGAGTTTGCAAAATGATTCAACAGCTAACAGTTATTGCGTGTCTACTGCCCCAACAGTTAGTTGTACTAGAGGCGTCACGTATGGTGTTCCCACCCTGCCTGCTGATCCTGTGAGGATGGTGCCACTGGCCCTATTCTTAGATTAGGAAACAGGTTTCAAGCACTGCCCAAAGCTGCAGTGACAGAGCCAGCATTTCAGCCATGGGACTTTCCACTCCAAAGATAATGTCCCTTCCTCCACAGAGCACTGCTAACCACAAAATACAAGATGAATGTATGAAGTATCTCCCTGATGGATTAAGTCTTTGTTTGCAGACCACTAAATTCTCCATAAAAGGTGCAGAATCTTAGCGTATGAGCTACTTAAAATCAACCAAGTTTTTTCTAAGGGAAGCCAGTGAGAAGAGAGACTTCATATATACAAACAAACTTACTTTATATAAATTATATAAAAATTTATACTATATATAAATTATATATAAGATGACACATAGGTTACTCCTTGAGATCTTTATGTTTCTTATCTCTTATGGCTTTTTAAAAAAACCTCAGCAAATCATCTTCTGGAGTTTAAAGGTGACCTCAATGTGTAGAAAAGGGAGGCTCACTTCAATTTATCTTGTACAAGACTTTACATACCACGCAAAACACCCGAGTTTATAAGCAAACTCAACAGAGACGCTTTCCTCAATGGGAACAAACACTTCTGTGGAGAGAGATAGAGGTATTGTGCCTGTTTACCTAAGGAAAAGGTGAAACTACTCTGCTTGAACATCATTTGGAGTTACTTGAGAGGAACTCCTAGATGCAGACATGGTGTCAAAGGCTTCTAAGCTTTTTTGATGAATCGGCAGTGCCTGCTTTCCTTCCCTGCTTTTTCTTCATCATAGACCATGTTTTCCAAAAGCCCTGGGTCATCCCATTTTTATCCTGAATGACTGTATTCCGATGCTGAGAGGCAGACATGAGATAGCAGTTGTCTAAGAACTGACTGTGGTTCTCACAATTGATTTGGTTCGTCCACAGTGTCAGAACAGTTCAAATATTCTGCCAGTTTTGCAATTGATACCCAAGCTCTTAATCTAGGTCTCTGCTCTGGAGAAGGTTCAACAAGGTCAAAGCCAGTTCACACAACACCTGTTTTTGTTTTGTGTTTAATTTTTATTTTATGTGTATGTTTTGCTTGGATGTAGGTCTGTTCACCATGTAGGTGCTTGGTGACACAGGAGGTCAGAAGAGGAGGTCAGATGCCCTGGAACTGGAGTTACAGATGGTTATAACTTTGGTCCTCTGTATAAACAGTCAATGATCTTGATCACTAAGTCATTTCCCTAGATCTTCTATAACCTGATTTATTTTTTTATTTTTATTTTTTTTTGTGGATAAAGTTTTATTGGGACAGAGCCACACCTTTATAGTATGGGGAAGGCTTGGCAGGCAAAGTAGAGAGTAGACTCCTTAGGGTCTAAAATTTTTACTATCTGGCTTTGGATGGAAAATAATTTTTTTCATCCTCCAGTCTAGGGGAAAGAGTCCTAGAAAAATGTGTTAAATGGGAAACCTCTTCAAAAGGTATGGTACAAGAGACCCACATGAAAACTGTGAACTACCAAGAGAAATGACATAAGGAGAGGACATTACACTGAGCCTGTCATGCGTGCTGTTGTAGGGAGAGAAGGAAAATTTTATTGAGGGGACACTGGGAAAAGGTTGCCTTTTAAATTCCTGTGTTTGGCCCAGCAATGAAAGCAGTAGAAATATTAACAACTGCAAGGTACAGGGCAGTTTGGTCCTCTCCCTTGCAGAATGTTCCTCAGCTTCCATTAACCACCTCCAGGGTGCTTCTGGGGAGGCCACCAGATAGGCTGCAGCTTCTGCCAACAGAGCAGGGTTGTAAACTTTCCCTCACTTCCTTCTTATGCCTGTGGTGATAAACATATGCTTTGAAGCATGAGATTTGATTATCCTGTCTTAGTGCTTATAAATACAAATGTG
This sequence comes from Arvicanthis niloticus, assembly GCF_011762505.2. Taxonomy (NCBI): domain Eukaryota; kingdom Metazoa; phylum Chordata; class Mammalia; order Rodentia; family Muridae; genus Arvicanthis; species Arvicanthis niloticus. The sequence goes on from NC_133435.1 coordinate 14,615,594, forward strand.
ATTAATGGTCATAAAACACAGGTTGACAGTAGAAGACTAATTCTCAGCAGGGCAGCCCTGTGTGGTTCTCTGAGAAGCCATTGCTTCTCGTTGCTTCTCGTTGAGGCCTTGTTTATGGGTGAGAACACGGCCTGTCCCCTTCCTGTCTTCACCAACAACCTTCCCCAGCTCCTCAAGGCCCTTCTTGATAATTAAAACCACTGCATTGTCTCCTGGAGAATTACCTGAGGTAAGTACTTCAACTCTTGGTCAGGCTTTTAATAGTCCAGAATTTTGTAGCAACGCATTTGTCTCTTTTCTCTATTCCCCACTTGGGCCTGGCGAGCGGCCTGTGAGTGTTCGGAGAACGGCACAGCCTAAATCTGGACAATTTGTATTTTAGTAGTGATGAGGATATTCACTCTCTTCCCTCTGTCATTTTGCATTAAGGACCTGCCACTAATAAAACTAATTAATAACTGCTGGCTCGTGTGGATTCCTTGGACTTCTGAGAGCTGGCAAGCTGCCACCAGTACTTTTGAAAGAAGTGCTTCATCTTTGCCATGGACAGGATGGATATCTCCCCACACTTCTAATTGGACAAAGTGCCTTTCAAACTCACTGGCGTTTCAGAGAGAGCAGATAAGGAATCTCTGTGCTCTCCTGCTGCCGACTCTCAGCTGCCTCCCAGCTCTGAGAGACGCCATCACAGAAGATTCTGAACACTCTTCTTATTAGTGATTGGACCTTCTCCTCTGACCTCTGACCTCTGACCCCACAAGGCAGAAGCTTTAGGGACAAACAGGATGAAGGGCTGTAGCAGACTCACATAGTGAAGGAGTGGTTTCTCTCTCTGGGGAGCTGCTGGGCGGAGGGGTGGGGGGGTTGACCTAGGAAAAAGCAGTGATGTTTCTAGAACACCCTAGAACATTTCTTAATCAGAATCTGCAGGAGGCAGACAGCTTATGTGGATTTTTCTAGAAAGTTTTCATTAGCATCCATTAATTATACATAATAACATGTTTCATTATGAAATTTTTATATACGACCATAATATATTGTGATCATATCTACTCCTGCCATTACCCTCTCTTATCTTCTTCCCACCCCCCACTGATCTCTTCCTTCCTCTCAATTCCTCCCTTTTCTACTTATGTCCCTCCTTTTTTGGTGACCCAGTGTGTTTACCTGGGCCTGCTTTTACAGGAGCATGGGTGAGGGGTTATTTACAGAAGCATAGACAACTTGGCAATAGCTACACCACTAAGAAAATGTCTCCTCCATGTCTGGACTTAGCACAAGCTGCTCAGCGGTTTCTGAGGCTTCCTAGAGTCTGAGTCCAGGAAGATGGTCCCAGTGTCCTCATCCTCTGGAATAGACAGTTCTTCAGTCACGAGATGACATCTTTTAAGATGGCTTCTGCATGCCGGGGTCTGGTCTTGGCAATACAAGCCAGGAGAAGCTGGCAATCTAACCAAACATAGGACACGTATGGGGGCAACTTAAACTATGAGTTACATAATTGAGTTTAACAGAGAGAATGTGTTAAGCAGGCTATTTAGATATGGGTTCTAGGAGGGGCCACTGAGGTTGGCCCTTTATAGTAAGTACTAAGTTATGTAATGAGGTTTCTGAGCAGTGAAGGTTAAGCAGTGTGACCTTAGGGTGGGGCAGTGCAGGACACTTAGGAGTTTATGAAGGATGAGATGGTTCAGGGACGAGATCAAAGAGAAGAGGGTGACTACAGATCACTCCTTCTGGGGATGTACTGACCCTACTAAAGAGGAGATACAACTAATCCTGAGCTTGTAGACCAGAGTGGGCTCAAGATAGACAGACCTTCAAGGGCCTTGTCTTAACACATGCAGGAGCAGATGAAGGCTGAAACTTAAACTGCCACCAAAAGGGATGAGAGGAAGTTTAAGGTGATTTCAGTGGCTAATCAATAGCAACGTCAATAATTAACAATAACAGGAAGTTTTTATCTGAGTGTGAGCCACGGGAGGGAGCCATCAGTGATTGGCAAATCCCAAGTTTCCAGTGTGGGGTACCAGTGAGATAGTGACATCACTAGTATAGTTCAGGATCTGTCATCAGGCTTTGCCAATATCAAGTGCCGTCAAGAGCAGCCGTGCAGCCGAAAGCTGGCAGAGAAGCTAAGAGAGAGCTCTGAAGATGTCTCTGCTTCTTTATACTAAAGTAAACCAGAGCCCCTGGGGATCCAGCCGGTCTGGTTGCCTCAATTCATTCCTTGTCCTCCTTTTGAGCGTTAATATCAAAGAGAGAAGGGAGAGATGGAAGCAACAGGTCTGGAGGCTAAGAGCCATCCAGTTTATTGTAGAGGCTCAGAGAAACCAGAGGCTCAGCAGATAATCACTTCATGCTTCTTCAAGGTACCACGGCTTCGTTGACAGAGAGACCAAGCTTATGAGTTCCCAGCTACAAGGCAAAGGACCTGCTGGATTGGATTGCTTTGTAGCCTGAATTAATTAGTCATAGGTAGCTACTGTACATCCTATCTGCCTCCTGGCAAAGAACCTGGATAGTAGCGGATAGTGACTGGGATTGACCATGTTCTTTGATCCAGCAAGCATTTATTGTGTGGCTGGCTATGTACCACACGCTCTAGTATATACTGGGAATATACAGTAAGTATATACAGCAAAGCTTCTGCTTGGGAGGCTCTCTGGGTATAGTCGGAGGCATAGATAAATTAAAATCAAGTGTTACAGGTACCAATTCAGAGTCCTTTTCTGGGGACAAGGATACCACAGAACAGGACATCGTTACCTGTAAGGAGATAGAGACTTGTTTGAGGGGAGCATGGCAGTTTCTGGGGGAGACTTTCTGGAGGTGGTAATGTGATACATGAAGTCTGGGTAGATGGTCGGTCACATTTCTATCCTCAGAAGGAAGTGGAGGGCAGACTGTGGCAGAGCACAGATTTCTTTCTTAGTCTGAAAGGGCTGTGTGTTTGTTGGGTGCTATGAGCAGGGAGAACTGTGGGTGCAAACACAGCTCTTGTGTTTTAACTCAAGGAAGGAGGAAGCAGCACGGATTCTGAAGCGCAGCAGAATGCAGGTAGCAGGTGTGCTGCCGACTCCAACTGTTCTGAGGTGTGCTTGTGAGCTCCATGGCTGGTGCAACTGGGCCTCGCCAGAGATGGCTCTCAGTTGGTGCCATCCCACATAAGGGGGAGATCATTGTCTTAGGACAATCGTATGTGAGCAAGGGAGCCTTCTCTGTCTCTGGATATTCTTAGGATACAGAAGGCTTGACAAAACATCTACATCTGACCAAGTTGTAGGGAAAAAAGGCATGGGAAGGGGGACCTGAGGCTATTAGATAGTGAATTTAATTAATTTTGGAAGCAGGGAGAGAAAGAGGGTGAGTGTGTGTGTGATGTAAACACATGTCATATATGTACACACGTGTAGATATATATGCATGTGTGTACACTTATGAGTGCAGAGGCCAGAGGTCAACATTTGGTGTCTTTTTCATTCATTCTACATCATAGATTTTTTTTTTTTGAAAAAGTGTTGTTCACTGAACACAGACAGAACTTGCTAGTATGTCCAGACTAAGTTGACCAGATAGCTCCAGGGATCATTGTATCCTGACATTCGTAATGTTGAGGATTACAGGTATGTACACACACACACACACACACACACACACACACACACACACACACACAGAGAGAGAGAGAGATAGAGAGAGAGAGAGGGAGAGAGAGAGAGAGAGACACACACTCAAACACACATACATTCATATATTTATGTATACAGATATACACATACATGTATATATGCACATACACATGTATATACTAAAGATCCAGCTCGGGTCCTAATGATTATATCGCATGTCCATTACCAACTGAGTCATCTTCCCAAGACCTTTTGAAAAAATGTTATTGAGCATTTACTCTGTGGGAGAAAAAGGGGGGCTGGGTGTTGTTCTTAGTGATAACAAAATCTCCATGCTATGTGCTACTAAAATATTCGTAGAGCATCAAGATAACAAGAAGAAAGAGCTATGGAAACTGCTTTTGACTGAAAGTGTCTAATGGGAGACTAAGCAGGGGAAGGACCTTTAGGTGTCTCCTGCCAGTCTCCAACCCTCTTCTGGTTTTCTTTATTAAGGTACAACTTTAGATACGCAGAGCACCCATAAGTGACTATGAGGTGTATTCATATTCAGCTTTCCAGTGAGGGTGGTGTCCTCCATTACCAAGGTACAGAAATAAAAAACATTAACAGTGACCCAAAGCTACTACATGAATTATGGGGCTGCTTCAGGTGTCTCTTACCCTCCAACCACAGCCCTTTTGTGTTCTAGAACTCAGTCCATGATTCCATGTTACTTTCAGTTCACCACCTCCATCACCTCCAACTGATGACTGTCCCTGGGCTTCCCTTGTTTTTATAGTCTGGGCTCTCATGAAAAGTACTAGCCAGGTACTTAGGAGAAAGTACTTAATTTCTTCTTGGTTAATGGAGGTTGTGGATTTTAAAAACAACAACAAACAAGCAAACCTGCCCTCCCTAACTTGTGTCACATCGTCAGTGTCTTGTGTCAGGAAATCCACTCACTTGTTTCTGGTGCCACGAAACTAGAGCACCTATTTAATAAGTATCCATGAGACTCAATCCACAGTGAAGTCACTCTTTTACCCTTGGTGGTCAGACAACCCTTCGAGGGAAGCACACTGCTTCCTCTCAGCTTGCACTGGAAGCTTCCCACTGCTTCCTCTCAGCTTGCACAGGAAGTTTCTCACTGCTTCCTCACAGCTTGCACGTGGCCCCTTGCCCTGGCTCACTTTGACTCCTTCCCTGAGCAGCCTCTGGGAAACCCCACTGAGAGGAGGAAGGATGGCCTGAAGGTGATCTTATCTTGGAACTATTGAGCTGTGTGGCCTCAGACCAGTGACAGAGTTCTCTGGACTTAAGTTTCCTTAATGTGACCAAAGCCATACAAACCAGTGTCCTTCAGCTCTAAAGTTCTGGGTTCTGTGGTGAGTTTTTTCCCCTGGCGAAGACGGAACCCCTTACAAGGAAAACTGAATCATAATAGTATAAAGAGAAAAGACATAAAACAGTGTCTGGGTGTTATATGACCTTGGAGTCTTTGATAATTGAGACATCTGATAAGGGAGGTTTGAATCAGTTTGATGAATGAGAAATAAATTGGTGTTTTCAGTGTCTGACAAAAGGATCACATCTAATTAGATTGGAACGGTGTCGGGCTGGCCGAGCTCCTTATGCTTGGAGACCTTTCCCCTCTGAAGCTGTTCATGAGATCAGATTGCCTGTAGCTGTCCAACCTCAGACATCCCCTCTAGTCTCCTGGTTTTTCTCCTCTTTTGGAGTGTGCAAACGCCTCGACCATGCTAGATTCTGGGCAACACCTCAGTTCTTACCATATGGCCAGGATGAACATGGAAATGGCTTAGTTTATACCCATGCCTTTGCCAAAACTAATCCTAGGCCTGCAGAATTCTTGTGCTTTGCTAATGAAAACACATGTTTTTCCCCAATGGACATATGTCTTTTAAAAGGTGGCCACCAAGAGCCTTCCTTGACATTTTGGATTGTCATTTTTGTTCCCATTCTTTGATCCTTTTCTGGTAAACAACTCTTAAATATTGTGTGTGTGTGTGTGTGTGTGTGTGTGTGTGTGTGTTCACTTTATTATACCTTTTGCTCCTGAGTGTAACTTCCTTTGTCACTACCATGTGTAATTTACATCCTTTCAAAGATGATAGGACCTAAGAACCAGGGGTGGGTATTTGGAGACGGGTGTAATTCAAAACTCAAAGTGCTTTCAGTGCAAGCCTAATGACCTGAGTTCAATCCCCAGAACTGATAATGAAAAATCCCAGTCCAGTGTGGCTCGCCCCCTCCTGCTCCTGCTACCATACCTTTCCAGGACTGTGCTCCCCAGAACTGTAAATCCAGGGAGACCCTCCCTTCTTTAAGTTGCATTTGTCAGGCATTTGATCCCGGCAATGACACAAGTAACTAATACAGATGGATAAGCCACAGACCCTGTTTTCAAGACACTCCTAGAAGGAAGATGACATCAGGACGTGCAATGAGCGGTCTCAGACCCGTGTGTGGAGGACAGAGGCAAAACAGGGCTAGACAGACACAGGGATTTTAACTTCCTCTGGAGGGAAAGAACTCAAGGATGTGTTCTGGGGGAGCTGTTTATTTACAGTGTACTTTGAAAGGTGAATAAGATGTTAGAAGAAAAAAAAGGAGTGAACGGCATGGGGTGCAGTATACGGGTAGTGGGGTGACGAGTACTCAGTCATTCAGGACAGTGCACAGCTTACATAGCCTGCACATTAAATCTAGGAAAACCCTCTAGAAGGACAGGCTGCACAAACTCAGAGCAGCTGCAATTTACTTTTATTTATTTATTTATTTATTTATTTATTTATTTAGGAGTGGCAATCAGTTGAATACGGCCTGTTGATAATAGACTCAACTTGCACCAGTGCTGAGATGAACTGCCTGCCTTTGCTCACCTTTAAGTCGTGTTTTCCTCTTTTGCTTACCTGTTTATGTAGAGACAGAGTCTCATGAGCCCAGGTCGGCCTCAGATTTGAACATCCAGGCCTCCTGCCTCTCTGAGGTGCTGGTATTACAGGTTTGTACCCTCTTGCCTAATTGACATGATTTTGGGTATCCAGAGGTCAAACCCAGGGGTTCATGCATGTTAGGCAAGTGCTTTACCAAGAGCACAGCAGCCCCAGCCTTACTGGGCATTTTTAACACAACAATTACAACTTTATACAGTTTTATCATCTAATCACCCCTCCCCCCCAAATTAAACAGTCAGATGCAGGGAACCTGATCCAGCTCTTTTTTTTTTTTTTTTTTTTTTTTTTTCTGGCTATGTCTGTCTATTGAACTCTTCAGTCACCTCCGTATTTAAAAATTATTCTTGGCTCTCTGAAGCAAACTCTATGTTCCTATGCTCTGCCACCCCAAGTAGTCACTGCATGTCAGACATTATGCTAAATCACCGATTGTCAAACATTTTGGTCTAAGATGCCTTTGTACTCCCAGAAACCATAAGGATCTTAAAGAGCTTTTGCTTATGTGAATTACACTCATTGGTCCTTGCCGCCTTAGAACAGGAAAGGGAGACGTTTTTTAAAATGTATATTTATTTTAAAATCAGAAGCCCCTTGGAGTCTAACATAAATAACATATTGAAATGAAAAAAAAAATTACTGCTTTCTACAACAAAACAGCTAGAAGACTGGCAGCTTTTATTTATTTATTTTCTTTGCTTGTGCTAGTATCTTTTATGTGTTGCTCAAAAGAAGGCGGCTGGATCTCCGACCCCACAGCTCTAATCCATCTGTTGTGACATAACACATTTGGAGGCCTCTGCAGAAGCCCCACTTCTGATGATAAGGATTGTTATTATTATGGAAATAGACTTGATCTCATGGGTTTCCGTGAAGGAGTCTTGAGGACCCCAGGGGACTACTGGCCATACTTGTGGGAAGTGCTATGCTGCCCTTGTTCTCTGTTGAGTGGACAGACTGACATGTGTGAATGTTGGGAAGGGAGAGGGTGGAAACAGCCTGGCAACTTCTGGTGTGTGTCATTACACTGGGACAAATTAGTCTCATAATAATTCTTGGGACTGCATTTGCTTAGGTCTGAACCCATGCAAAGAAAGATTGTGTGTATTTAGGTTTTCTTTATACCTAAACAAAAAGTATGTGAAAGAAGAAAGGCTGTATGGAAACGTTAGAGAATGGGTAGGAAAGACCACAGTGTTCCCATCTCATCAAAAGCAGTCTCAAAAGCTAGGGCATGGAGCTCACTGGCAAACCATTTACATGCCTAGTGTGGACCAAGGTTCTGGGTTCGATGTATAGCAACCAAACCAAACCAAACCAAACCAAAAAGATGATTTCAAAAGTAATATAATCCTCCTTAGAGGGTATAATAGGTATTTCTTGGTAGTTGGTTGGTTGTTCATTGCAAGTAGGGTTTTTTTTTTTCCTATAGTGTCTGTCTGTGTGTGTGTGTGTGTGTGTGTGTGTGTGTGTGTGTGTGTGTGTGTGTGTAGGTGTGTGTGTGTAGGTGTGTGTGTGTGTGTGTGTGTGTGTCTGTGAGTGATATGCACATATGTGTGAGCGGGTGCCTTTACCCGTATACATGTGCAGATGCCATTTCAGGTGGCCTGTCTTATCATTCTTTTCCTTGTTCCTTTGAGTCCGGGTATTTAACTAAACTCAGAGAGAGGCAGGCCTCTTTTCTCCTTCCTTCCCACAGCACTAGTGTTATAGGAGTGTGTTATAGGACCATCCCCAACTAGTGTATGTGAGTTCTGAGGATTTGAACTCAGGTCTTCATGCTCAATTAGCAAGCTGTCTCTGTGCAGGCAGCAAGTGTTCTTCACTGCTGAGCTGTCTCTCCAGCCCAAGTAGGCTGTTTCTCTGTCATAACTAACTGAAACTGGTTCACAAACTGGTTTTCCCTGTCCAGTTGTTGCACATATGTGCATTGAAAGGAAAAAGAAGCACAGAGAAGCATTCTTCTTTGTGGTACCGTGAGGCAGGGTATGTTTAGAAAACATTTTAGAGTTATATTGTAGATTTGAATTAATTCAAGCATTCAAAAGCTTTTTACCTGATATTTTTGAAGCATTTTATTAGACATAACACTACAAGATTTCCTAATATCCATGAAGCAAATGGATACAAGGATTCTAATAAAGCTGATATATTTATCTGTACCCTTCAGCTCATAAAATGGAATTTGATCACTTTCAAATTGTATGTTGAAATATTTAGGGCAGTGTATTCTAAATGTTTTAAAAGTTAACTGGCGGAAAAGATGAAAGACTTTTAATTTTCTTAGACTGGAATATGTCAAGGTGAAAGCTGCCACATTGAGCCTCCTTTGCCTTCTGTTGGTTGGTTTGGGATTCTTGGCCTATGACTGACTATTTTGCATCACTTTAAAAAAACTCAGAATGTAGCTAGCTTTTAAAGTAATAAACCAGACTTATAGCTGAATGAATTCCGAATCAAAGCTTTTTGAAAATCACAAAATAGTTCCTTGCTCTTTTTTAAAAAATGTTATTAATGGAGAATCAGAATATCTTGAACACACTTTCCTTTGAAGATTTTGGAATTTCCCCTACATTTCTAAATTTTAAAATAGGGAGGTGTGGGGCAAGTGGACCATGCCATCAGACAGAAGAACTGGTAAGGTTGAAGCAGGTTCAAAACCCAGGGGAATCTCAGAATTGAGAATGGTGGGCATGGAACCAGCTCCCTACCAAGCTCTACCTGTCCTGGAACAAGTAACCATGGCACCCCACTGAGAGGACCTGACTCCTGGTCACATAGCATAAAAACCTGGAGTGCTCTATGCTAATGAGTTATCGAGATAGGCTCTGAGTGAGAGCTTCCCTTTCTGAGTAAGACATGTGCATTTACATCCCCCATAAAATAAAACAGTTTAGACTAGCAAGGACAGTCTCCTTCATTCACGGCTCACCTAGGGAGCGGGTGGGAGGCCTTCATAGTAAAGAATTGAGCCTGAATCTCCCAGAGAAGGTCTCTCTCTTTCGGCCCCTCCCTACTCTTTTTACTCACTTGGAACCAAACCATATTTTGTCCTGCACCGGGCTTAGCTACCCCCTTCATGCCTGGCACTTAGGGGAAGTGTGCCTACCCCACCTCAACCCCTGCCCAAGTTCTCAACTCCCTGAGGTCCTCACTGGTGTCTGGATACACAGGCTATTGAGAACCACAGCATCTGTCCCAGATCTCCATTTTTTGTCCAGAAGAACATGGGTTGGGACCCCTATCATGGACTGTGTTCTGCCTCCCCTGAGCTGCTTGCTGGGAGCCTTCAAGCACCCTAGCAGTGAGTCAGGAGCACAGCCCGCAGCCCGCAGCCCGCAGGAGAGCAGCTGGACAGATGTGTAAGCTGTTAAAAGTGCTCCCTACTCTTGCAGAGGACTCATATTCTCAACAGCTATGGCTTACCTCTTACATTTACCTATAACTGCAGCTCCAAGGGATCTGACACCCTCTACTGGGCTCTCTAAGCACCTGTACCAATGTATGCATCCCCACAGACAGACAGATATACACATACACATACACATACGCATACGCATACGCATACACATACACATACGCATACACACACTCACACTCATAAATAACAATTCTAAGACTACAGAGAGGATTTTCCTTCCTTTCCTTCATTCCCTCCTTTTCTCTCTCTGTCTTATTTTCTCCTTTCTTTCTAGTTTTAATTTAAAACCATGGCTCTGCTACCTCCTTGCTTGTCTGCTACACCCCCAGCACTCAGATACCCATTAGAATGCAGGAGTGAGTGAGTGATTGGGCTGGGGCTGGGTGCTGACAGAAGTATTTTTTCACGTAGTTGTGAACATGTGTGCAACTTCCAATTAGTCTCGGGTCCACTTATTCGTGGTATTAAGACCATGATTTATGAAGTTCCTGCTTCAAAACAAATGCCGGATGGAGAGTGGCGGCAGCACAGATTCCAAGTATGTTCTGAGATGTGAGAAGCCAGGGTGAGACCCCGTGCCTGTGGGTTTCATTTCGGCGGGAACTCTAGAACGAGGTCCGTTCTTTCCTGCTTTCTCCATTCTCCTCCAGCCCTTCTTGCTCTTAATTGGCATGTCTACCATCTCTAGGTATCACGACCTCCTTTTCTCAGTTGGAAGGAGCCTTATCTGTCAATGCTGGGGATCTATATCTGGACATCAGAGCTCCTTCCAACAGTCCACTGAAGGCCCAGCCATCAACACAAGCAGGGATTATACATTCAGTGCCTTATAATCTTTAACCATCGGTGTCCAGCCAAGGCTGCCCACTGTCCTTCAGCTTTGTTCTCAGTTCTGTTCTCTTGGACTTTACTCAGTCCCCTTCCTCGACCCTCTGGTGCTGACATGCAACAACGGGGCTGAGAAGTGTTAAAGAGCCTGCTAACATGTTAACAAGAGGTCAAGATATAAATGTAGACATTTATATTAAAACCTCTGCATCTCCTTTAGTAGCCATAGTCCTAACAACAATAATTCTAGTAGTCATTTTTATTAAATGTTTACTGCACCCTAGATATCATGTTAGGCAATTTATATTTATCATTCCATATAAATGAGAGAGAGAGAAAGAGAGAGAGAGAGAGAGAGAGAGAGAGAGAGAGAGAGAGAGAGAGAGAGAGAACACTTACTGGAGATGTGCCTTATGTGTGGAATGTTTGTCTACCATGCATAAAACCCAGCTTTTGTTCTTCAGACCTACAGAAGCTGGCCAGGGGGCAAATGCTCCCAATCCCAGTTCCCTGGAGAGAGAGAGAGAGAGAGAGAGAGAGAGAGAGAGAGAGAGAGAGAGAGAGAGAGAGAGAGGCTGGCCACCTTTCTATCAGTAGAGTATGTATTTTAATGGGAGCAGGGTGCGTGCATAGGAAATACCTAACTGTCTTCTGGGAAGGGAATGAATGCTCAAATGCACTGCTCATCTTTGCTGTACTGGAGATGCATTAGGCAGCATTTGTTAAGAAAGAACTAGACATTTTACCTGGGAATCTGTTCCACACATGCTCAGCCGTAAAAGTTTCAAGATAGATGTGTGTTCTGCTGTTTCCAGAAAGGAGTGTGCATATGTTGAGGGCTTGAGCATGCATTTAGGAAATAGAGGGGCACAACGAGAGACTGAAGCTGATGATCTTCGGATGGGGCCAAGGAGAGCCTGAGGTTGGGGTAAGCTGGCCCTGGGACCAGTTTTGTTAATATCTCAGTGTTATGATGATTTCATTATATATTTTTAAAAATTCTTTTAAATAAAGACAAGTGTGACTCAGAGCAAAAGGCATGGGGCAAGGAGAGGGGATTGCTTCACTTTCATTCGTTTTGTGATGAGGACAAGCTTCTAACTTTCCTGAGCCTCAGTTTCCCCATCTTCAGAGTGAGAGGATAGAATATGGCACACTTTCTTTGGCCCTCCATTTTGCAAAGCCAGTGAGATGTAACGTTGGGAGGCACCTTGGCCCCACTTGCCCTGTGGAGACTGTGCTATGCAGCCATTATCTAGTTTGTACAGTTAAAGCAGGCTGTTCAGGACCACGGACACAGCTCTCGGGTGCATCTTCAGTTAGAAGCATGAACTGCACCCACAAGAACCTTTGCTTGATGACCTCGGAGTGTATGAAAACTCAGGATAAGCTCCCACAGTGCAAAGCTGTGTGCTTCTTGAACTGTAAACTTGTTGTTTAAGCCACGTAGAATTCCAAGCATCTTTAAAAAGGCAGAGTAGTTCAGAACATGAGCTTTGCAGTCTGGCAGATTTGGCTTCAAACTTCAGATTTTCTTTCTTTTCCATTAATTTGTTAATTTATTCACTTTAGAGCCTGATCTCTCTCTCCCTCCCTCCCTCCCTCCCTCCCTCCCTCTCTCTCTCTCTCTCTCTCTCTCTCTCTCTCTCTCTTTCTCTCTCTCTCTCTCTTTCTCTCTCACACACACACACCCACACACACACACACACACACACACACACACACACCCCTCAACTTCAGATCTCCTAGCTCCAAAGTTGTGGGCAAATAATTTAAGTCTTTTGAGTTCAGTTTTCTGAAAATAGCGATCAGATCACCTATGAGGACTACATATTACACAGAGAATGGAGGCTTCTGACCCTGATGTGGAGTAACTGTTCATGAAATTCCAGCAACCAATCTAAGCAGGTCCTCAGACAACAGATACAGAGAAGAAATGTCCAGTTGGATAAATGAGATTCCACCCAGGAAACTGAAACCAGGACCAGGAGGCCTTGATGCCACTTCTAGTATGAGAGTGCTTGTTAATAAAGACAAATCCAAGTATTAAAACACTTTGACATGAATGAAGGACATAAGACATTGTAAGAAGATGAGAAGGGGGAACCAGAGAAAGAGGCTGGCAGAGGACAGGACACAGGGAGAGGGAGAGGACAGAACAGAATGGAATGACAAAGATGCATGAAATCACCATAAAACCCATCACTGTGTATGCTAACTAAAAAATTAATGGAAAGTAACACATACTATTATGTATCACTTAATTATTAATTTTACATTGAAAACATCAGTTGGAGTTGGTGATGGCAAATTGGATTTCAGTGACAGACTGGCTCCAGACACCCATTTGAGTGATGTTAATCTGTCATTGCATTTTGAAGCGGAAAGTGAAATATCATTTCTAATTTGTATACCTCCCTTTTTCCATCCTTCTCTCCCTTTTGCCTTCTCCTTCCTCCTCCTCTCTTCCTTCTTCCCTCCCTCCCTCTCTCTGACCCTCCTTCCTTCACCCTCCTTTCTCTTGCTTTCCCTCCTTTTGCCAGTGACACGAGCTGTCAGGCAGGAGAGAATGTTTCCAAAACACTGGCTGCTCCTGGTTGCCAATAAGAAATTAAACCTGTTAATCTCTATCAAGAGCCTTCTCTCGCCAGAGCCTCTGAACGGAGCCAGGAGTGGGGTGGGGTGGGGTGTGGTGGGTGAAGAAAGGTTTGTGAGAACCAGGACTGTCTCACTTCCTGCAGAGTGAGACTCAGGGCCACATCTCATCTCAGACTGAATGCTGAATGCAAGCAGAGTGCTTGGGGCAGTGGGACATGACAAATTCTAATGGCAGGCAGCTGGTTCCGCTTCTCAGAGGCCTTTGCACAAGCCTGGGAGGAAAGTATGTGACCCGTGTGTCAGACTGGGGAGTAGGCATGAGCTGTAGCACAAAGCTGAAAGTAGATGGCTTGCCTAGGGAATGGCGGTCACCCTAGGAGATTACAGACATGTTTTTTTTTTGTGGTCGAGAATAAGATGAAAGTTTCCCCTAACTTCCTACCCTTAATTCTTCCCCCGGAGTTCTCAGTCCTTCACTTACTAGTTCACTAGTTTTGCAGAACATCTTCTGGAAGATGGCTATGAAGAGAGGGTAAAAGGAGAGAGAGAGAGACAGAGAGAGTCGCGCGTGTGTGTGTGTGTGTGTGTGTGTGTGTGTGTGTGTGTGTGTGTGTGTGTGTTATCTTGTCTTTTGTCTTTACTTGACTTCAGATCCCAGAGCATCTGGCAATATTTTGAACAGGCTATGTTTTTTTTGCATATCTGGACAATTCACTTTGTAAAGTGATGTTTAGGAGGTTCCAGGTCAACAGTTCCCCACGAGAAGTCAAGGGCAGCCAGCAGTCCATGAAGACCTGTATGGGACTCTTCAAGTTATTGTAGGTGTTTCAGAAATTCTAATGCAGTTTGCGTTTCTGTTTTGTAAGCTCTGAGCTAGTATAATGGGGTTGTCCTTTAGTCTGGAGTTGCATGTGCATAACAGGGTGACTTTGGAGGACCCTATAGGGTAGTGTCCAGAGGCCAAAATGACCTTGGATACAGGTTGAGACAGGCTCTCATGGAGCCCAGGCTAGCCTCAGAATCACCTTGTAGCTTAGAGTGGCTTTGAACTCAGAATCCTCTCCTTTCTACCTCCCAAATGCTGGGATTACAGGTGTGTTTATTTACTCTGTTTATTGTATGCTGAGGATAGAACTCAGGAAGGGCTTTGTGCATGTTAGGCAAGCATTCCACTAACTGGGCTACAAGGGTCTCAAGCTCATTGTACAACCTGTCAGGTATAAAATCCTGAGCCCTTGTGATCCTTCCCACTCCTAAAATGGGAATGAGGGACTGGAAAGATAAACCAGTGGATAAGAGTGCATACTGTTCTTCTAAAGGACTGGAGTCCTGTTCCAAGCACCCACATCAGGAGGCTCACAATCACCTGTGATTCCGCATGTAGGGGAATTCGACACCCCTAGATTCCCCAGGCACCTGTATTTGAATGTACCCCTTGTCCCAGATATACACATAATTAAAAATAAAAGAATGGATCTTTAAAACAATAACATGGGAATAATTTTAATAGCACTTCTTCCCTCCTAGGGCTGAGATGAAGATAAAGAGAATCCACATCCAGTGCTGGTAAGAAAGAAGGCTTCCGAGAACCAGTGCTGACACTAAGCCATCTCACGGAGACGTAATGCTAAATGGCTCCATGCAGTGTGTTTTGTAGTGGTACCCAGAGGAAAGCAAAACAGCAACAGAAGCTTAGAGGTTAAAGTGTGCACAGGCTTCTCAAAGGCTCTTCTTGGACCCGGCATCCAAGCAGGCAGCACAGGTCAGCTGCTCTTCTTTTGTTCCTCCCACCCCCTCGGTCTGGAATATGTGCTCCTTAGAGAGGGCTCTCCGACTTAAGTTCTGCCTCTGGAGTGTGATTTATCCTGGAAATAGTTCTACCAGAAAATAATAGAAAATTACTTGCCAGGAGAAGAATCAAATGAGCGACTGTATTTACTTTGGGCGTTTTTCCCATTGTACCGGGTTATATTGCCAGGGAGCTAAAAATAGTGCTGATAAGCAGTCTTCGAATGGGTCCCTCTTGGGGTGACAAGGGTCAACCAAAAGTAGACTGGCTCCTCCAGGGAGCCCCTGTGAGAACAACATCTACCTTCACCCTATTTCGGGAGCCCCTCCTGCAGTTTCTCTTGGCTGGGTTCCTGCTTCTCCACACATGGCCTGGGTTTCCCTCCCGACTGATCGGCTCCTCACACTTGTCTCGGCAGCCCATGTTAAACCGACCAGTTTTAGATGGCCTCCTGCTTTAAATATGCTATTTATAGTTGCTAATTCATGTTTTCACAATGCTTCATGTCTCAGCTGGTCGTTGCACCACCCTAAGAAGGGAATAATGAAATACATGGCATTTATATGGGTGGCTGTGCTGTTCGTCATTTTTCATCTAGGGGATGCTTATTGGAGGAGACATGTAAAATTGCAGAGGGTATTTTTTTCTCTCTTAAAGATAAGCCCCCAGCGTATTAAATATTCATCTGTTTTAGAGGAACGCTGTACCAGTTTTTTGTCCCCCCTCCCCGATTCTCTCATGGAAATATATCCTGATGTCTATGATACGTATTGTTCTCATAAAACGCGCCTCACTGCAACTGGTCCCCTGAGCAAAACTTGAAGTCTTCATCAACAGCTGTTGCGAAATATGGTAAAATGCATGTTCCTTAGCCTTTCCGGTCACATCTGAGCAATACCACCTGAGTGAGCTTGGGGATTTGATCCCTGGGAGTCTGTGTCCTAGAACTGTGGGTGAAGACTTGATGTTTGAGGGGTCCGATCCTCCCCACTACTCTGTGTGTGTGTGTGTGTGTGTGTGTGTGTGTACACGTGACAATCATATAGTTCTTATTTCTCTCAGACACTAACCACTTTTTGTTGTTGTTTGTTTGAGACAAATCTTTCAGATTTGTGGAACTCAAAATTTGGTGAGCCCCAAGGGGTCTGACTGTCTTTGTCTCTCCAGTGCTGGTGTTACAAGAGTATGTCACCATAGCATGATCTTTTTGTCCATTTTCTTTTAAACATGGGTCTGGGATCTAACTCCCATCCCATCTTTGCAAGGTAAGCACTTTGCCAACTGAGCTGTCTTCCCTGCCTAGCTCTCTGTCTTCTAGAGGCCTTATTTTTCTCGGTCACTTCTTATCCTAAGGTGCTATTCTGGGTTTTGTATTGTATTTCCTGGCTTGGCTGAATTGAAGAGGCAAGGGAAATAGAAGCCTCTCTTCTAGAGATACAATCAGGGAAGCCCAGGTCGCTCCCTGGAGGGGCAGCAGAGGTGAGTGACATGGGCCCTAGACCCATCCCCTCTGCTGGGTAGGGCTAATCCGGTAGTGGTAGCAGCTATGGGGAGGGTATATGAGCAGGGTAAATGAGGGTGGATGAGCATTTAAAGCCACGCATGTGAGCAACACCCTCTTCTCCTTTGGGTGTATTTCTAGTGGTTCCCAAACACTAATCCAGCAGTGGCAGCTGCAGCAACATGTGGATGATGATCTGAAACACAAGCACACACTGCTTCAGCTCGATGGGATGGGGGAAAGCTACGACCTCTTCAAGCACTGTCTTGTCTCCTTGGGATTTCCTAGCCTGAGAACAATACCTTGGATGGAGAAGGGCTTAGGGATATAGGGTTTAGAAATATACATTCAATTTCTACCTGGAAGGAGCCTACAGATGAGAGTGGGGAAGTTCAAGATGAGGTCAAGCCCATGAGTCACCATGTTCTGGTCCCTCAAAAGTGGCAGGGGAGCTTTGGAGCCAGATAAGAAAGACCTCGTCTGGTTGCCAGCAGAGAGACCTATGAACAGAATTTGAGCCAGCTCTTACAGTCTTTATTTGATTAGTACTGTCCAGCCAGGGAGCACTGCAAAGAGGAATAAAACTGGATGATCACTAGTGAGCACCCAATAAAGATTTATTTGTATGCTCTGGCGAGATAAGAGCACTTGCTGCTCTGCACAAGACCTGAATTCAGTTCACAGCAGCCTCTCTTGGTGTCTCACAATTGCCTGCAATTCCAATTCCAGCGAATCTGACACCCTCTTCTGGCCTCTGTGGGCACCGATACTTGTGGTACATACACAGACACATGAAATAAAACATCTTTTTTGCAAACATGTTTTAAAATAAACTTTGAGGTAGATGTAGGTTCATCAGAGGACATCTGTGTGTTCCTAGCAGCCTGAAGAATACCACTCTTCACTTCCACTAAAATTTGAATCAAATGTCTATGTTTTGCCTAAGGAAACTGCCCACCTTCCTTACTTCCAATAATGCCGGTCCTATAATTTGGCTGTAATAGTGGGTGACGATTGTGCCAGGCAACGTGCACAGGACTACTTGTATATTCTGTGTGGTAGGTAAAAAATAACGACACCAAAGACATCACATTCCAACTCTCAGGACCTGATGGTGTGACTTTGGAAAGGGCCTTTGCAAATTTGATCCAACAGGGATCTGGTGACAAGGTAGGGCCCTGGATTGTCTGGGTGAGCACAGTGTCGCCAAAAAGACTGGAGATTAGGTGAGATGAGAGGATTTGAAGACAAAAGGAGAGGCTTCACACAAGTCCACTAATGTACGTGCACCCACTCACATGTGAGAACACATTCACACATGCACGCATGCATGCATGCACAATCATGAAAAGTAGAAAAAGGAGAATAGTTGCTGTCAGAGAACAAGAATAAGCCAGGGCACTCTCATGTTTAATGTCACCAGGCCCAGCACAGGCTCTGGCCACAGAATCTTGAAACAGCAGGTGTTTTGCCCTTTGGTACATTGTACAGACAGAGCCACGCTCACCACGTCTAGTACACAAAGCTTTACTACTATGCCCATTGGGCAGAGGAGAGAAAGGGCTCAGAAAGACAGAGGACGTCCCCTTGCATCAGAGCTGCAGTCCTTGTGCAGTAGGGATTCATCCTCAGGTCCAATTTTAGAACCCACGTTGAGATCTGTCACTTTAAACACTGCCTCTCCAGGAGTAGATGTCTCAAGCCTATGACCAAGTCATACAGCTTCCTTTTGGCCCATCTCTCCATTTTTGCCAGGCTGGAGGAGCCAGCAGACAGGTTCATGTTGGGACACGGCCTGAGGAAGTCAGAAGCTGGTGATGAATCATGTGAGTTTTTCCTTTTCTTTGTAAGGTACTATTGCTGTATGCTGGTTTCTTCTTTCTGGGGCTTTTGGTAAAGACGGAAGTTGCCGAGGGTGCTGCGGGGGGGGGGGGGAGTGGCGGGGGGGGGGGGGAAGAACAGGAAGTGGTTCCCGCACCCAGTGTCCTTTCAGTAGCTGATGAAGAAGCTCAAAGAGGGGAATCCTTTTCTCATGAAATGAGTAGGGGTCAAACACACCTCCAATAGTAACAGGGAACAGGAAAGCTACAAAGGACTTAAAGAGCTGAAAAAGCCCCAGAGTGGTCCAGCTATGGCGTTCCTCTCTCCTGAGTGGAAAGGACAAGGAACCGGCCAAGGACTCAGAGAAAAATGTTTATCCTCTCTGGAGCAAGGCTTCATCTCCATCAGAAATTAACACTGCAGAGCCTGGAAAGACGGTGGCTTAGGCATAGAACACCAATCCGGGTACTATCGGGACAAACAATGGGCCTAGAAGCATCTACAGGACCCTGAAAAGGCACACCCCAGATTGAATGTTTTTGGCCATCAAAGTCAAGCAAGGGACAGAAAGAAGTTCAGCCTTCTTTGAAGCTGTGTACAGGCTACGGGGGTGAACATCTGGAAATGCTGGTTAAGGAAGCATTTCAAACAAAGGAAGGCTGGGTTCAACCCCATTGGTGCCTGAGGCTGTAAGCAGCAACCTCCTGTTCAGATGGGGGCAGCTGGAAGGTGCCTTAGAAAGAATAAGGTGGCTAAGGCCATCTTATTTCTTGGCTGGAAGGACTCAGTCATTCTACAGCTTCCTTTCTAATGTGAGAGCCACATTAGACCCCCCCAGTAGAGCTACCAGGTGGCAAAAAGACTGTTGGGGTGGAAGGGGAGAAGGCATCAGGTGAGGACAGCTGGGTGTAAAGCACGTGCCAACTAGACCACAGGAAACCTTGAGTATCCTCTCCAGTGTCACCAATATAATTCCTTGCAATAACAGCAAGATAAGAAGAACCACATAGATATGACGGAGAGAAATGGGTGCTTGGTGAAAAGTTACTTCAAGAGGAGTGTCCAAGCTAGACACAGTCTAATAAGTTTTCTCTTTAACTTGTCAGGGGATGGGTGATAGATACTATGTTCTTTTGTACATGGTAGCTCAAAGTCACTTGTCCAAACACAGCTAGTACTTTCCAGAACCAGAATTGAAACTTAGTGTTTTGATTTATGAGTCCAGACTCCCTCCCTCCCACCCTTCCTCCCTCCCTTCCCTTCCTCTCTCCCACTGAGCTGTCTCCTAGGGGAGTCATCATATGCACTGAGAGATAGTTAATGACATGGAAATGTGCCCAGGAGATGCAGTAGTGCAGGCTCCGAGATCATTTATTTACTCCAGAAATGAAGTGATATCATATTCCATCGGACCACCAGGTATCTACTTCCAAGTGTTGAAGTTCCAGTTACTGTTAAGATCTTTTCAGTAGTCTGCATGTCTCATGTTTTCTACCAGAAATGGCATTCTGGGTATTCATGAATACTAATTGAACACTATGCTTTTCAGACTCCTTTGGTAGAATTTTGTCAGAACAGCTGCTGCCAACTCTTGTAGAAGTGGTAGGTGGACATCAGGGGATATCTAGAAATGTCAGCGGAGCACCTGCTATTAGGACTGGCTTTGTAGGTAATTACAGGAGGCATGGATTATGAGGAAGCTGTAAAAAAAAGAAGAAAAGACTGTCAGGAGAGTGGGTGTCTATATAGTTAGGCTGATACCCTCTTGGAGGGCTCTGAGTGCCGGGTTAAAATTGAATGCTATAAAATTAAGCCAGCCACCAATCCAGACCAAATGGGAGAGGACCTCAGGAGGCTCCAGCCCTCTCTGACAGCTTTGGGCAGTTGGTGGCTGCTGGGGATGGAAAGTCAGTTTTCTTCAGGGGTGTGGCCTCATGTAGGCTGTCCATGCTCCTCCAATGATGGCCTTACATCCATGTCCACATACATGGGCAACACCAACTGGACTCAGTAGTTTATAAAAGGAGAGAGAGAGAGAGAGAGAGAGAGAGAGAGAGAGAGAGAGAGAGAGAGAGAATGAGAGAATATGAAGCCTAGAAAAGAGTGTGAAGACAGGAATGGTTTGGAGATAAGTTGAAGGAATGGGGTAGATATATTGAAAATACATCATATAAACATGAACAAATTTTAAGAATAGATAAATAAAATAAAGGTCCTGAGATCCACAGACTATGAAGGCCCTAACTTAGTGGGGCAGTGGAGGTGCTGTATGGAGAACAGCTTCATAACTGCAGGAAGAAGTTAAATGAAGATTGTATTTAAGATGTTGCTTTTTCAACACATGATATCGGAAGAAAGCTCCCTGACCCTAGCTTGATTTGCATAGGCTGTGACACGCTATCGCCACCTGGTGGTCACATGGCCAAATTGTAGGTCTAAACTTTAGATTTCTAAAGGGTTTAGGCAGAAAACTTCATCAGAGTCAAAAAATCCTAGTCAAGTTGTCTGCATCCCCTGAGAGTTTTAAAAGTCTATAAATATCTGCATAAGAACTGAATATTTCATATTTATCTGAATGTCTTAGTGATGTAGGCATTGCTGCTTTGAGGAACTCAAAATCATTCAAATATAGCAGATAGGAAAAAAAATTATCTCCAGGAATACACAGATCTCTGAGTCCAGCTGGAAGTTGAGAAGACTCAACAGCTTTGAGCCTTGTAATGAAGGGATAAAAAGACTTTTTTAAAGCATCCCTGGCAGGTTGATGTCTAACAGACTTAACTGCTAAGAAGCAAGTGAGCAATGATTCTTCCAAACGTTCTCTTTTCGGCTGATTCCGCAGTCTGACTCACTGGCGTTACAAGGGCTGCATCTGGAACAGAGCTGTGGCTGATTCTGTGACTTACTTTTGTCAGTGTGTCCAATTGAACAGAATTGACAACTATGGCTCTTTGTGGCTCTCTCTTGTAAATCCAGGGAGGACTGGTCTTAAGATGAGGGGTGCATGCTGGCATCAGAGCCGTGTTGGCCAGGGGGCTATGGGAGTGAAGATAGAAGCATTCACACAGGCAGGACAGCTGATATGCACACTGCTCCAACGTGACAGGGTGACCACTGCACTAGGTGTCTCAAGGTTAGGCCCTTCCTCTTGCTTTACCTCTGAGCAGTTCTGTGACTTTGGGCATGGCGATTGATCTCTCTGAGGTCATGTATTTCTTTCCTGTACAGCTTGGTTTTAGATCTGTTCTCTAGTAACACCACTGTACCTCAGGGCCAAATCTGCACATGAGTGTAAGTGGCTTCAGGAGGAAGCCAGATGCAGGGTTCAGATTCCCTGGAGTTGGAGTTATGATCAGTTGTGAGCCACCTAACATGGGTGCTCGGAACTGAACTGGGATCTTCTGCAAGAACAGTATGTGCTTTTAGCCCATGAGCCATTTCTTCTGCCTCAGGACATGCAATTTCTTCTGGAAAGTACCAGAGTTGTGTAAAGTTGATTTTTTTTTTTTAAATTTTCATTCCTCCCTCTCTTCCTGGCATTCTCTTTTCTTTCTCTCCTTTCGTCCCTCTTCTTGTCCCTGCTCCTGTTCCATCTCTTTCTGCTCATCATCTTGGTCTCTTCTTCAGTGCCAGCACCAGCACCAGCACCAGAAAGGCAAACATTGTGAATTGTCCTACTATTCCAAGGGACTTGCCAATGCACATACATGGAATAGCTATTCAATGGAAACTTCCATCTAAGACGTCAAGAGCACTGTCGGGGAAGATTGTAGCTGTTTGTCAAGTTTCCCAGGGGCCTTGTAAGTAAACAGTTTTCAAAGATCGTCCATTTCAAAAATAGGAAAAGCTTCTGACTTTGTTTGCTGTGGTTCTTCTCCACGTACTGAACATCCTTCCATTGGGCAGATTGTGCATCCTTGCGTCATTCGCAATCACAGGCCTTCGAGGGCTTGAATCTGAAGGCAGTTCGGAGTATAGAGAGACTGATTTCAGAGCACAGCCTTGGGCTGGGGGAAGGCTTTACTGCTTGAGTTGTGTATCCTTAAAGAAGTTACTTAATCTTTCTGGGCTTTACATTTTTTTATCTGTGAGTTAATTTTTAAAAAAGTATAAACTACAGAGAATAATTGTGGGATTCAATGAGATCTCTACTGACACCTCATTACTCTTTATAACATTAATGCAAATGTTAACTGTTTCTTCAGTGTTGATCCTGAACTCGTGTGACTTAGAACGGGTTGCTTCCAGCTTTAACGGGATAATGTACTCCGACTTTCTGCTTGCTGAGACCCACTTCTCTCCATGGTCCTGTTTCCTTTTTATTTACAGAACCCCCAAGGTTCTCCAGGATGGGGGTGAGATTCAACATCTCTCACCTGTTTTGTGTGTTAGAATTTGAAGGGGTATTTATTTGGGCTGAAGTTTCAAAACCACTCTTGAGGTATCAGTCTGCAGTAAAGACCCAGGATTGAAGAAGGAATTTGATAAAGGACCAAACAATCTTGAAGCACAGCCACTAGAAAGCCATTGAAATACTCCTGAGACAGAGGGGACCAAGATCCACATGGCCACTTTTGAACTGTGGAGAAGATGGGACTGTCATTGTAGCAAGAAATCACCCCAACAGATGACAGCAAGAGCCGCATCCACAATCAAATTTCAATTGGTAACGTTTTCCTGGCCGAGAGCCGAGGAAGGCTGACTTGTCGGCTCAGCGCCTGGCATGCTACTGACATGGGAAGGGAAGCTACTCCCTTGGCAGAAGCAGCAGGAAGGAGAAAGGAATGGGCACTATTATTCTGACGACACATGAGTGTTGTATTGAGCGTTGACAGCAGTTTATTCTTTGGAGCTTGGGAAGGGGGCTTAGAGAGAACCAGGATTCTCAGAGGGTGTCAAGGAATTTTGGGGTGTTTGGTAGGGGGTTTCAGTGCGGGGTGACATAGGCAAGGCTCCCCATCTTTCTTTATGAGGACCCTCTGCTGTTCATAAGCAGCCCAGTTCTCTTTGTTTTAGTCGACACATAATAGTGGTGGACGTTCTTGGGCATTGTATTTTCCCGTGTGTGAGCAGTAAATAGCATGGCATGCTTTGGCGTTGATTGGTACATGGGATTTGGGGAGAGGGGCTTCTTGGAAAGGGCTCTGTAATTACTCAGCCCCGCTGTCAATTTCTGTTATATATTCATATTGCTTTTAATTTCCTAAATCCCATTCTTTATGCTTCTAGTTTTCCTTAGCTTTTAATGAAGACACCTACTGCAGACCTACTACAGAAAGAACTGTTCCTTTAGGTTTTACTGATCCAGAATATGCAAGAACAGTGTCTGAGATGGAGCAAAGAGATATAGTTCTCACTTCTCTGGAGGGGAAGGCTTGGTAGAGCCAATTTGTACAGACTCGCAGGACTTACTTAAGGAGAACGGAAGCTTGTGGGGATTTAATAGTGTTCTGCCTTCAGACCTCAGTGGATGAAATCTCCAGCAGTAAAGTGTTCCAGCATTGATTGGGGGTTTTGTACTTTTTAGTTACATAGTTATTTAACCTGCCTCAGTTGATTGAGTCCACTCACTGATTAGTTTGAATCATACCTCAGTTTCTCCATGTGAATCATGGAAATAAAAGGCCCTCGGGGAGAAAGGAATGATAGGTGAAATACCCCATGTGGTTCATGGGATTAGTTGTGATTGTCAATAAGATGCAGGATGCCTCTGAGATGAGACAGGGATATCAACCCTCCCTGGTAAACTATGTAAGCAACCTTTGCTCCAGAGAATACCAGCAGCCCTGATTCCCGACCCAGCTATGCAGCTTCTATACTACATGCCTGCCCTCTTCCAACACATCTGGTCCTAAATATCTAGCCTCTTCCCTCAGCATCCTCTCCCTATCCTCAAAAATAGGATGTACACATCTCGAATCATTTTGACTTGGAGATTAGATTCATGTCCATGGGCGATTGGTTGGTACTATTTCCTTGCCTCACCTAATTTTATATATTCTAGAATTTTCTAAGGCTCTTACATGGAGGGATTTCTGGCTTTTGGTGTGGCTGATTGCCTCTGAGTAGGCATAGGTAGAATCTTACCATAATGCACAGGTCTAGATGTTATGAGCCCTGACCAATCGGTACCTACTAATATACTGAAATTTCTGGCTTCTTTTACCCGTTTGATTTCTGTATCTCCTCCCATGAGACACAAATGTGCACACAAATAGATAGGCACATAGACTGATAGTTAAGTGAAAATATCAGGTGAAATTTCAGTAGAGTCTGGGGCCTGGATGGAATTACATTAGTTATGCTGGTTTCCACTGATACTTGCAGTCACGGACCCTGATTTATTTATTCACTGATGGATCATCCAATGTCTACAGGGTCTCTGTGTGGGAAGAGTTCCTCTGCTGAGCATAGTGTGTGACACACAAATGGGAAGACCCGTTCTGACCCTACTAAAGGAAGCATGTATCAATTCTGCCTTCTGCCAGGTTCTCCAGTGACAGGGGCTGTAGTTCAGCTGTTGTAAGTAGCCATTGTGGGCATTAAGAAGACCTGTTGCAAACATCCTAAGGGTTGTAGACAGGAGGCCTTGAATGTCTGGACAGGTCCTTGGAGGTTTCAGCTCTTTCATTAGTTCATAACTAAACTTGAGACCATAAAACCTCAGGGCCCTCAGAATGTTTAGCCATGAAAGGAGACAGCTGGTATAGCAGGCCGGATCTAGAATTCTATTAATTCATAAACATTGTTAATTGAAGCATCAGGGCAGGGATGTGGAGAGATGGCTATGTGGTGGTTTTGTGAATGAAGTGCTTTCTTTGTAAGCATGAGCACCTGAGTTCGGATCCTCATCACCCAGTTCGGTGCCATGTCACCCAGACGTGGCAGTGTGTACCTGTCACCTCAGTGCTAGAGACAGGCAGATCCTTAGAGCTCACTAGACTGCCATTCTGGTTAATCAGTGTGTGCCAGGTTCAGTGAGAGACCCTGTCTCAAAAACTAAGGTGGAGGGTGGAGGGCTGAATGGAATGTCCTTGCCTAGGTCAGCTCGGTTCTCTTTGCCCCCTCAGAATTCCTCATCTTTTCCTCCAAAAGCACGTGCTCAGTCTCCCTCCTCAGCACCATGGGTATCATCACCTGTCAAGAGTTGGACGTTCATTACATTCCTGGGGTTCTGAGCAGTAGTAAGAGAGCAAGCACCAGGGTCCTACCATATTTTTAGCTCTGGCCGTTTATCCACGGTCTTTCCAAACATTGCATCTATAGAACGCTGCTTTCCAAGGGAGTTTTACATTGTTTAGAAATAGTAAGAAAGGGCTGGAGAGATGGCCCAGCTGTTAAAGGCTAGGCTCACAACCAAAACTGTAAGAAATACTAAGAAAAAGGAATTTACTTATGGGATCTTAAAGTTCAATAACATGATTTTTACATTGTGGAGTACAGTTCAACCCTAAAATGATGACGATGGGGAAAGACTGTAATGGCATGTGAACTTATAAATTATCAGTCGTCTTCTTTCTCATCTTACATCTATCACCAGATGCTGAATACTCAGCAAGCTAGAACCTATGAACAAGAAACAGCCTTGTCAGAGTAAGCTTCTACAGGCAGGCTTGCATAGCTTTTGAATTACTGTTTGTTGTTTGAGCTAACTTTTGACAGTTCTTGGATTAGTAATATCTATAGGTGACATAGTGGTTACTGTGTTACTGTGGGATATTGATGGTATTGATGGGCCTATACATACATACATATATATATATATTATATTACATATATATATATATATATATATATATATATATATATATATATACACTTTTTTATTCTTTCCAACAACCTTTTGATGGGAACATGAATTAGCATTCCCATTTTCTAGACATGGCAACCTCGATTACACAGTTGGTGATCAGAGAAGGGACTTGTCCCTCACTGAATAAACCCAGGACTCACCAACTTGGCCAGGCTCGTTAGCCAGCAAGCCCCAGGGATGCTTCTGTCTTCATCTCCCCAGCAATGGATGTATGACCCCACACTTAGGTTTTATGTGGGTGTTGGGGAATTGAACTTAGGTCTTCATGCTTGCACGGGGGAAACATTTTACTAAGACAGTCATCTCTCTAGCTCCATTAATTGTGTCTTAGCTCATGTAAATGCCTCCATTTTCAAGTCCTTCCAAAATGAAAATTCTTAGTAGACACACACATTCCCTATGAAAGAAGAATTTTCTATCACAATAGAAAGCTACACCTCATGAAGAGAGTTTTGGTTAAAGCTGATCCCTCTGTCTGGACAGCTGCCCAAGCTGGTGGCACGGGCTCAGTGTGTGCTTTATTGCCTGGGCACATTCAGATGCAACACTGTCCCAAGAGCACACACCATTACCTCCATCAGGCACACAGCCTAGATGAACCAATTCGAGATAGGATGGTATTTTGGAACATGATGTGAAGTTTCCTGATTGGAAATGTTCCTGAACTAAAATATCTTTCGTGACAAGCTTTTTTGTGGTTATAAAAAAAGATCAGCGTCTCTCAGGTTACCCGATCTGCTAATTACTTCGAATTCAGATCAGGTATTTGTGGGTGAAATTAGCATGCAGTATCCACTGGCTTTTGACAAGGGGCCCTGATGGAAGAAGACGGGCTTGCTGTAAGCGACGAGGAAGAAAAGGAGAGGTGCGTTTTCAGGGTGAGGTTTTTATCTCCTAGGTTAAACGGTAGCTTAATGTCTGATGATGTTAAGCCAGGGAGATGGATGAAGAGTGAGCTACTTCCTTAGGAAGCAAGCAGAGTCTTGGGGTGGGGGTGGGGGTGGACGTGGGTTTCATTCAAGGAGCTATGACGTGGGCTAAGTCATCTTTTCATCTCGTGTGGGAGGATCTGTGAGAGCTGGTTATTTTCCAATTAACAAAGGGTAAGAGATGGTTCCTGAATCAGAGGCCCTGGGTTTACCTATTTATAGCTATCAGGCTGTACTTAAGCTGCGTCTCCTTGGCTATTTATACATGGTACTCTACACCTGCCATTTGCTGAGGTCCTAAGATGACTCAGGT
Source organism: Arvicanthis niloticus (assembly GCF_011762505.2). Classification (NCBI taxonomy): domain Eukaryota; kingdom Metazoa; phylum Chordata; class Mammalia; order Rodentia; family Muridae; genus Arvicanthis; species Arvicanthis niloticus. Next base: position 14,643,196 of record NC_133435.1, read on the forward strand.
AGAATCTGAGGAAAAATCTTCCTACAGTAGGCTGTGCTCTCCCCATGGCATCCTGTTACAGGGGTCACTGTACACGTGAATATTGAGTGCTCTTTCCCCTTCCACCCTCCTTACTCTACCTCCTCTCTGTCCTCGAAAGCTAGAGAGTATAGTAGGCATGTCCCCCTTTAGGCATGTACCTCTTGGTTCTCCAAAGTACACAGTCTTTAGTTGACTTGAAAGCTCCCCCACATGATCCCTTTTTTCCCATGTCAGCAAACTGGGGTCAGAGAGAAGATATATGTGAAGAACTGGGAGATGATTGGACCATGGGGAGTTCTCAAGAATTATTTACTCAATAAAAACAGACTACCACCCACAAAGTAGTGAGCTGCATAGCCATGCAGACATAAGTTAGGTTAAACATAATACGTGGTGTGGCTGCTGCTGGTGGGAGTGGTAGGGACTGGCAAGGTGCCATGGGAGGTAAAGGCACTTGCTATCAAGTCTGACAATTTGATTCCTAGGACCCAGAAGTGGAAAACAGATAACTGACTCATTCCACACTCATGTTGTGGCATACGTGGGTCTCCGTCTCAGCGCCCCAAGTAAACAGATAAATGTAATATACAAGGGACAGAAACACGTCTTTGCCAGGGTTAGTTACCTCACTGGAGGAATATTGCCGATTGACCAACCTGCTTCCAAGTCTAGGGAGTGTGGGGCGGGGCTTACAGAGTATCCTGGCTGATCTCCAGCTGAGAGGACCATCAGCAAGGAAGACAGGGCTTTGCCTTTCATCTGGAGGAATGGAAAACTCCAGGCTGTCACTCCGGGCACTCTGGGGATCACATCTGTGCAGATGGAATTGCTCATCCCACAGTCTTTGGACAAAGCTTTTGGCCTCTGAGCCTGATATGTCGTCATCTCTACTTGGGAGGATGGTCATGGCAAGCTCTTGGGAAAGGCAGTTCGGTAAGTTCTTAATGACCTGGTTGGTTTTCCTTGCTCTTTAGGGCTTGAGATTTGTCTCTGAAGGGAAACATGCTCCCACCTCAGTTCCCAATGCCATTTCTTTGAGGCTGCTCCTTATTTAATGGCTTCTACTGATCTAGTGTAGGGAGGAGAAGGTTGTGTTGGCTCCCATCCATCCCTTCCACCGTGCATGCGTTTATTCATCCACTAATTGGTACGGGGTGGCAGTCACTAGCCAAGCTGGGGCCAGCCAGTTACTTTCCCCATTGCTGTGACAACATACATGACAAAAATAACTTAATTAAGGAGGGGTTCGATTTGCCTCACAGTCCTCCACAGCTGGGGAGTCATGGTGCAGGAGCATGAGGCACCTGTACTTCCAGAAGCAGAGAGTAGTGAAGGCTGGTCCTCAACTCACTATTGTTTGTGTTCAATCTAGAACCCAGCCCAGGGGATGGTGCTGTCTACATTCAGGGTCGGTCTTTCTACCCCAGTTATCCTAATCTAGAAACTAGCCCCATGCAGACACCCTCAGAAGTCTGTCTTTCAGGTGATTCTAAATTCTGTCAGGTTGACAGTCAGTATTACCTGTCACTGTAGACCAGGCAAAGATCAGCAGGTGCCTTTAAAACATGCACATAAATGAGGGAGGTTGGCAAGACAAAAGGGACTGCTATTTGTCTCCTCTGTCTGTTCCCAGGGCCTTTGACATCATGTGTGTCTTGCATCTTGATTATAGAACAACAACAACAACAACAACAACAACAACAACAACAACAACAGATGTTGATGGCAGGAATGAGATGCCCTGAGACTCAGATACATTGTACAGCACTTTCTGACAAACATTGTATCTAGAAATTTTATGCTGCCATTTGATGGTAAGGTTATTATATCACTTTGTTTATTTTTATAGCTGCTAAAAATAAAAAAAGACATTTCCTTTATAGATAAGACATAGAGGGGCTAATGTCCCCCCTCCCCCAGTATCACACAGTTCTGTGGGTATCATGTCCTACACACAGCTGTCTCAGGGCTCACATCCCTGCATGTGTTCATGACTTTGTCTATATTCATGCCAAATGGGGCTAATTTTATTGCCTTGGGAGGAGTCAGTTCCTCAGGCTTTTTATATTTCCCTCTATTCCCCTTTGGCCAAAGTACTCAGATTTGGTCATTTAGTTATGTCCACAAATATGTACTGAGTTCCACATGCCAGGCGCTAACTTCATTAATGATTCTGTTATTGTTCCCATGTAACAATGTGGAATATTTTTTCTTTCTTTTGGTTTTCTGGAGCTTGGAAAAAGATAAATGATGCTCTGCCTTGGAATGCATTGATCATATGATAGTGTGGGTAATTTAGAGGCAGCTAGAGACCCTTACAACACTGCCCAGGCTCCTCCATACGAACACCCTCGCCCCTCTCGCTGTTCCTCGTAGAAAATAAACAACCTTAAGCTGAGTCTTCACTGTGCATATCTTACATGCTGGAACATTCTTTTATAAAACAAACAAACAAACAAACAAACAAAAACCAAGTCTTTGGAGCTGGGGAGATAACTTCGTAGGAAAAATGCTTGCCACAGAAGTATGAGGACATATGTTCAATACCAGCTTAGCATACCTGGAATCCCTGCACCAGAAAGCAGAGGCAGAAGGATCCCTCGGACTCATTGGCCAGATACCAACCACAGCAGAATCAGTGAGCTCCAGCTCACAGAGAAACCTTTCTCCAAGCAATAAGGTGGAGAAGTGATCAAAAGGTTACCAGATGCTGACCTCTGGCCTCACACGCATACATGTACACACACAAACATGTGCGCGCGCACACACACACACACTCAAGCAAATCTTTGACATGGGCTAGCTCTAAGCCACAGGCATATGATCTTGACAAAGAGATAAACATTATCCATAAAATGGGGTGTGTTGAAAAGAAGGCAGATCTAATGGGTCTTCAAGGCCCAAGTCTTGGCTGTAGTTCATCCCCTCCCTAGCCCAAATGATGGGTTTTAGAACACCACAGTTACACAGTTTCCTCCTTCCTAGAATGCATCTACCTCCCAAGGTCCTGGGCTTCTAGTTCACTTTCACTCCCATAAACTCCTGCAGGGCCATTCTCGGGGGCCATCTCTCTAGTCCCTGGGGGAAGATAACAGAGAGGATCCACACGCTTCCATGGAGCTGGCTCTTTCAGGACCTATTTTTGACTCATAGGCTGTAGGGGGTACTGGCCTTAGGGAGGGAGAAGGAAGCTTCTCTTTGTTTCTGCCTCTCTGCTTAGAAGGGACCACTTGGAGAACTCACTGTTCCAAGCAGCTGTCTCAGTGTTCAACCATTTGAAAAAGACAATAAAGCAAACAGACAGAATACTCTAGAATTATCCTCAGAGTGGCAAGAGCAGACATTTAAACATCTTTAATGTATCTCCTTTGCCTGCCCCACCCGCTTGTTTTCCCTTCTTTACAACCCAGTGATGAGTGAGAGCGGTCCTTTGGCTTTTGAGCATCTCATGGGATTTTGTTTTCTTTTACAATAGTTTCTTCCAGAAAAGTCAGGAAGAAGAAGTATGACTAGTTGCAGCTGGATCCACATCCTGTGCATTGTTCTGAGAAATCCACAGTATTATTTGTTCATCAGCCCTGTGTTCCAGAGTGCAGAACATATGACGAATACACAGCCATACCAGGTCCATTCATTCCTACTCTGGCTTCGCCCAAAGGCCAGGGAGCTGCTTTACCAGGGTTCTGGAACACATCCTTTTCCTTGTCAAGTTGCTGCTGGTGTTGACTAAATTAATATTATTGGATCAAGTGGTGAATTTGTTCCCCTTCAGAGCTGATGATGAGACAGCTCACAAGCATCACACAGGAGACTTTTGCCCAGTGTTTTCCATCTGAGCTCTGTCTGTTACTCAATAGCCCCAGAATTCTTCCAAAGATCTTCTCATGACCCGGGTCAGAGTTCCCCAAGAATCAGGATGCTAACCAATTTTCTCCCCCTTCTGTCCCCCATTGACTCTGAATCTCTCTTCTCTCCTTCCTTTCTTTCTTTCTTTCTTTCTTTCCTTCCTTCCTTCCTTCCTTCCTTTTTTTGCTTCCCAGTTTCGAAACCTTTCATGCCTTTTCTTGAGTTGGCTTTGTCTGGTGCTATGCTTATGCCTGAGGAAGACATATTTCTTCTGACACTGAGGAGTGAGATCTCATGCATCACTAATGTGCCCAAAGAGAGACTTCTTGTCCAGACTGACCTCCCTCCCACAGTGCCAGAGGCAGGGCCGTTATTATGTTCATATCTCAACATGTGTTTTCTGTCAGAGCTGACATAGTCGAAGCCATTTCTATATAGAACAACACACCCCACGGAGGCACAGACACAAAGAATTCTCCAATCATAGTTCTGCTTTATGGTATTCTCTCTCTCTTTCTCTCCCTTTCTCCCTCCTATCCTCCTCTCTCCTTTATTTCTCTTTCTATGATGGTCTCATGTAGCTTAGTCTGGCCTTGAACTTGCAATGTAGTCAAGGAGGATCTCACACTTCAGATCTTCCTGCTTCTGTCCCCTAAATTCTAAGGTTACAATTCTTTGCCACCATGCCCAGTTTATGTAGGACTGGAAACCAAACTCAGAGCTTCAGATGCTAGGCAGGCACTTTACCCACTGAGCTATACCATAGCCCTTCTAGCACCTTTTTTTCCCATTTGAAGAAACACACCAGAATGCAGTGCCATGACGGAGGCTTTATTTCATGGCTGCCTTTAATATATGAAGTAAGGTTCAGTTAATCGAAACCTGTAGATTTTGTTCCATCCTTAGACACAAACAGGGCTTGATACATCTGAAAATGATGGGTCACCTATTATCACTCAGAAACATTGTTTTCTGCTGCAAAGATTGTCCTCGGCCTTCTTGCTCAAAATCTTGGTTGGTATTGGGGTGCTATAGCTCCTGGTGTCTTAGCCATTGAGTTTCCACCTTGGAAACCTGAGTCCCAGAAAATGTATGGATCTGAGAGTCAGTGGGAGCTGCCTTGAAGATGAGCAACTGATGGGAGGGCTGGAGCAGGCTTGGTTCATCAGCATTGAATCAGCTTGCCTGGTGAGCCGTTGCCTGTGTCAGCCTTTCTCCCATCATCTCCCTTTATATAACATAAATAGAGTGCATTAAAAGGAAAATTACCAAGGACTCCAGAATGGCATCTTGTGGGAGAGAGCTTTGGAACGAGCTGTGGATGTTCTGAAAGTCGGACTTGGCCAAGAGAAAAGTGGGGACAAGTTAATCATATTGTGGAATTAGGAGGTAAGGGTGTTTCTGAGGAATATGTGGCACCTGGGTGGCATAAAGAGATCCACCAGTCAACCAGAAGCACTTGCTTCATGCCACTGGGCCATGTGAGCTCACTGTCAAGGAGTCTTAAATGACTAAGAAGTGGGTTGGTCCTAGAAAATCCATTTCCTAGGAACAGATCAGTAAGTGCCATTAAGCCCAAGTGATAATGGCTGTGCCCTGCTCTAGACTGGGTCTCCTTGTCATTAACTCCCTTTGCATAATGCTTCTGAGGGTGCTTAAGAACTGCAGAGGGAGCCTGTGCATAGAACCCACCCACAGTCCACAGTCCACAGTGCACAAGGTCATACTCATACAAAAAAGCCGTGGAGTTGAAGAGCTGGAAGAAACTTCACCACACCCATTTCCATGTGCAAATCAATTAATGAAAATTATGAAGCCAAACCTTTGAGCTGGTGTCCTATCATTACTAACTGGAGACTGAGGTACTCAGCAAGGCAATAACGCCCATTATCAGCCAACATGCCCACTAAGTCTCTTTGGCCCTGCTGGTGGGTAAGCAGCTGCTCTCTAGATGAGGAGCCAGGAAGAAGAAACTGCTGTCTCTCTGGGTATGTTGGGTTTCATCCAGCCTGTGCCAGTTGCAACCATGTCTTCTTTCCTGTAATAATTGTCAGAGTTCATCTCGCTCACCTGGAGGCTGAGGGCGATCAGGACACTGAAGGATAGGTTTGAGACATGGCTCTGAGGCAAACCGTTTGCTTTGCAAGTATGAGGGCCTGAGTCAGATTCTTAGAGCTTGGGTAAAGCCATACATAGTAGTATGCATCCATAACCCCAGTGCCCCTGCAGCAGGATGAGCAGCTGAGATGGGAGAATCCCATGGAGTTCATGAGCCAGATACCCTGACATACTGAGGGGTGAGCAGTAGAAGAGCTGGTCCCCAAAATAGGTGAGAAGTGAAATGATGCTTGAGATTGTTCTCAGACCTCTTCCAGAAGCTGGGTCTCAAAGCCATGTCCAGGAGTTTTCCTGGACTGTGTGTGTTTGCTCATGCTCACATACACAAACACCCATCATGTACACATAAAAGATTTTTAAAGGAAATCATTGAAGGATAAATCACAATATAAACATATTTGAATAAGAAATGGGCTCCTTACCACATAGCCTGGGTAATGGAAAACTCCTGGACATGGCTTTGAGACCCAGCTTCTGGAAGCACCACCCACCCTCCATTAGGAGCTGCATCCTGAGATTCAGGCCTCCCCACGAACGGAGAGTTTTCAATCCTCTGTTTTCTTGTGTCTCCTTCTTTGATGTCATTCTTTGTCAGGACATCTTCCTTCCCTATGGCTGGCTAGAATATTCGGGTATCTTCTAGATCTTGAGGGACACCCTCTGCCTCTCATCTGCCATTATGCCATGACATTGCTAATGTACCTATAAGTTCTTGGATCTTAAGTCAGTCTTTTAGCTGAACTTAGAACCTGGTATGAACTGATTATCTAGTAGATACCTATGTGGTTGGTTGAATGGCTGTGTAGGTAGATGCTGGATTAAGCTGTTTCCTTGGCTGACATTTCTGTATAAATGAGAGATCAATAAAAAAAGGAGGTGATTGCTGTGTGTCTACTAAGCACCTCAGTGCCTAGAGTGTGCTACTCAGAACACAGAGGAGGCTGAAAGGAATGCTTGTTAACTGACTGACTGACTAATGAATGAATGAATGAATGAATGAATGAAACATAATAGGACAATTGTTTTGTTTTTTCCCCTTTGGGACTGATTGCCACTGCTTCTGGGCACTTTCTGTCACTTAGAGCTGGCCAGTGATTCAGCAGTTTCTCTGATTTAGTTGCTCGGGAGCTGTAAGAGAATGTGAGTTTTACATGTTAATTTCAGGAGGAAAGAAATCTTGTCTTAAATATAAGTTTATAACACAATATTCTGTTATTTTTATCCCTCCATTATCCTTCTCCTTCAGGGTATTTGGAAAGGGGTGGTGGGGGAAGAGGGTAGAATGCCTCAATTTATTTTCTTTTCATTTTTCATAATTAGAGAGGAGAGAAGCTGCTGAGCTGTGGTGAGTGAAATAGTCCCGGAGTTTTTACCAATTCTTTTGATGGATGGCTGATGCTCAGTGCTAGCCATGTGTTGGCAGTGAGCTGGCCACTAGGGGGCAGAATCCAGAACCCATGTTTAATTCAATGTTTTTGTTTCCTTCCATTAACGGCACTCTGCATACAGTGGGCATTTAATAAATAACTGATGCATTTGAAATAAATGCCTGATAACATTTCATCATGAAAGTGGATGTTAGCCTTTGGATCTTTTGAAAGAGTATGTATGTAGGAGTTGTGTGCATGTGTGTATCTTCGTGAGTGTATGTACACATGTGTGTTTGTGCAGCTGTGCAAACATCATGAAAGACGGAAGAGGGCATCACGTATCCTCAAGTATCCTTCTCCACTTATCCTGTTGAGGCAGCCTTTCTCTCTTTCTAGACATGGAGCTCATATCTCTGCTCAGCTGGAAGCCAGCAAGCTCCAGTAATATTGTCTCTCTCTCCCAGTAGCTACAGTTACCAAATGCAGGCATGCCTGGCCTGTCACATGGGTGCTGGGTTCTGAACTCTGGTCCTAGTGACTGGTGGATTACTACTTGTTAAGCACCAATCTATCTCTCCAGCCCCATGACTTCACATCTCTGCAGCTTCTTGTTTAGTGGGTGAATATGATGGTGTCCAGAAAAGGGACACTGAAATTCAAAGTGTCACAAGTCTCTGCTAAGGATTAGTACATGTATGTGTGCAGATACTGTAGGATATTTGGATCTATAGTGAAGAGATGTCATCGGATTGGATGCTTCACTGTATTTTGATCTGGGGATGCATGTCAGTGCTTCTCTTTGCCTATAAAGCATCATTTGAGGTTCAAATAGCATAAGCAGATAATAATTAAGAGCTGTGTTCAAGGGACATAGTGCCCAATGAAAGGGAAAAGACACTCAGAACAAAAGGAAAGGCTCACTACTGAGTCTGTAGAGTGCTTGCCTACCCAATGCAGGGCATTTATCTGGGTGTCCAGAGGTAAAGCATTCCGTAAAGAGCAGGGAGTTCAGGGTTGTTGGCCTGCTTCTGCTTCTGCCTGGCCTACTATGCACCATCTCCAGCTTGGGGTTTAGTATCATCCCCCTATCAGAATTAGATGACATCACAGAATGCAAAAAGGGTTTGGCGTGTGTTGTCAAATTGCTTCAACTGTCTTGAAAGTGGATGTTCACGTATTCTAAAGAAATTGTAGACCACAGCTGGGATAAAAGTAAAAGGATGTGGGCTGGAGAGCTGGCTCAGTGGTTCAGAGCCCTTGCTGCTCTTACAGAGGACCTAGGTTCAGTTCCCAACACCCACATGGCATTTCACAACCATTTGTAACTCCAGCTCCTGAGGATCTGGTGCCCTCTTCTGGCTTCTGTGAGTACAGCACTCATGTGGTACACATACAGGCAAGAAGGCACGCGTAAGCACACACAAACCCACATATTAAAAAGTTAAAAATAGACACGATGGAATCTGTAGGTAATACCTGCTGGGGATGGCTAAGGAGTCACAACATTTATGATACTTGACTGCCATCCTACCCCTTCTATTCTATTGCTCAAGAAATTGAGTCTTTTCCTCTTTGAAGAGTAAAATCTCCACCAATAAGCGTATCTTCATTTAACTTAATACAATAAAAAGGAAAGTAAGACAGGGTGGCTGGAGTGACAGGATAATTACAGATGCCAACCTACAGGTAGAGAAGTGACAGTTTTACTAAAAGCAATATTTTGTCAGTTCATTGGCCGTACACAGACGTTCAAAGGGAGATATGGCTCTCTGGGTCATGTTAGTTTCCAGAAGCAGCAGTGAAGAGGATTAAAAAGAAGCCAAATGAGCCCGAATTCTGCCTGTCTTACTGTTTAGCCTAAATGGAAGTTTAGTCATCTCTGCCTCCTTTCAGCGAAAACCTTGAATCTTTAAATAAGTCACATGAAGTTTAAAAATATAAGCAAGAGCCTTTTTTTGTATATTTTGGTCTAGGAGACAGATTTGACTCTAATTTGAAATTGTGTTTCATTAGGAGTGCTTTCTCTTGCCTTTGGGTTTAAATGGAGGCTGTTAAACGTAATTGTGTTAGCGTGGGGAGGGGTGAAGGAGGTCACGGGATGCGAAGTGACTTGATGAGATGGTCTTGTTTGTATGCACACATTATCTGCTCGTGCTCGTCTGTGTGCCGACGATGGCTCGACAACGATAATTTCTTTTAAATAACATGTCCCCCTTTTTGAGAAAGGCAATGAATGTAGAGCCTTGTAAGGTTAGAAAAGACCAAGTAGGTCGGGCCAGCCGGTGTGTCCCATGTGACTTTCTCATAGTTTTATTTTGCTTCTAAGAAACATGGCAGGCTGGCCCTCATCAAGTGTAAGTAGCTGCTACACAGGGCCATACTGTGGGGTTGTGTGAGGCTTTCAGGAACTCAGTCCATGTGATCCAAAATGAAGAGTCAAACCTCAGGATGTTAGCGCTGGCTCTTCATAATAAAGGTTTTCACTGGAGGATATTTCTGTGTCTCTTTATGTGCCTGTGTGTTCAGATGTATGTGCACATGTGTGCATGTACAGGCCATAGATCTGCCCCAGGCGTCCTTCCTCAGGAACCATCCACCTTGTTTTTTGAAACATCGTGTTTCATGTAGCCTGGGACTTGTAAAATGGGCTAAGTTTGCTGGCCAATGAGCCACGGGGGATCCTTCTTTCTCTGCCTCTGCAGTGTTGGGTTACATGTATACACCACCACATCAAAATTCTTACAGGGGTTCTGGGTTCAAACTCAGGTCCTAATGATTATGTGGTAAGCACTTTACCGACTGATCCATCTCCCTAGCCTGTGTGTGTGTGTGTGTGTGTGTATGCATGTATGTATGTATGTGTGAGACACTTTTCCAAAGTTTTAAAAAAAATTAGTTGGAAAGAACTGCCCTTGGCAGCCTTTTTTATTTTATTTTTCTCAGGAAGATAAGGCCGTTTCTCTGGCTGGTTGTGGTGGGGCTCAGAGCTTGGCATCTCACCAGAATGCTTGACTCCCACTCCAGGTGCTGTTTTAAGACAACTAAGGAAATAAAGATGCCACGACACAGTGTGAAGTGTAGCGAGTACGAGAAAGACAAGCGGGCATTCTCATCCATGGATGTGGCCTTCTCAAGCCAGCCCTTGGCAAACTGCTCTAAAGTTTCTCTCCATGGGGGCATCTTGTTCTTTGTCATTTCTGACAGTGAGAAACAGGTAGTCATTCTTCACCAGTGCTTTCCCTTTTGTTGTGGCTGCCTGGAAGCTCCTGGCTGGCGTCCCCATGGAATCTCAACCGTTATATTAATCATCATGAACTTAGCACGGGTGCCTCCTCTTTTCTTCCGTGCTGATTAATGGCGTGCCTGTTCTTTCTTGCAAGTTCCTTCAAATCCTCTCTGGGGATCTAATAAGAAAGGCAATGGATGAATAAAAAGGAAATGATTTTGAAAGAAAGGCATGTTAGCAGTGGGCTTAGCTTCTTGTCTGGTAGTAGTGATGGGTCTCTTTTGATGAGAAACTTGTCTGGTAGGATATCTCCAGGAATAGAGAAGGTCTTGGGCTTAAGGATATGGTTGCCATGGAGATGGAGGACCATGGGTAGGTTTTCTAAGCACAGACAGTTGGATAATCAGAACCCCTCTCACAGGCCCCACAGGTCTTTGTAACAGGAACTATCTTGGTCAGCCAGAGATTGTTGAACTTCACAAGGAAGTTGGTGGTTCGGCCATTTCTTCTGTAGGAGACATCGTGGGAATGTCAGGTGACCTGATGAAGGCCCTAATCCCTGAGGTACCCTTACTCCTGAATTAACACTCCAGTGGGGGAACTCAGATACAACTTCTGCTAGTTGTTGGCAGCATCAAGGGGTATATAAATCAAGTTGTCTGGGGAGCCCCAGCATGTGAGGAGGGAAGGAGGGGAGCCCTTGCCATGGGCCTGTGAGAGCATGAAGTTGCTTTCAGTCACTTGCTCTATGTGAGGGCAGTGAGCTCCTTGCCTTTCAAAACAGGTCATATGAAATAAGTCACCTGAACAGATTTTTATCCAGAGAAGAGATCATTTAAGCCTTCTTTCCTCTCGGAATTGTCAGGTCACAGATCCCATTATTATTTTAAATTAACTTCTGAGCTGCTGTGTAAAGGGCCTCTTAAAAATACTGAACAATTGGTCAGAGTGTTATCTGCTTCTCTTCTTGACCAGAAGGGATTGGCCATGACCTTGCAGGAGAGCTATTAACATCAAGTATTCCCACCCTGCCCTGTTTATGTTATTCTTCCTTGTGGGAGGAAGGGGTGAATTAAATTGGTTTATCCATCTTTTTAAAAAAAGCTGTGTGAATGTGTGTGTGTGTGTGTGTGTGTGTGTGTGTCCCTAAATATACAGATGCATATAAGTCAGAACTCTATACATCACATCTTCCTTGTATTTGAGATAGGGTCTCTCATTGAACCTAGACTCACCAATTTGAATAGGCTGGACAGCAGTCAAGCCTCGGGGATCCTGCTCTTTCTGTGCAGCTCAGCACTGGTGTTATGGGCATTTGTCAAGATTCCTGCTTTTTGATGAGTTGCTGAGGATTTGAACTCAGGTCCTCAAGCTTGCACACTGAACACTTTCACTCACTGAGCCATCTCTCTAGGTTTTTTTTTTTTTGTTCATGTTTGATATGAGTGAATCCACTGGTCTGTTGAGCTTCATGCCTTGGGCGTGTTTCAGAACACTAGGAAGAGACTTTCTCACAGTGGGCAGGTGACAGCATGAGCCTTTGCTGCTTCTGTAGTCTGATGGACCATTTGATATGTGGGAAAACAAAACTTTAAGCCAAGAGCTCAGTTCTGGCCTCTGAACACTGCAGTTTAAAGATACCTTAGGCATATGAAACCCAATATCTACCGTGTACAAAGCTGAGTCGGGACTCTGGCTAGACTTCGCCACCTGTCATTTTAAGTTGCCTGTCAGCTCTGTAGCCTCCTAGTTGAGCGGCTGCTGCTTCCTTGGGTAGTTTTGAATTAGCTGGCCTTGTTTTTTTCCAATCTCCTCCATGTGCCACCAAGGCTCTGAACAAGCTGGGTTAATATAGTAAAAGAAAAGAGTGCTTGCTTTCTCACTCTCTCTGCCTCTCTGTATCTCTGTCTCTCCTCTTTCATAATATACAAACACACACACACACACAGTGAGAGACAGAAACAGAGAGGAGAGGGGAGAGGGGAGAGGGGAGAGGGGAGAGGGGAGAGGGGAGAGGGGAGAGGGGAGAGGGGAGAGGGGAGAGGGGAGAGGGGAGAGGGGAGAGGGAGAGGGGAGAGGAGGGGAGGAGAGAGGGGGAGGAGAGAGGAGGGGAGGAGAGAGGGGGAGGAGAGAGGGGGAGGAGAGAGGGGGAGGAGAGAGGGGGAGGAGAGAGGGGGAGGAGAGAGGGGGAGGAGAGAGAGGGAGGAGAGAGAGGGAGAGGGGAGAGAGGAGAGAGGAGAGAGGGAGAGAGGAGAGAGGGAGGAGAGAGGAGAGAAGAGAGAGAGAGAACAATGTCACACACAGCCCGACTGACATATATTATTGTGAGCTGATATCATGGGTAACCTCTATCCAAAACACTTGGACTTTGAAATAAAAAAGAATCATAGGAGAAGGCCCCTGTTTTCTCACTCATCTCCCTGTGCCCTTTCCTATGGGAGACCTACTTTCTTCTCAGAGATTTTCGTTTCTTCCCCTTTACCCTTAGATATCTTTCAGGTGGTGTAGATCTGGCATGACATGAACCAGAGTTGGCTAACTTCTAGCAAGGGCTGGTAACTTCCATGATCCTGTAATATCTTGTCATACCTGGCAGGCAACCCTTCTTCCTAGAGGCCAGGAGGATGACTTGAACCCACTGAGTCCAAACAGCTTAGCTTCTGTCAGGAGCTGGAAGAACCAAGCTTGAGTAGGCCTGGCCAGTCTCCACAGAGGACTGGGATCATGGCACTCAGCACCTTGTGGTCACTGGGAGTCACTCACTGCCCTCCTGGGAGTGGAAATGTCTATAATTTTCTGTACAACTCAAGCCATGGCTTTTGACTGACTCATGTGAATGTCCTAGAGGAATAAAGACCAAGCAAGACATCTGCAAGCCGTGGGCCTGTTGGGATGTCTGTCGGCCTGCATGGTTCTCCAAGCACTGAGGGGTGGCAGAGAAAATGGAATTTATTTAGTTCCCCTGTGACTGCCCCCTACCAGGAGTAGACTGAAGAGGCTTTGCTTTAGAAGGGCATCTGCACCAGCCTTCTGCTTCTAGCCTGTGTTTTATCATCTCTCCCTCCTTTGCTGTGTGTGCTATTTCATTGCCTGTACCCCAACAGAGTGCCAGGTTTATTCCCTCACTGCGTGCTCACCCGCTTGGGTGTCTCACCAATGTCTCAGCCTCAGCTAATACATTAGAATTTGAATAAATGTATAACAGCAGGTAGCAAGTGACTGGTGACAGGGTGACATATTGACTTAATATCTGGTGTAATGTGATATGAAGGATGTGCCTTTTGGTGTGTATTTTCATTTTAATTATTTTTTGTTGCTTTTCTTAGGCAGACACTTGTAGGCAGTTTTGAGTAATTGTCTGAAATCATTAACATGTTTATTAAATAAGGAAGCAGAGTGCATTATCCAGCGAATCAATTATGTAAATGCACAAGAGGCACAAGAAATCCATCTTTAACTGTTGCTGAGCCGCATCCGTCTTCTGGAGCTTCCGGAAAGTTGCCCTGTGGTGTGTGCATAGGAGAGAGGGAGGGGTGTTTAGATTACTGTGCTCTTCTCAGAGGTTTAGAGCTGCAACAATTAATTAGCGGGTTGGGTGGAGGGGGCACTTGTGAACTGGTCGAGATTGATGTAGATCCTTCATGAGGATGACAACAGATCGTCAGCCGTGGGAAGCAGTACTTTCGATCGAAGGGTTTGGGCAAAATAATTGACACCAACAGCATAGCAGTGGCAGATAGCAGCTTAGTCTGGGTCACAGCAAAGCTGTCCAGGTGAAAGATTCTCAACAGACACACACATATATATATATACATATGTCACATGTATATGCATGCATATACAGACATATGTATATACATGCATGGATACACAGATAACATGCACAGATACACATGCACATATGCACATATACATTACACAAATGCACACATACATACACACATATACATACACAGCCATATACACATCTAAACATGCATGGGTAGATTATACATGAGTACCTGTAGGAACAAATATACAGACATACAAATATCTACGTGTACATATATATATATATATACACAGTGACACATTCATGAGCATATGCATGCATACACAGATACAATTGCATGCACAATTTCTACACAGACATACATATATAGGTACACAGACACATGCCACATACATAGACACATGTAGGCATGCATGAACACACATGCACACAAGAAACACATATATCCATATACACATGTTAACACACTTTTATATATCCAAACAACACACACACATGCGCACACAGATACAGGCACATAATTATGCACGCAACAGACACACACATACATGTATACATACATAAAGATGAATGCATATGGGCCCAGAGGCACACACATTCAGTTAACCCAGCCAATCTCTCCTTCTTGTTATTATGGTTTCTAGAGCTGGAGAAATGGCTCAGCAGTTAGAAGTGCATACTGTTTTTTTGTTTGTTTGTTTGTTTGTTTGTTTGTTGTTTTTTTTTAAAGCACTAGGGTTCAGTTCCTAGCACCCATCAGGCAACTCACAACCACCTATAATTCCAGCTTCAGGGATCTGAGGCCTCTGGCCTCCAAGGTACCAGGTAACCATGTGGTTACATTCACAGACCCACACATAGATCTATACACATATACTTGCTTGATTAAAAGTAATAAATAAAACTTTAAAAATAATACTTTGAGAAGATTTCTGCCATTTGCTCTGGTCTAATTTTTTGGAGGCTTTGACTGTTCTCATTGGGTAGCAGGTGTGTTAGACATTTACAAACTCACTCCAAGTCCCTGCTACCCTATAACTCCACAATCAGAGTTCCTTTTTTTTTTTTTTTTTGTCAACAAATTTTGTGTTTCTTTTTCTGCACATTTAAATTCTTAGTACAAATGTAGGTTGCCATTACGTAAGCTGAATCCAATCTTTACCAAGAAAAAAAAAATGGCTGGGCTGCTTCTCAAACCCTTCAGCCAATGAGCAAAATATTCAGTGTAGCATAAAAACACACACAGTGAAGCATGCATTCCCTGCCTGCCTTCTGCTTCTAGCCTTTCAAGGTAGCCACCATTAATGGCTGTAATGCATATTTTGGTTACATGTGTGAATTCACCTCAGGGATGATTCCTGGAAATGGAAATGCCGAGTCAGGAGATATATGAACTTCCAACATGGGAGGAAGAGGCCAACTGAGCTGCAAGAGTCACCACTTCCCAGTTGCCACCTCATTTATCAGCATGGGTGTTGGCAACCATTTTTCTTTGCTTATCCAATGGGACAAATGGAACTGGCTGTAGATATTTTATTGGGAATGAAGCTGAGCATGGATTTGTGTGTTATTCAGCTACTTGCTTTTCTTCTGTGCAATGTCCCTTTCTAGCAGTTCTTAAAGCTGTGTTTGAGAGTCCCAGTCCAGGCCCTTCTTCAAGTCCAAGCTCCTATTCACATGGGACTGGGGGAGTTAGGAACCAGATCTCCATTCCCTTCAGGTTGCTTCCACTGAAGAGGGCCCTCTAGTTAAGTTTCCCCTTCTTTTTTTTAAGACGCCACCATCCAAGTCCCTCAGTGTGGGACTAGAATGGCCAAGGCCGTTTCTACTTTGGGATGACTCTTGAGTGACCATCCCAGTGCCAGAACTTCTGGGGAAGGCTGCTGATGCTTGGATGTGATTACATCCCTGCCTTGCTGTGGACTAGTCCTTGCCCTTTCCAATGGGTGCTGATGCTGAGAGCGCTGTCTAACCATCAAGTACACTCTTCTGCAGCTCGAAATGAGCTTTCCAGAGAGCCCCAGGTAAGACACCAACCCGCCCATTCCTACACAGAGTGTGGCCCAACATGGAATGGTTTGGAAGTCTGTTTAGGAGAAATTGGCCTTGTAGTCTAAACTTAGAGGTCTGGCTGTGGCTGCCTCCGCTTTTCACTTAGTTGTTAGTGTTCTTTCCTTTTGAAACCTTGAAACTTTTCCTCATATATCATCTTTTGATTTGGTGCCATCTAGGTTTGTCTCTTACCTCAGCAGAGCATTCCCTGTACTTACATTATTCTTCTTCTCTTTTACTTTTTACTCTTAATTTTGGAGGCTGCAGGGATTTATCCTGATGTGAGACACGAGACTGGTACCAACATTATCCACACATACTCCATAACTGGCTGAAAGGACTAACATATTTATTAGATAATTTATCTTTCTACCATAGCTGAAATGTCCACTTTATTACATAATACATTTCTATACACATTATGTCTATTTCTGAGAGATTTTTGGCTCAATTTTTTTCTCATGATTGTTTCTCTAGTAATAAACTGTTCTAATTACCTTAGCTTTATAATATGTTCTAATGCCCAGCATGGCTTATCAAACTGTGCTTCAGAGTTTCTCTGGCTACTCTCATAGGTTAATTTTTCATGTGCCTTTTAGAATTGAGTTTTGCACATTTCAAAAGCATTGATGTTGGCATTTTTATTGGAATCACGTTAGATTTATTGAGTGGTGTGGGAGGAAATGACATTTTCATGAAGATCCTACCAATCCAAGAGCAATGGCTTCCCATTAGTTTGTCATCTTTTGTGTATCTCTGAAATATTTTGATTGTTTTGTGTGTGTGTGAATTGTGTGTTTTTAAATTTGTTGCTTGAGAATGGACACCCTTCTGCTTTGTTCACGGTATCTTTCTTCTGAATATTTAATTTGCATTTTATATGGCAGTTCTGTAACCCAGAACTTACTTTTCTTAAAATATTTCTACTCATTTTTGGTGGATTGTCTCTGGTGGTTTAGTGATAAACACATGCGTACACACACACATACACACATACACACACATATATACACGCACACATACACACACATATATACACACACATACACATATATACACACGTAGACACACATATAAATGTGCATGCGTGCACACACACACACACACACACACACTGAGTTATTTCAAACTGGAAAATGAAAAATTACTGGTATTGGTAATGAGCCCTTGTGTCGGATGTGACAGCCTTAAGCATGGCTGTGCATGTGCGGGGGGATGTATGTGCACATGTGTGTACATCTGTGTAGAGGCAGGAAGACACCCCTCAGGCATTATGCGTCATTGTTTCCTTAGACAGGGTCTCACATGCTGGGTACTGCTGAGTTGGTTAGGCTGACTGGCCAGAGAACCCCAACATACAACTGTCTCTGTTTCCCCAGTGCTGAGATTACAAGTGTGACCCATCACACCCAGCTTGAAAAAAAAAAAGTTCTGGAAATCAAACTCAGAACTCAGGTCCTCATGTTTGCAAGATAGACTAGACAGCTCCTGACTGAGCCCATGCTTGAATATGTCATATCATATCATACCATACCATATCATATATGTGATAGATTAGTCATAGATTTTAAACTTTATTTTATTGAGTTTACTCACAGCTAACTTTTTAAATTCTTTATTTTGTCATAAATGTTTTGCCTGCATGCATATCTGTGCACCATACTCATGCATACCTCCATGGAGGCCAGAAAAGGGTGTTGAAGCCCCTGAAACTGGAGTCACAAAAGGTTGTGAGCTACCATGTGAATACTGAGAATTGAACCTGGGTCTTCTAGATGAGTGGCCACTGCTCTTACCTGCTGAGCCATCTCTCCAGATCCTCAACTTGCTTATTTTGTATCAAATTTATCTCAAGTGATTACAGAGTCTTTCTCCTTTATTAGCATATTGAGATGAGAACCATGAAAGGACTGTTCCTATCCTTGGGCCAGCTCTCTCTCTAGTTCTCTCCTTTTGTTTATGAGATGCTATTTTATTGTTGTGCTTGAGAAATTTTTCTCTACTGTTTTCGAGTTAATATTTCTACACCATTATGTTGTAAGTTAGATTGATTGATCTGGATTTTCTTTCTTGAGTTATTTTTACCAAGTTTGAAATTGGAGACTTGGCTGTTTTGGGGAAAAAAAAGTACCTTAGACTTGGATGCATTCTTCCCTAAATGCGAATTCAAGTATTTGATTGTGCACTGGCATGAAGCGGCTGATCGCTGGTGTATATTCCAAGCCTTCCTATGTGATTGTAGAGGAAAATATTTAATGAGTTGTAGGTAATAACTGTCAAAATTGAATCTGTCATATTCAGGCTGCAAAGGAAGAGAAGGGGCAAGAATTGTATTCTGGAGCAGTTGAGGGATGTCAGAATTGCTATAAAAAAAAAAAAAAAACTGTGCAAGCACCTGCTAAGAGAAGGCAGGGAGTCGTGGGATTCAGACGAAATGCTCTGGGGAGCCATAGATAAAAACTTGGAGATATTTACAGTGGCAACAACAGCAAACAAACACAAACAAAAAAAGTCCCATAAAACTTTATAGATTGTCTAGATGGTGTGGACCATGAAACACATATCTATATAGTGTGGGTTGTCAATGCATGTCTGCATGGTATGGGCTGTGGAATGCATAGATGCATGGTGTGGGCTGTGGAGCGTGTGCACCTTGCAATATTCACACAGTACTTCTGTGACAAAATACAAACAGTTAAATGCCATCTTAGTCCACGTCTGGCTCCTCTTCACCTTGGCTTGGAAGCCATTGCTGCAGTTGGTTGCCTCTTTGTTTTCCTTGCCACTCAGCCCTGAAGGTGTTAGGATGTTCCTTCCTTACCCAGACTTCCTTTTTAAGAGACACTTCATTTCCAAAGAAGTCTTGGTCCAATAAAAGGCTAAGTGAGGTTACCTGTCTGTGGCTCCTTGTATACATAAGGTCCCCTGAGGATATTTAACACCAAAGCAGTGGGTAGTGATCTACCAGGTGGCCTCGTGAGGACTTTGAGTGCCTGGAAGAACTACATCTCTAACTCCGGACACTATCGGTTAGGTCAGTCTGATCCTTATGTAGTCAAGCCGTGACACCTTTTAACTCAGCCCTAGCAATCTTATATTCCTAGAGATGCTGGCTTTCCCCCCCCCCCCCAAGTCTTTCTTTGTATTTTTTGTCGAGTTTTTTTTTTTTTTTTTAAATACATCTTTTGGGGGCCAGAGAGATGGCTCAGTGGTTGGGAGCACTGACCGTTCTTTCATTGGACTCAGGTTCAGTTTGCAGCATCCATATGGTGGTTCACAGCCATCTATGACTCTGCAGGCGCTGAATGCATGTAGCTCACAGTCTTACATTCAGACAGAACATCCATACGCATAAAATAAAAATAACAATAAAATTCATCTTCTTCCTCTCCGCTTCTTTCTTATGCGGGATAGTGAGAATGGATTTGATTGTCCCACTGATGTTTAAATTTTCTTCCTCTCTCTGGGTCTCTCTGCCTCAGTCCTCAGTAATTCTCTTACGGTTTACAACAGGACAATCAATTCCATAATAACCTGTATATGGGTTTCAAATTGCCTCAACCCTAGGTCGTTCTGATACTTTCTTGCCTCCAAATTCTAAGTTCTTGATTCCACACTCAAGCAGTCACTAAAAATATTTCCTCCTCACATGGGTAGAAAACGTCCCCCTATTGTACTAACCCATTGCGGGTAGTGTTAACGCCAGGAGTCAATAGCATGCTCCTTTTGTGATACTTGTAACCACTGCTCTCAAATGTGAACGCAGTGTTCTGGAAAGCAGGCAAACTCCTTGATCACATTTTGGCTTTAAAAATAAAATGGATTCTTTTTATTGGGGGTGGGGGGAATCCAATTTACACTTTCCTGTTATGATGCTATCCGATAAGGATGCTGCAAATAGAACAGAATGTGGTGGGATTTAGGGTTCTGAAAGAGGTTTCTTGTGTGAAAAACAGCTTTTCTTGACAAGCTGCTTGTCAAGGGTTTCGGCAGCCTCTCTTTTCATTTATTTATTTGGTTTGAGGGAGTTAGGAAGGTGTTTGGTGTATTTTGTGCTGGCAGCTCACACGTCAAAAACACAAGACTAAAAATATCCCCGAAATATGAATATACAGCAGTCTCTTCTTTCTTTCCCCTGCCTCCAGTTTACCAGTGCTGCAGCCCAGGCTTGCAGAGGCCTGAGTCTGGGATGCTAAAACTTGCTGTTCCGAGTTTCCCCATTGGCTGGTCCTTGTGAAGACCTAAGTTCACATTTTATTCCTAGCTAAACCCCATACCCCTCCTCTCCTTTTTGAGTTTGGATCTCATGTAGCTCAGGCTATCCTTAAACTTCTTGAACTTCAGATCCCCACAGATGTGTTGGGATTACAGAAGCAGGCTACCATGTCTGGCTTTACATGGGTTCTGGGGACTTGAACATCCTTACAGGGCAAGCATTTTACCTGCCTCCTTACCTTTCCACCTCCTGGGCCTACTGTTGTATCATAAACTGGATCTTTAAGGAAGAGTTGAATTTTCCAAGGGAAAGTTATTAGTTATATGCACCTACATCACACATTAGTGTGTTAAGTAGCAGGCAGCATGGTTCTTTAGCCTACTTTAAAGACATCTGTGCCCAAAGGTATTAAGGTAACTGGTGTTGCTGAAGATGTTCTGTTCTGCATTTAGCTTTCTGCCTAAGAATAAGGCAAATAAAACAAGACCTAACTTTCCTCCCCTGGTCTCTGAATTTGGAAGTGTGAGCTATGGTGAGACAGTTGACCTTTTTTCTCTCCCCAAAACTGTTTTATGTGTATACATGTTTTGTCTGTGTGTATGTCTTTGTACCACATATGTGCCTGATGTCCTTGGAGAGCCTGGAGCTGGAGTTACAAATGGTATGTTAAAAGCAACTGCATGGACGTGAGGGAGGTGTGTACATGGAAGAGGTTGGAGGGAGGAGGGGATAGAAGTGATATAGTTACCTTATGATTCCAAAAAGTAAAAAAAAAAAGTAATAATAATATTATAAAAAAAGATGAAAAAAAAAACCCACCTGAGTCTGGCATTGTATACTCAGTGTTCTGTGAATGTATGTGCATGCCGGTGGTTACATTTATAGCAAAACAACTGAGAACGTGCAAATGAAGTCTGAGAAGTGCCAAGCGGTGGCCTCCAGCCCCCAGCAGAACGTTCTGGAGTGGGAAGAGCTTCCGATATGGTAGCATTCTTCCCGGTCCTGTTTTCCTTAGCTATACTTTACATTTTGAATGTTTTATGTATATGGGTGCTTTGCCTGGATGTGTGTCTGGGCACCACATGCATATCTGGTGTCCTCAGAAGCCAGAAGAGAGCAGGGCATTGAATCCTGGAGTAACTGGAGTTACTATGAGCTGCCTACTGTGGGTGCTGGGAATTGAATCCAGGTCCTGTCTAAGAGCAGCTAGTGCTCTTAGCTGCTGAGCTGTCTCTCCAGCCCCTTTAGTTAGATTTTAAAAGAAAACTTGAGAGATGGAGCTAGAATTTCAGGGCAAACAAAACTTGTGGGAGAACATCTTTAATTATTTTTTGTTATTTATTTATTTAGGTTTGGGATTTGGATTCTGGATTTTCTTTTAAGATAGAGTCTGACACTTCTGGGTTTTTTTTTTTGGTTTTTTTTTTTTTTTTTTTTTTTTTTTTTTTTTTTTTTTTTTTTTTTTTGTGCTTGTTGTCATATTAAAGGTAAATCCTAACAGAAAGCCTAGGAGCTAGAGAGGTGGCTCAGCAGTTAAGAGCACTGACTGCTTTTTCAGAGCTTCTGAGTTCAATTCCCAGCAAGCACGGCTCACAGCCATCTGCAATGGGATCTGATGCCTTCTTCTGGTGTGTCTGAAGACAGTGTACTCATATACATAAAATAATAATAAGTCTTAAACAGCAGCCACAAAGTCTAAACCTTCAACTTTGTTAGGCCTAGTGTTAGCTGAGCATTTATTTTGTGTATGTGTGTATGGGGGCCAGGTAGAATTCTTCCACCAACCAAAGCATTGCATAGCATGTTGGCGACCAAAGGGTGCCATGGAATAAAGCTAAGGCTATGTAGAGCAAGCCCCTCCGTATGCTCTGCTTGACCACAGTTTTCTGTGCTTGGGAAGTGCCCTGCTAATGGCAGTTTGAAGGGACTCGGATTTCTTGAAGTATAAAAAATCATACACCTCATCAAAGGATTTCCAGAGATCACTCTTAAAACTGGCAGGTGATGCACACTGAGCCTTTTCTGGGTGGTCCTCTTTCCCTGGGGGCTCACGCTGGCCAAACTGCAGCAGTTGAGTTTCTGTGTGTATGAAGTCTGAAAATCTCTGAAAAATCGTTATTCACAGCTCATTCAGCACATGCAGAAGCATCTAGCTCCATCCCACGTCTATGTGAGTCACTTTTTAAAGTACTTTAAAAAACACTGTCTCATGCACATAGATAATTAAAGAGGGGGGAAAAACAAGTAAAAATAAATCGTGTTGTTGAATTTAAAAGCCCAAATGAATCTTAAATACCAAATACATATGTTTCTCACTTTTTTGGCTCACCAAGAATTGGCCACCTTTGCTCTGATCCTACTCCAAGCACGAGTGGTAGCAATTTCCCTCAACCATAAGTGGTTGATTTAGAAATAGCATGCCAAAATGAAGATAATATTGTATTCAATTTCCCAAATTACTCAGTGTAAATAAAGCCCGGAGAGCCCTGCTGTAGGCCAATGCTGCAGGTTAGCAGCCCTGTGTCTGTCTCTTTCTAGACTAATAACTTGCCAACGTGGACAATGGTGTCCCAGTTCATATGGTTCTCCTTGAAGAGTGCCACCCAGAAATGGAATGCCTAAAGTTATTTGTTACTTTTGAGTGCATTTACTGATTGCTATTTATATTGGAATGGGTAACTTATTATTACCTATTATTTCATCATTAAATTTAATGTATGAAATGTGTGATTTTATAGCTATCCATTACCACCTTAATTTAATGGAATGCAAATTGATTGTTCAGCAAGCGTGGCATGTGTGTAAGCATACATTTCAAGTTTTAAAATGCTGAGTTCAGTTTAGCTCTGTTTTGAGGGGCGGTTCTCTATCATGTTTCAGTGTAAGATCATGTCTGGTCTGAGTCCTGGTTTCACTAGGTACCCACTGCCTGTTCTACTGTTCCTCAGTTTACCTCTCCCCCTGTTCCAGTTGGCCTGATCTCTGCTTTCCTGGTGTCATTCAAAGAAGCTTTACATTTCACAGGGATTAAATGTCTAGCTGCGTGATTTTAGGATTTGCTGGTGCGTGTGTGTGTGTCTGTGTCTGGGTGTGTGTATGTGTCTGTGTTTATGTATATGTGTGTCTGTATTTTGTGTGTGTCTGTATGTATGTGTGTGTATATGTGTATATGTGTGTGTGTATGTGTCTGTGTATGTGTGTGTCTGTGTGTGAGTTTTAAGGTAGCAGTACAAGTTTCTGACATTGCAGTTTTGAGAATAGCATCCAAGCATGAGAAACTCTCTCTTACACTTGGGTATTATTCTCACCCTTTGGGGAACAAGACAGGCTTCATCAGTAGGCTGTGTCTGCACTTGCTGTAAGTGGAAAATAGCGTATTATTTCTACAGAGTTATGATAGAAACAGGTAACAGTAAAAAAAAAATTGTTAAAGCAAACATTTAACAGGAACATTTGGTAAAAACAAAACAATACCAAGAAGAAAAATAACTCTGTATCAGCATAAAAAAAAAAAAAAAAAAAAAAAAAAGAGGCAGGTGCTTACATTTTGTGCTTTTTGAAGACTTGAGTTTGCATTCTCAGCAACAGCCTGCACACAAGAAAGGTTCAGTGCCCTGGACCTCTGGGCCTTAAGGTCAGCAAGTTCCCACCACAGGTGCTTTTGGCCCATGCGGAGGACTCGGGATTCTACCAGGGTGCTCTTGGTCTACTTGATTGCAGATGAAAAAGAAATGACTATACTAATTTTAAAAGGTGAATTATGATATATAAATGAATTATAAAAATATAATTTTAACATATATTTTTACTTATGTGTATGTATGTATGTATGTATGTATGTATGTATGTATGTTTGTGGGTGGGTAGGCCATGTGTCTGTGGGTGTGTCTACCTTCTAAAACCAAAAGAGGGCATCAGATCTCCTGGAGCCCACCTGATGTGGGTGCTGAGAACTGAGCTCTGACTTACATGAGTAGAAGTACTCTTAACTCCTGAGTGAGTCATCTCTCCAGCTCAAGATAGTGTTTGAAATTAGCCTTTTAAATCACTGGTGGTTAGCAGAATCAACTATGCAGGGCTCCTGGGGGCTCACAGAGACTGAGGTGGCAATCACAGAGCATGCAAGGGTCTGTGCTAGGGCCTCTGCATGTGTTATGGTTGCTGGCTTGGTGTTTTGGGAGGGGTTTCCTGACAGTGGAAGTAGGGACGTTTCTGACTATTTTGCCTGCTCTTAGGACCCCTTTTCTCCTACTGTGTTTCCTCGCTCAGCCTTGATATGAGGCTTTGGCCTGTCTTATATTGTTTCTTGCTGTTCCATTTTGGTTGATGTCCCTGGGAGACCTGATTTTTTTTTTTTTTTTCTGGGAAAAGATGGTGGTGTGTTGGGGAGTGGGTGGTCAGTAGATCTGGGGGAGAGGGGAGCTAAAAGGGAGCTGGGAGGAGCTGGGGGAAGTACGGGGAGCTGGTGGGAGCTTGGGGGAGCTTGGGGGAGCTTGAGGGAGCTTGGGGGAGCTTGGGGGAGCTTGAGGGAGCTTGGGGGAGCTTGGGGGAGCTTGAGGGAGCTTAGGGGAGCTTGGGGGAACTGGGGGAGCTGGTAACAATGGAGAGAAGGGAAGCTGCAGTCAGGATATATTGTATAAGGGTTTTGTTTTTTTTTAAGTAGCTTCTTATTAACCTAGACTAGACTCTTGGCTTTCATGTGAACTCTCAGAAGCCAAGAGCATTGAGCTGCTGCATACAGATATCCAAGTGTGAGAACACACCACATCTGGTTGAATATATGTTTAAAACTACTTTTAAAATCAGAAGAGATTTTAATGTGTACTTCTTAGTAGACAATTCATTTTTTCATTATTATTCTTTACTATTCGGGAGACAGATCACCTTCCATGTTATGCTGATTGAAATTTTTTAGGACAGTTGTTGACTGGATAGCTCTCTCTGTCTCTCTCTCTGTCTCTGTCTCTCTCTCTCTCTCTCTCTCTGTGTGTGTGTGTCCTCTGTCACTGTCTGTCTGTCTATCTTTCTGTCTCTCTCTCTCCCTCTCTGTGTGTGTGTATGTGTGTGTATACACATACACACAGAGAGAGAGAGGGAGAGAGAGAGAGAGAGAGAGAGAGAGAGAGAGAGAGAGAGAGAGAACAGAACCCATAGAGATTGGAGACTGAGACAAGGGTGTCTCGATGAAAGCAGGTCCCTACTCTCCTGAAAGTCCATACATAGCTGAAATGTCCCCAGGTGCAGCCATCACGTACATCCCAGCCTAGCTTCGGAACCATTAGATGGTCTTAGCACAACCAAACCATGTCTGAGACTTGAAATTTATGCTGTCTGCTCAGTCATTTCAGGATTCTTTAATCCACACTGAGAGCATCAGTTGGTTTTTGTTATTCTTACCTACGAGGGTGAAAATACGAACTTCTGCTCAGTTGCTTACTCATGGCTGAATGGTAAATAGAGTCGAGAGACTTTTTTGTTCTCTATGATCTCCCTGCGTCTATCCTTTTGCTCCTGTCTGGTAGAGCTTGTGAGGTACTGCATCCACTAACTAGGACCCAGGCACAGATAATGATACTACATGTTGGTCACTTTCAAACCTGAGTACTGTGGAATCTGTGCCCTTTCTTAAGCCTATACATTCTTCCTTATATAACAAATGACAGCTGCTCAAGACAGGTTGCATAGCTATGTACATTCTATAGATTATCAGTAGGTCTGATCCTTTTAGAACTCAGACTTCTTCATTGTGGGTGCCAACTGCAAGGTCTCATGCTGGAAGAAAGATACCCAGGGAAACTTTCTTAGTAATTCACAGTTGAACCAATGATCCACCTACCCAGTCCTGCAACAATCATCCACACTCATGAAAAATGCCAGAGGCCGGGGAACCTGAGTATAGTATGACAGTGAGAGATTTATCTCCATTGTATGGCACCTACGCTGTGCTCCATGGTAGAACTAAAAAGGAGCTTTGCATATGACACCAGGGGATCTACTTGGATGTAACACCAGGGGAACCACTTGGATGTGACACCAGGGAAGCCAGTAAGTTTCATCACATGACTGGATTATAAAAGAGAAGTTTACAGAGTGACTTCATCTGTACATGTGGTCTCAGCTGAGAGGACCTTCAGGAGCCCCTGAAGCATCTCTCTGCCTTTGCCCACCCCAGCATACTGACTAGTGACCCACTCTTTCTCCTGGTCTTGCCTGACTTTACCAAGCAGTCAGCAGCCTTCCTATTCCTTGGGCTGCTTGTGTCAATGTTTTGTGCTATGGGTCATTTTTAGTTTGCTTTATCTTTACAATAAGAAGGTTATGTGAACCAGCTGAAAGAAAAGATACATTCTTTTTCTTTAGCTTACTACAGTGGTCCCCTTACGTCTAACAAAAGTTATACCTGTGTATTTGTAGGACAATTTAGGACTTCGTTATAGGGGACATTAGCAGTTACTGTGAAGGGACTTAAGTACTATTACTGGACGTATTTTAGCTTGGATAAGTAGTTCCTTTAAAAAAAAAAAAAAAAAAAGAAAGAAAAGAAAAAAAAAAAGAAAACCTTCTCGGGGTAAGCCAAAGCTGTGGTTTCCATCACATCCTCTGATGTTTTCAGCTTTAGTTGTAGAGAGTCTACCTTCTGGGGCACATTCAGTTATTATTAAACGATTATGTTCCCATAGTTGGATGGAGCTAATAAAAAGCAGGCTATTTTTATTTACTGCCAGATTGCACAGGCGTGAGTGTTTCGTTCTGATACAAAGAGGTGTATAGCGGGAGGTTTTTTTGTTTTGTTTTGCAATGGGAGGGGTCGGTGCTTTGTATTTATAAAATTGTCAGAGGCAAAGGCAGCTCATTTGTATACAAGTCAGCCATGAAAATGTACTAAGCACATGGTGATACCCAATGTATGGGCTGGGTTCCCTTGCCTGCAGTGCAGTTTGACCTTAATTCTAAAGCAGGAGGAAAAGTGGGATTTGTTTTCTTTAAGCCTGCCTGCCCTCCAACAGCGGTCCTGTTATCACAGACATTGAAAGGATGTGAAAGGAAGTCCTGTTTATGCTAACTGGAACAAGTCCTGAGTTATTGCATTCTGCTCTTGTTGTTTTTTTTTTTTTTTTTTTTTATTGTAATTATAGCATGTTGGAATTTATGTTTTCATTATTCATCTTTTGACATTATTTATCTACTGACATGATATCATCTATCATGAGATTGCTAATTAAAAATAAAATTAGAAAGAAAAAAAAAACCAGTCAGAATGGGGATAGTCTATGGCTTTCAAATCGGGACAAAGGTGATTTATATTTCCTTGGCCATGGAAAGAAAATTTAGGAGCACAGCGGCTGTTTAGCAGATGACAGTGCTTTGCTGAGTGGCCCTCTTTTGTCATGATGCGGGCCGTGGTTTATTGATCACCCAAACATTCTCAATGAGAAATTAAAATTTTAATAATTTTTCCTGTTGACATGTGTAGACACCAGCATTTAATGTGGTTGTGCTTTAGGGAGATGGGGATGAGAGGAATGTATTTCTCCAGAATGGCAGTCTTTGTAAATCACTCTCAATTACGCATTTCAATGAATGTGTGTTCCTGTTTTATACCAAGAATAGACAGATTAGGGAGTAAATTCCCTCTTTTTAGAGGCTTGAATACAAATCTGATTCCTACTTTCAAAAGAGGAGGGTGGGAGGGAGGCAGTAGGGACTGGTCAGAGGATGCATCCCACACACATGTCCCAAGTCCCCTGGGTCACAGCATCTAGCTTCACATTTAGTTCAGGACTGGTTTTCTGAATGGAATCTCCCCAGCCTGTAGATGGTGACACTTTCCCAGTCAGGAGAACCGAGCATCCTCCTGGGCATAGTTCAGTATATGTCTCATTAGGTACCACTCTACCTAACCCTGCTCTGTAGAGGCTTTGCTCAGTGGCTTTTTATCCCAAGACAAAGTCAAGCTGAAGTTTTGATATCTTTCCTGGTAACTAATTGACTAGACAGAGAGACAGAGCACTGTCTAACAGGGAATAAGAAGTAGATCTGAGTTCTTCAGGCTTTCTGGTGAGTAGTCATAGCCCCTGTGCCCTCCTGAGTCCTTCCTCCAGCATTTCTGGTGAGGACAATGGTGAGAACTCTCCGTGTTCTCCTTGAGTGTACCTCCATCAAGTCATCATTCCTACAACCCCTACATATAAGCAAGTAACTCCCAAAGAGTCTGCAGATGTGTTTCCCAGGGAAAACCTGATGTCATCTTGCCCTGACAAGTACTGCTTCAATTACCCAGAAGTCTTTTGCATAACAAGGCCAGGTTTAAACAATTTGGAAATTTTCAAAATAGCATTGATTGATTATTAGTGAATAAATACAATCAAATACTCAAATACTGTTTTGTTTTTTTTTTTTTTTTTTTTTTTTTTTTTTTTTTTTTTTTTTTTTTTTTTTTTGCTGGGTTTTGAGCAGAAACAGACTACCAGACAAAGTTATTGAAATGGGCTCCCATGAGATAAAAGGGCGAGGAATATTAGTGGTTGCCAAGGGCACGTGTGATGTCCAAAGGGACCCGAGTGGCTGCTACCCAAGGAGATCTATATTTGTGCCTTACTACTATCGTGGATACCCTGTGTGCAGCTCACAGCATCTGCATGCATGCAGTATTAAGAATGCTTTTATATTTGAGACAGAAGGTCTGACCTCACTATTGTGGAAGAACTGTTTATAAAACACAACTAGCTAGTTGTTAGTGATGACAGGGATGTCTGTGAAGAATGACACAACCTCCTCTTTCTCTTCCTCTTCTCCTTCCTCCTTTTCCTCCTCCTTCTCATCTTCCTCTTTCTTATCTTCCTCCTCTTCCTCTCCCTCCTCCTCCTCTTCCTCCCCCTCTTCCTCCTCCTCCTCCCTTTTTCCTCTTCCTCCTCCTCCTCTTCCTCTTCTTTTTCCTCCTCCTCCTCTTCTTCCTCCTCTTCTTCTTCCTCCTCCAATTACTAATCCTCCTTCACCTCCTCATCTTCACCCTCTTCTTCCTCTTCCTACCTCTCCACTTCCTCTCCCTCCTCTTATTTTCCCAAGTTCCCTAGCATTTAACTGTACATACTTTTAAACACAAAGAAAACAAATTGAAAGAAATTACAGGGAGAGCCCATTCCAGAGTATATTTTAGCAGTGATCATGCCAACAACAACTTCAGGTCCTGAGTTCTTGGGCTCTAAGCACTGTGCCAAACGTGACCTGTGTTGTTCTCATTGAATCCATAGACACTTTATGCTTAGATTTTACAGAGAAGGAAATCGGGGCTGAATAAGAGTAAATTGCTTCCTTGGGATAGGAACTGACTGGTAAGAACAGAATTTAAACCCAGGTTTCATGAACAACCATCCCCAAACCCACCATGAAGTGTTCTGTTTGAATCCTGACCTCCCTGGGCTTCTCTTAATTTCTACCTGTGAAATGTGCTTGTTACAGATTTATTTGTTTGTTTATTTATTTATTTATTTGCTTCTTAGAGCTCTCAAATCATGTGCAGCCAAGCAATGCCATCAGTCACGACAAGTGAATATGTCAGATGCCTTTCAGAGCAAGCCTGAGTAGCCTGTATTTTCTGAAACTCTAGCCATTGCATCCTGGTGCCAATGCTGTTACATCTGACATCATTACACATCACTATAGTGGTGAACTGTGGAATCCACAAGTAGTACGGAGATTCTGTAGGTGATAAGAGACCAAGAGGCTTCTGAGGATGTTGGTTCCCCTTCTTTCTTCCACTCCCCTTTGCCTTCCTTTTACCTTTCCCAACAGGGAATATGATGAACAGGAGCATATGATGAAGGAGCTCCCTTGTGGGAAGAACACCTTGGAGCTTAGAAGCAGAAACAGTAGCATACAGATTCGGTGTACACAGGAGTGCTCAGAAACTCTGAGGAGACAATGCCTGAGACGCCTCCTTAGCTGACTATGAGTCACCTTCTGGGTCAGACACTTCTCCTGAGGATTCTCCTACTGGAGAGGAAGGAGAAGCAGTGACCTGTCTCCAAGTTGTTCTGCTCCCAGTCTGAATGTCCTTAAGTTGCAGAGACGATCTGAAGATTAGAAGCTGAAGGTGGTGCAGACAGAAGTGTTCTCTCTCTCTCTCTCTCTCTCTCTCTCTCTCTCTCTCTCTCTCTCTCTCTCTCTCTCTCTCTCTCTCTCCTTCAGTGTCTCCTGAAGTTCTGAAGACCTTAGAGAAGAATCTAGAGCTTTGGATCTGTTTATTCCCTTGTCCATTTTATTCATCCCTTACCCCAGGTATGCAACCAAAGGCCTTGAGATGCTAAGCATATGGTCGGTGCACACATAATTTCTTAATGTTTTCTTCCCCCTTGCTTTCTCTCCTCCATTTTTCCTCCCTCCTTTCCTCTCTCCTTTTTCATTATCTCCCCACCCCTTCCTTCCTTCTCTCTTTTCCCTCAAATCAGCAGTGATACCCAATTTCTTCATATCTTAAAATGCCATGCCTAGGAGGTCAGTATCTGCAAGTAGGAAAAGCACCCTCAAGACAGGAGTCAAAAAGAGTAGCAGCATTTTCCTGGTGCCTTGTAAAATCTCCAGATGCAGGTTTTGATTTTCTGCCCAGCTGGAAAGTCATTTAGTGTTAAGGAGACGTGTGAATTCCTAAATTATTCATCTAAAATTCTTTTTAGCTCTTTTAATTTGTGACACAGAGTTATTATTGTGTAAAGGGCTAAGGGCATGCATGAAAGGGAGGAGGAAGAAGGCCCGACCCATGCTGCTGTGAAGGGGGGCAGCTTAATGCTGGGTCAGCCATGTCTGGAGCAGGGTGAGCCATCCCTCCACTTGAATGCCTCTGTCAACCCACCTTCTTTCTCTCAGGTGTATTTCCAGTGTTGAATAATGCCTGGAGAGAACACAGACCCTGTGATCAGCATTTTTTCTGGGGGAAATCCCTAGACAGTCCTTTTCCTTCACACACACACACACACACACACACACACACACACACACACACACACACACACACGTTTCCTACCTGTCCCTGGTGACCAAGAATTGGAGAAAGTCTCTCAATCCTTTCTCAAAGCTGGAAAGACAAAAGAGTTTCTGGGACCAAAATGATGGCACTCCCCAGGAATTCTCTCTCCCAGTGTCCCTGAGTTATCAGCCATAATCAGCGGCCTGCTAGGTCTGTGCTCATGGTATCTGTAATTATATTCATTTGTATGGATGCCCAGGGAATTCCACTGACTGGCCCCTTAAGTGCTTAACTGCAAACAAGAACATGCTTGAATTACAGCATCATTTGGGGCCTTGCATACTCCAAGGGACTGATCTTAAGTTTATATACTGTTTAAATGTGTGTGTGTGTGTGTGTGTGTGTGCACGTGTAGCTTAAAAAATAAACATAACATAATACTTCTGTCTTTTGAGCATTTTTTCATAGTGTTTTTCAAATAGAACTCTGAAGAAGTACACACACATACACACACACACACACACACACATACACACACACATACGCATGCATGCACACACATGCATGCACAGGCGCACACACACAGTGAGTGTGTGTGCAGGGGAACACAATTATGATCTAGAGGAAATCATGAATCTGTCTAACTTGAGTGGGAAGATATATAAGCTGACTGCTGAAATTGCATTTCAGTGTGATACCAAAATCATTTTTCCTCCCTTTCCTCTTTCCTGTTTTTCTTTTTTTCTTCTTCTTCTTCCAGATTTAGACTCTTACGGGTAAGCCTCTTTCCAGTGGCTTCCTAATTAGGTAGATTAATTAGCACCTGTCTATGGCTGTAAGAAGTTGGTGCACATGGTGTGGATTCCTAGTCCATGCCAGACACTTAAAACAAGACGGTGGGATCCCATGGTTAGCCCTTAGACATCTGTATAAATTAAAGCTATCCAGAGCCAGCCCGAGGCCTGTGTGCTCTCTTGAGAGACGGGCAGGTGCATGGAGCTGCAGTGACGATTTGTCCGGATGACCCTGACACGGTGACAAATGAGCTTTAGGACAGCTGTTGAGAACCTGAGCTCTGTCATGGAAATCTTCTGTCAAACTGAAGGAAATCAACTTAAATGCCAGCCATGCATATCTTCTAGGAGGTAACAAGACAAAAGGCACTGGGTCATCAGACATGCTGCCCCTTTAAGACTGCTGTTTATTTGGTTTGCAGAGCATGTAAGAAAAGAAAGAGCTTTCAGCAGAGGAGCAGGCTACCTGTTTTTCTTTCTGTCTGCTTGTTCATAGAGGTGGTCTCCTTTAAACTTTAACTCCTTATGTAGCCAAGGTTGAAGATGAACTTGACCTTTTATTCCTCCTACTCCTACCTCCTGAGTGCCAGGATTAAAGGTGTAGACCACCTATTTGTGACCTACATTTCCAACCCACAACAGGGGACTGCCTGTTTCCTCGGATAAGCATCTGCTAAACATCTCGAGACAGTCAAACTTTAAATTGTTTGTACAGAAGACCTGAAAGGTGTCAAGGATGAGCAGTACATCCCCTGTAACCCCGTGTTCCCGAACCTCACAGAAGCTCCTCCCCTGAATACCTCCAGTTTCAGTGATATGTTTAATTTGTTTAATAATCTCCAAGACGTTTTAATATTCCTTACACATCATCTTCAGAAATAAATTCATAACTGCATTATTAAAGTAACTCCATCATGTGACATAAATCGAATCTTTTCCCTCTTGGGGATAGGCTTCCAAGCATTGTGTGACACACGTTCAAGGTCAAGGGGTCCACAGCCAGAAGTACACATGGAAGCAGTTTGAAGACTGTGGCACACTGCCTTTCCAAGGAGGTCCCCTGCTGGATGGTTCCTGGGTAGGTGTCTAATATAGTAATATATTTATAATTGGATTTTAATTGCTATCAGATTTTAGTGTGTGTGTGTATTTCAGTTTTCTTCTACCAGAAGGACAATGCTCCAAATGAAATTATACAGTACCTCTCCCAGGGCAATTTGTTTTCCACCAAAAATATATTGGAAGAATAAAACGCACACGGTGATGCTGTTTGCCTTGGTTTATTAACTTAACACACAAAGCCATTAGTGGTTCCTTTATTTCCCCCTCTGTGGCTCACTCCAGCAGCACAGGTTTGAGGGCAGATCATGGGCAGTGTTTCATGGAGTCCGAGGAAATGTTCCTATGTCCTGAAGTCTTAATTCTGTCATCTGTAAAATGGGACAGGCATGCTTACTTATCTGATGGGCTAGCTCATGGCACTTAACAGTTCTACCTGAGAGTAGGATGTGATACACGAGGGACTTAAATGCCTCAGTTATTGATGATTTCACAAGTATCAGGCCTCACCGTCCTCATGTTATTAGTTATTTGAAAATAACGATGTAAGGGGTGGGGCTTGGTTTGTAGAGGGTGGGGCTTCACTAGCAAGTAGGAGCGGCTTGGTTTGTAGAGGATTTCACTAGCATGCAGGAGAGACTGGTTTTAATCCCCAGGGCTACAAAATAGTGCAGGTAATTCCAGGACTCGGGTGGCAGGGTATACAGGTCACTTTTACTTCCATAGTGTGTTGGAAGTGACTTGGATTACATGGGAACCTGTCACACACACACACACTCACACACACACACAGACACACTCACACACAGACACACTCACACACACACACACACACACTCACACACACACACACACAGACACACTCACACACACACATACAGAGAGACACACTCACACACACACACACACTCACACACACACACACACTCACACACACACACACACACATACACATACACACATACACACTCATGCACGCATGCAGATTCTCTCTCTCTGTCTCTCTCCTTCTCTCACACATTTTCTCACACACATGAACACATGTACTCTCTCTCTTTCTCCCTCCCTCACACACATTCTCTTTCAAAACACACACATGCATAAATGCATGGATGCATGCATACATGCTCACAACCCTCTCGCTTGCTCTCCTGCTCTCTTTCTCTGTTTCTCAAACACAGCCTCTCCCCCTCCCTCTCAAACACATTCTCTCTCTGTCTCTCTGTCTCTCTCTTCCTCTCTCACACACATACATGCACACACTCACACACACACACATTCTCTCTTTCTGTCTCTTGCTCTCTCTCTCTCTTTCTCTCTCAGTCTTTCACATACAGGTGCACACAAACACACAAGACACACATTAAAACACTGAATAAATTATAAGAGATAAGAGAGGGTGAGGAAATGAGGTGATGAGAGAAAGGCTTGTTAGGATGAAGGCATTCTGGGTAGCCACTGCACAGCACAGTGGCTATAATAGATAATAATGTACTTTGAACATGAACATTGCTACAGTAGATTTTAATGAACTCATCACCAAAAAAATTAAGAAAATAGAGTATACATGTGTGAAGCTATGGATATGCCAGTTAACTGTATTCAGTCACTTTACAGGATATACACATGTCAAAACATCCAACTGTACACCGAACATATGTATTGTTTATATGTTATGAAATCTTATGTAAAGCTGAAGCAGATGTTTGAGAAGACATGAGGCTTCCAGGTATGGCTGTTGACTGAAGGGTATATTAGCCAAGGTCAGTGTCTTAGGTCCCCAGCCGAAGTGCTGTCTAAACACAAGTAACCAGATGTCTTCCCAGCACTGAGTGCAGAGCTGCACATCTATAATTTAATGTAATAGGTGTTTTCAAAGGGATCACGGCATTAATCCTTGTGTCAACTGGTGTTATCCTATGGCTTAAAAAGTAGATATTTCCCTACTGTTTAAGCGTACTCATTTTTCAAGATGTGCTCATGGAACTGAGGTCACTTCAATTAAAAAGCATCTGCTAGGGGCTGGGGAGATTGCTGCAAGGCTCAGAGCACTTGCTGCTTTTTGCAGAAGATCAGGGTTTGCTTCCCAGTATCCACAGGGTGGCTCACAACTATCTGTAACTCCAGTTTCTGGAAATCTAGTGCCCTCTTTTGGACTTCACAGGCATTGCACCCACATGGTATATACAGGCAAGTAAAGCATACTCAGAGAATAAAAATAACTTAGTAAAATTGCCTACAGGACCTTTGATGAGAATAGGTGTTTTAGGTTTGTTCCTGCCAGCAATTGTATTTGTGTGATGGATGGTGTAATGCACGGGTGCCACTGTGTGAAAATGGACATCCGAGGACCACTGTGAGTCTTGGAGCTCATTAAGCCCTGTATGCAGGCAAGCAGGCTAGCAGCTTGCAGGGCTCCTCCTGTCTCCTCATCCCATCTTACTATAGGAGTCCTGGGATGGCCGTGTGTGTTCCTGCACTCAGCTTTTTTATATGGCCTCTGGGGATGCTAACCCACGACCGCATGCTTTTGTGGCAAGCACTTTATCCACTGACACCATCTCTTTCACCCTCTGACTCAAAACTGGAAGTAGTGTGGATGAGATTTCATCCTAAGGTGTCTAGTGTGAGCTGACAGTCACAGTCACTGGATGGGTTTGGTTTGAGCTGAAATCAGCAGGCATTTAACAATATTAGGTCATCCATCTGTGTCTACTCGTTAGAACCCTGTGGTGATTCTCCTGTGACCAGAGGAAACCTGGCCTCACATGAGGTGAGCAGCCACACTGCCTCTGGTCTGTGAACCAATGCGACTGTATTGCCTAAAATACCAAGGATGAGATGACGTCAGTGTATGGAAGACTAGACTAGAACTTGCGGTGTTCTGCTCCTCATATGATGCAGACCTCTTGACACCGAGGTGACTGGCTTTTGATAGGAATAGTAATGTTAATAGATGTAAAATATGACACCTAATGGATTTTTAAAAAGAGGCAGTTTTAACGTTTTACAGCCAATTTGATTTCACTACTACTGTTATAGGAAGAGTTGACAATGCTAAAAAAAAGGGGGGGAGGAGAAAGAAGAAAGAACAAAAGAAAGAAAGAAAGACACAAAGAAAGAAAGACAGAAAGAAAGAAAGAAAGAGAGAGAGAGAGAACAAAATTCTTTTGGTCCCCTCCATGAAAAAAACACCCACTCCCCCCTCCCTTCTCCTGCAGGGTAAATGAGGACAGATTGTAAGGGGAGGGGGAGACACTGATGTGTTAATAGCCTAAAAAAAACAAAATCAGCTTGAGGAATGTAGTGGGATAAGAAAGCGTTTCGTTGTAGCCATTAAATTCGGATGGAAGGCTAGCCAGTCTCCAGGGAATTGGGTCTTCTTGTCAGATGGGGAGACTGAGGCCCAGAGCCAGGCTCAGTTCAGCTTAGAGTTCATTTCAAGGCTCCTTGGCAGTGTAGGATAGGTTAGAAAGGAACCTCTATTGTGGCAAGATGTGATCTCAAGATGTGAAAAGGAAAGAAATTGCAGAAATGGTGTGAGAAAAATAAAACTAAACAAAAAACCGGTTGAATCCAGGCAAGACCTGACTTTTAGGGAATTGCTCACAGCAGAAACAATACGTGTATTCTTCTCTGGAGTTTCTCTGCTGCAGAGCCAGCCTCTGGTTCATGGTCTGGGCCTTGGGTCTGCCCGAGTTTCCTCTGTAGAGGTCAGGACTATGAGGCTAACTCCACACTCCTTTCCGAGGCAGAGGCTGGCAGAGAAGGTGCTGGAATTGGCATGAATCACAGGTCTGCCTGCGCCTCCTCTGATACCTCCCAGGATATCCATTTTGTTCCTGCCTGGAGGTAGACTGCAGTCAGGGTCCAAATATATAGGAAACAAAACCCAGCAGCATGAATTATTACTCGCTGTACCCACCTGAATATAAAAATAGTATTTCCCCCCATGTTGCATTATCTCTGGGCCCTGATAAGGGAACAGCTTACAGGAAAAGGAGCAGATACCTAAATGGAGGCCCAGCCGTGTGGCTGCATAATAGGATGAGAGGTGCAGGGTGGGGTGGGGGTGAGGGCTGGCCTAGGGGAGTAGCCAAGCAAGTCTGCTCTAAAAGAAAGCAGCGGGTGTGTAGGTGAAAGGGACCTTTCCACTGGCTGCCGGTTGCTCTTTGCCTGGAATCACCCAAGGCCGAGGCCTGATAAGAATTTTGTTTAGTAGAATAAGGCGAGACTTAGAAGATATGGGATTAGCCCAAAGTGGAAAGTTCCTGACTTCACAGCAGCATGTCACCTGGAGGTGCTGAGTGCCTGGAAAGGGAGGGGACAGTGCTTCCCCCTTCTTCTTTCACTGGTGGGAACAGAGGCTAGGAGGACATTACAGAGACTAGACCATGCTGGGGAATCTGACTTAGGCCCAGGCTATCATATGCTTATCTAAGAGGCCTGTAAGATCAGTGTCGCCCAAAAGGATGGGAAGCTATACAAAATCACAGAACCCCAATCCCGTGCCAGACCAGTTCTGTCAGAATCTCTGGAGGGACACAGGGACCCAGGCCTCTATACTTTTACCGACAACCTTCCTACTGGCCTGCAGCCAATTGACTATAAAACATTTGGCTTTACCTAAAAAGCATTTAAGGATGAGTGGTTCAGGGCCACAGGAGACTCTTTAGGGGATCTTCACGGGACCCTTGACATGAACACCAGGTTTAGTGCTGGGCTTAGTAGCTGGTAACTTTAATCCCAGCACTTAGGAGGCAGAGGCAGACAGATCACTGAGTTCAAGATCAGTCTGGTCCCCATAGTGAGTTTCAGGCCAGCTAGGGTTAAACAGTGAAACCCATCACCCTGAGCTCAGGGGAAGGGGAAGAGGGCAAGCTGGTAACTACTTTCCTTTATTTCCAGTGGTCAAGTCTCAGGCTTTAGTTATGCCTGTGTGACATGTGTTTCTGTTTCTTCTACCCTCCGGCAGGGACACTTAACTCAGCCCTTGGTTTCGGCATGTTAAAAAGAATCCTTACTGCCCACATACACTTACCTCTCTCCCCACCCTCCCACTTCTATCACTGGTGACCAGTCCAGGGCAGAGAAAAGACAACATCCCCCTAGAAAGAAGTTCTGCCACCAGTCGATTAAAACCCCAGCCTCCTGACCTCCAATCATAAGTTCCTGGCCCTGGAAAATCGCTCTGTAATGGGCTTTAGGCAATAAAGCAACAAGGTTGAAATTGAGGTTACATTAAAGCCTAATTTTCTTATGAGGAAAAATGTGCAAATGAATGTGAAAGTGGCCTACCTTTGTAATGTAGCTTCTTGCCAGGGTCCACACACTCTCAGCCCTTTGTCTCAATTTTCTCATTACAAGTCTGCCTGGAGCTCCCGGAATATATTTTAGTCAGTCACCATGCCAGTCTTGTCTGGGGTGGGCAGAGAGCGGTGGCCAAGTTTGGGAAATGAAGCAGTGATAGACACTAGGTAACCACATGCCTGGTATGGGGGATGATTTTCTGGGTACTAGAAGATTCCAATCACTCAGTCTAAGATCTGTCCCTAGCCATGTGAGCTTAGGAGAGAGGACAATATATCCATTCTCATAGCCTTTGACGTGGCATCTGCTTATTTATTGGATTTTTTTCTGTTTTGTTTAAAATAGAGGTCTGCATATCCTAGGCTAGCCTCCACATACCTATGTAGTGGAGGATGACCTGGGAAATTCTGATCCCTCTGCTTCTACCTCCCAAGTGCTGGAATTGCAGGAATGTGACCTTCACAGTTGGTTTTTGCAATGCTAAGACTCAAACTCGGGACTTTGTGGATGCTGGGCAAGCATTCTATTAATTGAGCTGCATTCGGAGCCTCTTCCGAGGATATCTGTGAGAGCATGTCTGGGAAAGGGCTTTCAGTAGGATAGAGCCTTGTGTCAAATGGAGCGAAGGCTTTGCCAGCCCTGCCACAAAGCCAGTGGGGCTTCATATAAGTCACCTCTCTGTCCTGAATCCCAGTTTCCTCACTTTTAAAAGTTTGGAATAGACACTTCCCCGCACATCCTAGCTCTGTGGTCCTCTGTCTGGAATAATGGCCCCCATACCATTTTCCTGCATTGCCCTACTCTTAGAAGCTGGAGTCCCTGCTCTCCCCCACAGTGGAACCAAGCCCCCTCGCCCATTGTAAGAGCGTCAGCACAGAGGAGGGAAATGAAGGATAAGAAGGAATAACATCACACTAACTTTCCAGCCACAGCAGCAGAGGCTGGCTGGAGAAGAGGAGAGAGTTCTCCAAGGGCACAGAATTGCTGAGCCGCCAGCCGGAAACCCTGGTTACTCTCTTGCAAACAGCAAGAGAGGTGATCCAGAAATACCAAGCAAATATTTTTCCTCTTACATGTGGTTCTTATTTCCCTGGTGTTTCTGGGCAGTATTAACTGTATGCTAAAGCGAGCCATCTTATATTGTCCAGGATCTCATATACACAGGCATGATGACATTATGATATTATCACTTTTAATGTTACCATAATTTTATAGCCTGCGGTATGTATATAGGGGTCCTTATTATCACGTCTACTTGGGCCTTTTTATCAGGCGTCATCCTTTCTCCGTTGGCAGCTACATTGCTGAGGGCTTTGAGGGTTTCCTTTAATGCCGTCACTCTGTGGTCTCATGTTCTCAATTGTCATTTTCTGCTTTTGTACGGTTTCCTTCTGCTCCTATGAGCTTCGTTACCTGCTCTTGAAGAATGTGGCTCCTTGGAAGTCAGGACAGCGGGCAGCCCCAGCCCTGCCCAGGGTCTTGTTAGGAGTGCATCTCATCTCATCCCCCGCATGACAGATTTGAGGTTCTGGTGCATGTGGAAGCTGAAACGAATTGCCAAGATGAGACCCCAAAGACAAAGAGACGTGCAAATGGCTAAGTGTTTCAAGGGGCAATTTAATCATTGCTGACTTCGGACTTTCTGGGTTGCAGAAATTGTTCCTGTAGCAGCGGAGGCTCCGTCTTTTAGACATTGTTACAGGCTGAATCACAGTGGGGAGTGGGCTCCCAAAGTTAGGGGATGGTATTTTGTAATCTCCCTTCAGAAAGGATGCTGTTTGGATCTCTCAAGAGATAGGCACATCCCTGCACTGAAGACAGCTCTCAGCTCTGCTTCCTGCTAACACTCTACCCCGGGGCAAGAGAGGGCCCTATCCAAACCCAGGTTCCCTCCTCTAGAATAACATGGCTGTGACTTAGTTTATTTTACACAGTATTCTGAGGGAAGAGAGACAATGATTTTTTTTAAGAGCACTAACAAAACCTTCATTATATCTTAGTTATTTTTATTCAATCTCTTTACTAGATAGTGGAATATAATGCTTTAGGGCCTAGGGAGATGGCTCAGCTGAAACAATGCTTGCCCCATGAGCATGAAGCCATGAGCTCGAACCCCTCCCTAGAACCCACGTTTAAATCAAATATGGTACTGTGCACCGGGGCAGTGGGGACACATGGATCCTGACGCCCACTGATCAGACAGCCTGGCTCATCTGGGAATCTCAGGTTAAATCAAAAGACTTTGATTCTCAACAAACAAACAAACAAACAAACAAATAAACAACAAGAAAGCAAAACAAAACAAAGTAGAAAGTGACTGAGAATGGCAAGGTTGACCTCTGGCTTCCGTACACAAGTGTGTGTATATGCACGTGTGAATGTCTAATTGCACGCATAAGAGAGAATGTGCAAGCACATGCTTGCACATACCACACACACACACACACACACACACACACACACACACACACACACACGACATATAACCATTAAATGAACAGATTTGAAACAAAACAGATGACAACCAAAACAATCTTTTCCTGTGACAATGACCTTCCCCATGGTGTACCTGTCGAAGTCTGACTTGACTGGTGGAAGATGGATCCTGCATTTAGGTTTGATTCAAGACAGTAGTGCAGGGCTAGAAAGGGCTGTGTGGTTAAGATTGAGCATGGGCTCTCACCGCCCTCTATAACTCCAGTCCCAGGTGATCTGATGCCCTCTTCTGGCCTCTGCAGTTGCTGCATGTGCACGGCACATATGCATACATGTAGGCAAACAATAATATACATATAATAAAAATAAATACATTTTTAAAAAGACAGTAAGGTACTCAAATCTTAGACTGTAGCTTACGGATTTTGACATAGGATAGCATCAGCATAACAGCAGTCTAACCACTTCCATATCAAAATAGGTACACGTGGCTTCAGTAAGTGTTTCTCCCAGTGGCTCTGGTGGGCTCCATTGTGTGCACATGGTTGTCCACACTGACTTTTCGTCCCTTCTCCAAATTCATCCTGTGTTCTCTCATACTTTAACCATCACCTCAGTTTCACAGAACTCATGTCTCCCTCACCATCAAGCACCCCTTTCATCTGTACCCCTCTTTTTGTTGACTTCACCCCTTCTATTGAGCAGTCCAGCTGGTCTCCTCCACAGAACTATAGCTTCTTGGTACAAACATTAGTTGTCACTGTATCTTCAAATACCCAGAGCCAGTACGCTAGGCATATGAGTCACCAATTTCATTTCCGGCACCCTGGCTTCCTGCTGCCATCGGTGTCACCAGTGAGAACGAACTGTGATAGATATAGGGAGGGACAGAATTAGTTTGATTTGGGGGGGGGCGGTTCTAGGAGAGTGAACCCAGGACCTCATACCTGCTAGGCAGCATCCCAGCCATCCTTTAATTTTCACTGGCCTTGAACCCATTCTCACATATACATACACACTTACACACATTCTCATGCACACACGTGCACACACACATGCACGCACACATGCATCCATACATGTGCACACACATACACATGTGTTGGGACACGTCCTAATCAACAATTACCTCTGAGAATAATTTCAGGAAGCCGTCCTGTCCTTGGGCAAGCCATCCCTGTCTCTGTTTCTTTTTTATGTAGACCATTCCACAATGCTCCCCTGAATTGTCTGAACTGGATGTGTGCCTTATATCTACACCTGCCTTCAAAGCATCCTCCAAGATCCCAAACCCTCATCTATTAGTCTTCTTTTTCTTTTCTTTTTCCTCTTGCACCTCAACCTCATGTTATCAATAAGCTGGTAACTCATTTTACAGGAAGAGCTGAGCTGATGCTTTAAAACCTGACCTGTTCGCCTTAGGCATTTCCAAATAAATTTTGAGCCCGGCAGTGGTAGCACATGCCTTTAATCCCATCACTCAGGAGACAGAGGCAGAAATATTACTGAGTTTGAGGCTAACCTAGTCTAGAAAGAACGTTCCAGGATGGGCAGTCCTACACAGAGAAACCCTGTCTCACAAAAACAAAAACAAAAACAAAACCAACAAAAATCAAAATGCATTTTGAGAATTTTTAATGCAGATGTCACTTCTTTCTGACTTGATTTTATATGTGAAAAACAAAACACAAAAAGAAACCATTCCTTCTTTCTTCTTCTGCAAAGGTAGCCATTTCACAGGGTGATAGTAGGGGGTGCCTTCTCTCCACCTTCACCCCTGGCACTCCAGCTGTTCCTAATGACATCTCTCTGGGCTTTCTCTCTACATAAGCTTTCCCTGAATGTCTGGACGTTCCCCTGCACCCCCCCCCCCCACCTCACCCTACCCTACCGTGCCTAGATTCCTGCATCTGCGTAATGGAGTGACAGAGTGGTTCCATCCTGAGTCCTCAAAAAGTACAAATGAGATTGAGAAACTTATCTGAGAGGAATTTTGAAAAGTCTGCTCCAAACTGTTTGGCTATTTTTCCTAACAGCCAGAGGCACGAAAGAACACACTCATTATCCTGTAGCTTCCCAGATCTCACCATGGAAAAGAATCTCAACAGATTCTTTGGGCTTTCAGTTCACGGGGCTCTTTCTTAGGGAGACTCAAAAGGGCCCAGCAAGAGGAAACAGAGCTAGAGTCCTGGCTCACGAGAAACATCACCCTTTCCACTTATATCCTGGTTCCACACTCCATCCATTGTATCCTTTATCTCCCATAGGGTTATGCTAACACTCCCATGCTGTAGGACGATCTGCACTGCCTTCTTTCCCCTTGACTCTGGGTTCATTGAGAGGAAAGACTATATTCTAGTGTGTGCCCAGCCTGGTTCCTTGCCCTTAAAGTTATAGTGTCTTTATTGAATGAGAAGATGAGTTCATGGAAGAGACAATGAATGAGGCTTTATGGTTATCTACAGAAGAGAAGACTAGAGCCCTGGTGTTTCTAGGAAAGGCAGGAAGGTTTCTTTTGAGCAGGTGGGAAGGTGTCTTTTGTCTGTTTTTCCAGCTGCTTCATTTTAGACTTTTGAAATCCTTTTACATTTAAATGGATTTACTGATATTGTATTTTACAGCAGGTTAGATTTGGAATGCTCCCATACTTTCTTTGATGAGGGTGAGACTTCAAAATAGAGCGTTTGGAATTTCAGAAGCCCCGGCACCACAGTGTAACTACAGCTCTTGACTGTTTTCCTTTTATCAACTATTGACTTTGAAAGAGTCAAGTGATTCTAAAACCCAACTTCCTGAAGTCTGGGAGCGAGTTCCTCAAATGCGTTTAGCAGTCAAAACAATTCTATAGAGGACAAAAGAG
Organism: Arvicanthis niloticus; assembly: GCF_011762505.2. Lineage (NCBI taxonomy): Eukaryota > Metazoa > Chordata > Mammalia > Rodentia > Muridae > Arvicanthis > Arvicanthis niloticus. The sequence goes on from NC_133435.1 coordinate 14,687,239, forward strand.
GCAAGGAAGGCATTTCTGTTTCAAATCAAAGTTTGAAATGTCTCGAAATGAGTAAAAGGTTGAAGGCTGGATGGCAAAGTATTTTTAGTAGGAGAGAATTTGCTTCAGGAAATACCCAAGGCATACTGTATTATGTTGAGATGAATAGACAGGGCCTGGGGAGATGACTCGGCAGTTAAGAGTACTAAGTGTTCTTCCAAAGGACTTGTGTTCAGTTCCTAGCATCCACATGGTGTGGCTCATAACCCATCCGTATCTGTTAAGTCCAGCTGCAGGAATTCCAATCTGTCTTCTGTCCTCCACTACAGATACCCACGGCTAGTATACACGTGCACTCACGCGCATGATGCATAACAAATTAAAATTTAAATTAAAAAGAAAGATGAATAGACAATACATTCAGACTAAGTAAGGGCCAAAAGGACCTGGGTGAAGGAAGACAAATGTCTCTTTATTCATATATGTGCACTAAAATATAACCAAGCCTGTGAGTGGAGACCTAACCAAATCACAGGGCACTAGCAGTTATGTGAGCAGACTCCTTGGAGGGTTTCTTCTTTGGATATACCTCCTGTTATTAGTGGGACTTCTCGTGCTTGCAATCCACTGGAGTTCTGTTTTGTTTTAATCAGATTTGTTGGCACAGGCAGTTTATATTGGTTTTTTTTTTTTTTTCTTTTTCAAAGGCAACTTTTCGCATTCAACTGCCTTTCTGAGAATTACCCATCTATGAAAAAGTAAAAAAGAAAGTGGCCCCATTACCATTTCTGAGAATCTGGCTTAACATTATCATAAATTATACAGTAAACTATCTTGGCCTCAGATGGAAAGGTGTGTGTTTGTCTTTGAAGCTGATGTATTTTGACAGCGCACCAGGAGGCAGCTCACTCTGAATAATGGGCTAGATGGAGGGAAGAAATCACTCCCTTAAGTGAGCCTCTGCCAGACAGGGGGTAAATGAACCTCCCCACCTGGACACCTTGCAATTTCACAAGCATTGATCACATAAGAACCGAGTGCTCCTTGGAGCAGCTTGGTTATATCTTTTCTGTTTACAAATGCTTAGGGAACTCCCTGCTCCCCCCTTGGCCTTATGCAGTGTTTGGAGGGTGGGGTGGAGCCTCAGCCAGAGCTGCAGATCCCCCGCTGCTGGAGCCCAGGGAACAAACTGGCTTAGCTTTCTAGGCCTTTGCTTTTTCCCTCCACAGAATGAGCATCATGTGTGAACTGCATGCTCTCCACTATGCCTTCCCTGTCCTAGTGATAGATAAGTGTCTGTGTGTGTGGTACCTAGGAGAAAGGGGAGCCTGGGGTCCTTCAACTGGACTTTCTTCCAGGGTAAAAGTAGGCCCTACTTTAAGTCAGTGGAGCACATATCCAGCTCCAAGATCGTTTTGTCTCCTGAGTCCTAAAGCAGGTGAGGTGATAGGACTGCCAAGAGGGCCGTCGGGCTCTCTCTCTCACCCGTGCCTATTAATTACATTTCCCTATACTCTCTCTTCCTGCTAATGCCATTTTTATCACATCCGTGTGGCCATAGCATATGTGCAACTCACCTCCTTCTCTTACCAAGTCATCACTGTTGGGCCTGCAAGATGGCTCAGTGGGTATAGATGCTTGCTGCCAAGCCTGGCGACCTGAGTTCAATCCCTAGGAGGGACACCATACCCATATGGTGGAAGGAAGAGAACTTCTGCAAGTTGTCCTCTGGTCTCCACTTGCATGCTGTGGCAAATATAGCCAAACACTCACTGCTTCTCACTCTTAAGATACTTAATTAGTATAATAAAAATAAATAAATTTAAAATGTACATTCTCCGGTAAAGGCATTGTTTTCTGAAAACCTGTTGAAGGACCAGTGGTGGGCTCTTGTGTGTGACCTCACATCTATTTCCAAGTTTAGATGGTTAGTACTTACAAGATCTAGAATCCCTTAGGAGACAATGCTCTGGGCATGTCTGTGAGGAATTTATTTATATTAGACTTATCAAGTCTCACCCATTCTATTCCAGTCCAGGACTGAATCAAGGGAGACAGGAAGATACGCATCAGCATCCCCCTCTTTCTGCTTCCCGACCACCGCTGCAGTTGCCTCGAACTCCTACCTCTGTGTCTGCCCAGACACTCTGTGTCTGTTCCCTCAAACCATAAGTCAAAAGCCTTTCATCCTTAAATTGCTTTTTGTCAGATGCTTGGTCACAACAAGTATAAAAATAACACAGTAAGTCTTCAATGCTGAGCCCCCCAGCCAAATTGTGTCCTCTCTCCTACACGGGGCACACTTCCGTTTCTTCACGTGGCAATATTTGCTCCTTTAGTCCCACACTGACTCTTGCCTTACTTCACAGACAGACGATAACTTCCTGGCGTCCATCTCTTGAGGCTCCCTAGATTGCTTCATGCTGAGATCCATGTCGTCTGGAGCTTCTTGGCTATAGAAAGCTATATGTCAAACCTTCCTTCTTCCTCTCATGACTCCTTGGGGACAGCTTGAGTCTCTCAAACCCCACCACACCTTAACTAGAGTGTCTATGGGAAGATGTGCTTTGTGGGACTGGTACCACAGGTGGAAAGGTGTCCTGTTATTCACACTAATGATGTCCTGGTCTTCCACACTGAAGCTGCCCCAGTGTATCCTGGGAGGTAGCCTGTTTTGGAAAACACATGGTCAGAATGAGCAGGGCTGAGGCCAGCAAGCCTGGGGTGCTGGTTATCTGATTTCACATGTCCCCATTTCTCAAGTCAGCCAGACTTCCTTTAAAGGCAGTGGGTTGTAAGAGATCTCTGGTGGGGTTTTGATGTAAATGGTGCCCTTGAATATGGTTTTGATTGTCATTCTTTTCTGGAGTATCCATTACAAAGCCAGAGAAAGTTGCCAGATTTGAGGATTTGAAAGCCAGCTCCCTCATGCACTCTACAGTTAGAAAAGCAAGAGTGTCTTCATCATGCAAGACCCCCAATGTCAACCCTGTGGGAGCTGGAGCCCTAGTTTTTTGAGTCATCACTAAGAAGTGAGAATCCATACACCTCTTACCACAAACACCAATTTAATAAACACGATCTATACTCTACTATCATTTTTCTGATAAATATAGATGCTCTTGGGATTGGTGAGTCTTTAAAAATATTTTTTGTTAACTTTTCAAAAAACAAAAACCAACTTTAGATGGGGTTCTACATGTATATCCCAGGGTGGCCTTAAACATGTTACAGCTGAGGATGACCTTCAGTTTCTTACCATCCTGCCTCCACCTCCCACGTGCTGGGATTCTAGGCTGGTGCCACCACACCTGGTTTATGTGCTGCTAAAGATCAGACATAGGGCTTCATGCAAGCTAGACCAACTCTCTGCCAGATGAGCTATATCCACAGCCCCAGTTATTGATTTTAAAGCACCACTAAGAACCTTGTCGGAGTTTTTAATTAATAAGTGAATCCTTGACTTCAATGATGTGAGCATTTATGTAATATTTCATGCTATCCTGTGTGTATTGCCCTGATGTCTGTGTAGTCAAACACTGGCCTTTTAACCAGAAGGGTGAGCTTGCTTGGGGAGATTGACAAGAACAAATGAATGAGCTCCCTGGCAAGCTGATCGTATAACCAATTTCATCCCAGGATGTCAGAGCCCAGTATCTTTCTAAATCATTTTGCAGGAGTATCACTCAACTCTAAGAATGTGGACCATAAGACTATTTGATGTGACCATTCATACCCACCTTCTTTCAATCACGGCACAACAAGCATTGATAAATAAAGATACAGAGATGACATCTGCATGGGGAGACAGCCCCTCACAGCAGTGGATAATTTATGTGCTAAGATCATGTTTATGTGGCCCCTGTCATCCTCAGCCGTGTGTGTTAGAAGCGTTAACTATCTAGTCTTTTCCTCCATTAAAATGCTTAAAGCTGAAACACTGGATTTGGTGGGAGGTCTGTGCCAGCCACAGGAGAAAGCTGCAATTTCATCTCCCTGTCACTTTCTCCAGATTCACTTGGGTTCTTAGGGAGAGAGGGAAGAGATGACACTGACACTGGCTAGGTAAGGCATTGACACAAGTTTCCTGGTGTGTGTGTGTCTGTGTGTGTCCCCCAGTTGCCTCTGTGGTAAGCCAAGTATACAGCTTCACAGTTAAGTCTAAACTTAAAGCTTTGCTGGCTGAAGCGAGGACTTTTCAGAGTGACATTTCTGTTTTAAGGGCTTGTGTGGCGACCATATTGCTGGCATAGGAATTCAGCTTCGTGGAGCAGGAAACAGTTTTGGGCTCTAGTGAATAATGTTCCCAAGTTCACATGGAAAAACACTGAATATCATGATTGTGGCCCTCAAAGAACTGCTATTCGTGGCTGCCACATCCAGTGCTGTCTCTAGGTTTTGCTTTGGCAGTGAAGGCCAATGTACCACAATAACTTTGGGTAAGCTTATTCTATGGTCCTAGAAACTGTGAAAGTGATTGAGATTGGTGGGTGGGCTGGCCCAAATGTGTCTTCCTATGTATCTCAAGGCAAGATGACAGTACTCACGTGTGCATGTGGGACCTGTATGTATGTGTGTGCCTTTGTGTATATTTTTATAATTTTATAACCTTATTTTTAGATGTATTTATTTTCTGTGTATGCGTATTTGCCTGGGTGTATGTATGTGTACAATATGCATGGCTGGTGCCTACAGAGGCTGAAAGAGGGCATCAGATCCCTTGAAAGTATGGTTGCCTATGCTTGTGAGCTGTCATAAGGGTGCTGGAAACGGAACCCTGCTCCTCCTAGAAGAGCAATCGGTGCTCTTAACCCCCGAGCCCTCTCTCTCCAGCCCCTCTGTATAATTTTAAAGTCTCTTTGTTTCTTTTGTTTATGTGTGTATGTCTATTTGTGTGTGTGAACAGCTTGTGTGTAGGTGAGTGCAGAGGCCACAAGGGGTCATCAGATACACGAGCTGGAGTTGCAGCTGGTTGTGCCGCAAACTGAGCAGCAATTGTTCTTAACCACTGAGCTAGCTCACCCTCTGTCGCTGTAACTTTTTAAAAAGCAGATTTGGGAACTCACTGGTCAAAACTTTAAAGGTTGTGTCTGTAGGAGCTGGGAATGACACAGGGTCTGGGGGCGCCTGGATGAGGAAAAGCTCATTCAGTTGTTTGAGCTGCCTTTCTACTTTTTCACCTTTTCCTGCTTCCTCTCCTTCTTCCTCTTCCTCTTCTTCTGCCTCCTCCCCTCTCCTCCTCCCCTCCTCCCTCCCTGTTTTTTAAATGTTCTTAGGATTGTGACCTAGGGCCACATGAGTAAGTTTGTCATTTCCTACAATATTATCCTGCTGAGACAAAGAATGTTCTTTATAGAGACAAAGAATCCCCCGGGTGATTTTTTTTTTTTTTAATGTCCCTTCCATCTGTTTTAGCTCTGCATTCTTTTCAGGATCCTGTCCACACCCCTGAACTGAAGGCCAGGCCTCCATAGATCTTCTAGCCCCTACCTCCTGTTCTGGCCTCACTTCCTGCATCTCTGGTGGCAGCCGGGTGGGTCTGACTTAGCTATACAAACCTCATCACACTTGCTTAAAAGAAATTGCAGCCTTTCCATACTGATTGGTAGGAACAGAACACACATCTCATAGGGTTAGATTAAAGTCTCTATTTCATTAGTCTGTTCCAGGGAGCTGCTCTTAGCAGAAGCCAGAGGCAAAATGGCTCAGCTGAGCCCTCCCCAGGATGTTTCGAAGTGAACTGCGGCTCCTATGGACTTGCTCAGCAGAGAAAGCTGATGCTTCTTGTTTGCCTGGCCACTCATCCTTGGGCTTATCTTATCATTTTTGAGGAAAAAATGCAAGGCAATATTATCCCTGTTCTTTAAGGTAATATTTACAAACCTGATACAATCCCTGCAAGGCCACATCATCACCAGGAGACATACAGTGGAACTGGTGTCCAGTAGCCCCTGATGGGCATCTGTCTTGCCTCTCACTGTATACCTGAAGCCTTTGCCTTGTGCCCCCTCATCTCAGATTTAATATCCCTTGTCTGCCTGGAAACCATTTCTCTAAAGGTAATATGAAGGAACAAATGTGGTAATTTCCCCATGTGCAGAGTGCAGAGCTTAGCTCATCATAAGTATTCAATAAATGTTAGCTACTGTTACTACCTTATTAACCACTGCCCCTTGCATTACTGAGATTTAAATACATACATGGTACTCTGTATGAACCCTGTTCTTCCTGCCTTCAACTGCCTCACAGAATTTCCCCCTCCCCCTCCCCCTCCCCCTCCCCCTCCCCCTCCCCCTCCCCCTCTCCCTCCCCCTTGCTCTCCTGATTATTGGGTAGAAATTCTGGGCTCTCCTGTTAGCTTGATTAGCAGGACACTGCTTCCTGCTGTATCTTCCTCTGGATGGAGCCCTCTAAAGATCAGTATATCTAGTTCCCGAGCCCCTAGACCACCACAAAACAACATTTCTGTAAAATACAAGGGAAGAATGAAGAATAAATGGCTATTTTAAAAACACAACGTCCCTGTTTTAGCAGAGTATATGGCCAAAAGTCTGAGAAAGGCTCAGCAGGTTTGCTGCAAATCCTGGCCCTCAAAGGAGGCACAATTGGTTTGTGGCAAAAGCTGCTCAGAAACTGACAAACTCCCAGCGCTCCTTCTGCAATGACAGTTTCTCTGATTCACTCAGCCCAACCTCGAATGGCTGACAGGAGCCTCACACAGGATGTGTTTTAACAGCTAGTTGAATGGGATGAGCTAAGGGATCTAATGCACACTAAATATTAGTCAAATTGGATGGCAGAGTAAATGGTTGGCCACACAGAGCCTATTTGAGACTCATCATCCTCTCTGTGGATTTTCTTCATGGTGGGTGTGTAACAGGAGTAGGTTTTGGTGTGTTATGTTTGTTTGTTTGGGGTTTTGGCTTCATTTTGTTTTTATTTGTTTTATCTTTGCCTTTTATAAAGCTCACTCGTGGACATCACATATGAAGGGCAACTCTTTCCTGGTTTTTAAAAGATTTCCCATCTCTGAGAGGTAGACAGAGATGGAGTTTATGCTCTCTGCAGACTGTGGCCATACTTGAGAATTTCCTGAGGGGAAGAGAGAAGACATACCTTCTGCTTTATTAAGAATGAAATTTCCCAAGGGTAACACTTGCTCATTAGAGGACAGAAGGAAGAGATCCCCTACTTCCAAGTACAGGAACTTAGCAAGAATAGAAGAATAGAACTTAGCACCTCAAGAAGTGTGTTTGAGTGAGCAGTGGTGGGAATGGATTCTGCAGTACAGCTTCCATCTGCAGTTCAGTGTTAGATGGTAAAGACATTTTGTTCACCAAGGCCTTCTTCCTCCTTGATGAACATTCGATGACTAGTCTGTTTATTTTTGACAGGGTCCTTAGGTAAAAATAATTAAACAAACATATATATCTCAGTAGCTTGCAACTTTGTTTTTATCTTTAATAAATTGTGAAATGTGATGTATGCCAAATCATTTTTGTTTTTTTTTTTGTTTGTTGTTTGTTCATGAAGCCCATGCTAGCCTCAAACTCACTATGTATCCAACAATAACCTTGAATTCTGATCCTCCTGCCTCTACTTCCAGGGTGTTGGCATGCACTGTGGTAGCAGTTTATGTAGTTCAGGGGTTCAGTCTCAGGGTTTATGTTTGCTGAGAAAGCACTCTACCAATTCAGCCACACCCCAGGTCCCTTGTCCTATCTACTGTCAATCAGCTAGGAAGAGAATCGTTTATGCTTGCCTGAGACTATACTTTTCTCTCAGCAGAAGACCCAGCTCAGCCTCCTAATACCCAAGACAAGGCTGCGAGATTTGAGGACAAACTATGTTCTTTGCTCCCCAGAACTCATGGGCTGTTGTTTTTCCTTGGCCTTAAGAGAAAGCACAGCCATGACCAGCTCTCCCACCACCTCTGATCTCATCAGCTTGCAGACAGTTCACCCACCCACAGGACACCCTTCCTCTGGGCCTCTACACTCAACTAGCCAGTCCCCAGGCCTCTGGGGAGGTCTACCATAGGTGAAACAGGGATACAGAAAAAGACAAGGCAGAGAAACAGAGGACTACACAGAGGTTGATCTGCTCTAGAATGAGGAGAGAGTCAGGTTTAAAAAGCAATGCTTGCATGCAAGGAGTTATGTCTTAAGTGATAGACCTCACTGGAGGGTGGGGAGGTCAAGGACCATGACACTAAAGCTTAGACATGAAGGATGGGAAGCTTAGACAGGGAATCAACCAAGGGAAGAACTGGGGGAAGGATGTTTTAGAAATTGGAGATCTCACAGATCTCCAACCATTGGCCCTTAGGCGCTCAAACTACCAATCAGAATGAAATGAATGTATTAGTTGATTTCAATAATAACTGCTTAGGTGTACACGTATATGCTTCCTATGTGTCAGACACTGTTACTGGGTAATAGCCTGTTTACATGGGATTGCCTTCCATTAGCACCTGGGAAACTGAGGCACGTGGAGCTTAAAAGTCTCACCCAAGGTTAGCAGAAAGGACTTGGTGGAGCAGGATTTGAACTCAAGGCCCATTTTCAGAGTCATGCTTTGACCATGCAGGCTGCTCTATATGTGCTTCAGGCTAACCACAGCTCACTTTTCTTTTGAGGCCTTCAGTTTCTAGCACAGAGCTAAATAAATCACTCCCCAGTAAAGGCCTCCTGTTCAGGATAGAGTAAGATAGATCCTCGCCAATGGGGCCTTATTTATTTGAAAATAAGATGGGCTTAGAAGAGGGTTTGCTGGCTGAAGTCTGTGTTAATAGAGGCAGTATGGTACCAAGCAATCGAAACCACCCAGTTTCAAATAACCCACTTGCCATTTTGTCTAACACCAGGACAAACTCCTGGTGTTTGTTTGCTCACTCATTTTTGACCTGGGGATGGAATCCCAGGCCTGGAGTATACTAAGCTTGTGCTCAAACACTGAGCTATGTCCTATACAAAGTTCCTCCTTCCCCATGTTGTCTTTGTGAGATCCAACTTCCATTCATTCATCAAATATTTACTGGGTAGTTACAATGTCCTATCCTCCATTCTAAACTCCAGAGATTCAAGACTGAACAAGCCCTTCCCTCATGCATCCTATGTCTTCCTTCCATAATCATATATGAAACACACTTAGAGCGGTGCCTGTGGGCTCTGCTGACTTCATTACATTGTGGTGCTATTGTGTCATGCTATTTTTGCAGGCAGGAAGAACACATGCGTAGTGTTTAGATGTCACATGCGATAGCCCAACAAGATTAGTAGGTAAAAGGCATTGTCAAATTAGATCCTACACTGGGGTGATTAAGGTTCTTTGAGGGTCTTCCTAATGGCCCGCTGTGGAATTATTCATGTGAGAGTCAGCTTCAGTTTAGAAGAGAGTCAAAGTGTTCCCTTTGGACTTTAGCTGAGTATTGCTGACAATGTATAGTGATGTTTTAGTGGTAACAAAAGGCCCGTTAGCTTTTCCTATACATTTTTTTGTTATGTCAGTGGTCAAATAGCAAATATTTTTGGATTTGCAAGCATTTCAGTCTTGGCTAATACTCAGCAGCTCAGCCTGCCTGGTGCTATAAAAAGAAAGCAACCCTAGGCGATACATCACAAAAACGGGTATGCTGTTGTGCTAATAAAGCTTTATTTATAAAACCAAGCATCCAGAGTTAGGAGCCGTCTGTTCCAGCAAGGGGGAAAACACATTCTGTGAGTTGTAGTGTTGTCCTTGAGATGTCCTTTTTCAGAAAAGAAAGCATGAATTGTTAGCGCAAGATGACATCGCCTCAGTTTAAACCCAACAGGCTTGATTCGATGCTTGAGCTTTTATAGGGTCTGTTTTACATGGTGTTTCCTGATCGGTTGGAGTAGTTTCAAGAACCTGGAAAAGACAGGTTTTTTTTTTTTTTCCTGGAACAGAATCAGAGGCAATCAACTGTCCCCTGGGAAAGTGTGTAAACTTGGGGGAAGATATTTCAGTATGGGAGGACTTTACAAGTGCTTGGAGTGGATCAAGAAGGCCGTGGTTACTGCACAGAATCCTTCCCTAGAAAGGTCAGATTGCAGAGGGTTCCCCTCTGGCAGCTGGTCATTGATGACAACACCGACTTTCTCCTGACTTGTCTCAAGTGGCTACTTCCTGTATGGCTAGAAGTCAGCTGTGGGAGGGCCCAGTGGGTCTGTACTCTCTCGACTTTTTAGTATCATCACGCAGGCATCGCTGCCAGCCACAGGAAGGAACCAATCTGAAACACAGGAAAGAGCATATTTTCTAATGTCTTTTAAGAAATGAAATTGTCTTCCAGAGGCTTCAAGTGCCACGGGGCAGCAGCTCCTGACCAGCAAACACCTAGCCCAGATAAAAGCGGACGTTAATTAACATATCAATAGTTGGTAGATCTTGGTGCCTGGAAAGTGCTGGAGGGTGTTTGACAACTTTTTCTTGCCTTAAGCTCTTTTGCTTTCTCTTTGAAGAACTATTTTCAGCAAAGAGACCCCTGTTCCAATCTATTTTGATCTCAAGGATGTCTGATTTAATATAATTTTCTCACGTTTCCTCCAACTTGCCCAAGGTGAGGAATAATTTACTTTGCTGGAGCAAAAGAATAAAGGCTGTTGGGGAAGTGGAAGCAAAAGAGTGGACCTCCTTTTAAAAACTGTAGACTGGTTTTGTTTCTAGTGGTGAGACTGGCCTCTTCCCCTTTAAACTGGGGCTCACTTGCAATCTGATGTCTTTGTGAATTTGTGGCGAGTTGGCAGTCATGCAAAAAGAGGCTGTGTTTTCTACCAGTGGTTTCCTGTGTGTTTGGGTTTTGCTTGAAGGGTGTGTGTGGAACCAGAAGAGCAGGGCTGATTCCAGTCCATTGGATACAACTAGTAAATACGCCCCTGATTTCAGGGGGAAAAAAAGTGAAATATCCACCCACACAAAGAAATGAGTGTAGCAAGTGCCAGAGAGACAGTTGCCAGGGGAGGGTGGTGGTGGTGTGTGTGTGTGTGTGGGGGGGGGGGGTGATTGGTGATGGTGGTGGACAAACAGGCTCCAGGAAGGCTTAGCCCCTTCTTTGGGGGTAAGATTTAAAGGGGTCTGAGGAAGGATCCAACAAAAAAAATATTTATTCCATAAAGGTTATTTTTAGTCTTTTCTCTGCTTAAAGTCTATTCTATGCTTAAAATGGTCATAGGGAAAAATCTACTTTAATTCAAATAAAACTCTCTCTCTCTCTCTCTATCTATCTATCTCTCTTTCTCTCTTTCTGTGTGTGTGTGTGTGTGTGTGTTTCTAGGTTCTTGCATCCCAAGACAAAGGATTGTTGCACCAAGGACACATAGTAATGGAAACAGATTATTATTATTATTATTATTATTATTATTATTATTATTATTATTAAGGAAAAGATACCTGCTAAGTATGAGTTGTAGTAGTAAACTAAAAAAAGTCATTTGCTCAAAAAGTACCAGGCTGTGAGAGGCTCATGACCCTTAATAGGCCATTCGCAGAGGACCCATGTGTGTCTAAGCTTTCCCCATGCTTGCTCTGTGTATTTCAGGGAGCCCAGCTAGGAAAGGGTTTCTAGTCCTCTGCATCTATGTGCTTCTTCCGTATGTTATATAGTCTTGATGCTGCTTGCTGTCTGAATCCCCCGTTCTCCTGCATCTGTGTGTATGCAGGTGCATGTGCTCATGTGTATAGAGGATGGAGGACAGTCTTGGGCATCATCTACCTTGCTCCTTTGTCGTTATTGTTGTTTGGATTTTTGAGGCAGGGTCTCTTTGGCATGGAATTTGCCTGGTAGGTTTTGCTGTGGAGGATCGATGTGAGGCCCTAGTTCTAACTCACACGCTTCTAACTGTGTTATGTCTCCTCACCATCCACAAAACCTACCCAGGTAACTAGAACTTCATGTGCAGGGGAGAGAAAAGAAGCCATTTCAGGCCTAGGCCTAAGACAGTAACCTTGGGGACAAAAGAGTATCTCTAGTACAGGAAGTGATTCAGAAGAAATTTGCTTAAATGCCTATGGTTGGAAGGTTGGGTGGGATTATAGTGGGTTCTGGAAGATTTATGATATTATACAATGTCAAAGGGAAACACTGATTGATATATAAATTATGACATCAATAAATAAACACACTTATTGAGCAAATATTATATGCCTCAGAGGAAATTATACATCACTTCTGCTCTCATGAATCTTTTATTCTGACCAAGAAGGCAAGATCTTCCTCTAGTTTTAATGAAATAACTTTTGAGTCAAGACCCAAAGAAATGAATAAAGGAAAATTGGGTGCAAATAAGGGCCTCTTGGGAAAAGCAGTATATGCAAAGGCCCTGTGGTAGGAGGTAGGTTGGAAGATTCAAGGATGGGTAGCCTCTAGTGGATGAAGTGGAGTATGGGAAAAGATCAATGAGGAGAAGGAAGGGGGAGTTAAATATGAAGTTGTTGCAGATCATCATAAGATGATGGTCTTTATCCAAGAGGCTGATGGGATAGATGGCAGTAAATGATGAGGGACATGATGAAAAACTTGAAATCTGTTAGGGCCCAACCCCACTCTTTCTTCTTCTTCACCATGAAAGGAAGAATCCAGGGGTGCCATATTCCTGTTGCAGGTACAAGCTTGGGACACTACCTAGAAAGATCCAAATCTGTGCCCTCTCCAAACTGGGAGAACTTACAAGTAGAGGGGCTGATTGTAATAAGAATGACCTGTCTGCATAGCGTGAAGGTGCTTTGATGTGACTGGAGAACAGAAGGATATTTTGTGCATAGCCAACCGTGAGAAGAATGCTGGTTTTTCAATGAGGAAGCCCAGGAAGCTGACAGGTGAGTCATGGGGGAGAGATGAGAACAGACAGGGGTTGGGGGTGGGGGGGGTGGGGTTCCTACTTCCCCAAATGCAGCCTGCTTATCTCAGATACATCTTTTGTCCTGTCAGGGAATGGACTATGAACTCCGGGTGCACATCTGTCCCCAGGAAATTATAAACACTGGTGAATTGTTCCGTGGTTGGCATAGTATGAATATCAAAGAAGGGAAGATATTTCCCTGTTGTGTTCAGTTATTGTGCTTGAATCTCTTAATGGCTTTGTAGATATGCCTTTTTTCAACTTTAAGAGAGAAACTCAGAGCATTTAAGTATCATGGGCAAAGACATGGGAAGAGTGAGCATGGAGGCTAACTGTGAGGGTAGGGCTCTGGTTCTAAATTAGACTTACTGTGTTATTCTGCCTTATAGGTCACAGTTTCCCTGGGGCCTCTTGCATTTGATATTTTTCCCTTTGGTGGCCATACCCTAAAGGTACCTACAGAGAGAGGCTTTTGGAGTCCAAGGTACAGCACACAGACTGTTGTGTGGATGGAGCAATGGGGAAGAGCTTCCCCTTGCATGTAGATGAGACTGGAGCTGCCCTAGTGAATTCTGATGGCTGCCAGAATACAGCTGATGCCTTGGGAATTATGATGGAGCCTAGAAGCTCATGCTTACACTACCTTCAGGGCCCTACCACCAGCCACCAACCACTCCATAGCATCCTAACCTCTCCAGTATCCACATGGTCAACAATAGGAAAGCGTGGTTGGTGGCATGGTGATAGAATGTTTTGTTGCAAAGTCAACTTGGGTTGGAGTAGACTCTGATTAAGGGTCATCCTGAAGAAAGCTTCAGTTTGAGGTTTACCACTGGAAAGTGGAAATCATTCCACCGTCAGCCCTCAATTTATCTGGACCAGGGAGTTGGAAAGGGAGGAGCCAAGAGGGTCTGGATCACCCATGTCCTGTCTGGTTAACTCTTTAACTCTCGTGGAACAGTTATCCACAGAGTCCTGGTCACAAATCTTTGTCACACACACACACACCCTCCCCCATGCATTCTGATGAGCTTTCTTCTTGCCTTCCACTGGAAAATTCCACAGTCTAGGCCAAGATGGCCTGGAATACTATGACTGTCCACAGTAGACTTGACCCCTATTTAGAACCCAGGTGGAGTTACCCACCCACCACCTTGAAAGGAGGGATTCTGGTAATTACATAGACACAACTTTTATGGTTGTCTCCATCCAAGCACACAGGAAGCACTCAGTATTTTTACTCTAGCTTTGACACACTGAGCATTCAAAATTAAGAAATGTTCATATTACACACACACACACACACACACACACACACACACACACACACACACACTGGCCTTTAAAATACAGGAAGGGGGTCTTTTGCTGGGGTTTTGGAAGTCTAGTGGTGGCTCTAAGAAAAGCATGCAGTTGGAGCTGGGATGGTGGCTCAAGGGATTAGGTTGACTGCTTTCCAAACATGAGGACCTGAGATTAAACCCCCAGCACCCTAGGTATCTCAAAGTTGAGTACCTACTTGTGCCTGTCACCCTAACTTTGGGGGCTGAAGGGGGGGCAGAGATAGATGGATCCTAGTAGCTCACTGGCTAGCCAGCCTATCTGAAGTTGTTAGTTTGAGGTTCACTGAGAGCCCCTGACTGAAGATGGAAAGAAATAGAGGAAGACACTGAGCAGTCCCTCTGCGGACATGTACCAAGCAAGCAAAGATACAAAGGAATGTTGTTCGGTGCAAGAGCCACTAGCACAGCTCCCATCTGGAGAAGCCCAGGGTGAGTGCCGCTTGTGACTCCAGCAGAACCAGGAAGCTGGGGGCACACCAAAGAAGAATGTGGATCCATCCCATCCGCCAGAAACACAAAGCTGTGGTTTCAATAGCAGGGGACACAGAAAGGGGAAATTGGATATCAGAGGACATTCTCTGAAGTGCTGTGGCATCCAGGGATCGGAACAGAAGGAACTGGAAATAAAACCCGAGAGGTCCTGTGTCTTTGGCTGTGGCTTTTAAAATCAAGCCACCAAGGCTAGAATGCACAACGCTCAGCAGGCTTTTATTGTGATGTTGTGAGGGAAAGGTGCTTCTGGGCTGCTGGGAGGAAAGAGTGGGGGCAAAGTACATCTATATAGCAGTTGTTGGTCTAGTTCTGGGTGGATCTGAGTTTATGGAATTGGAAAGGGAGTCTGTAGATGCCATGAACTTTTCCTAGGGTGACAACTGAACATCTATTCACCCCAGATGGAACCCCAACTACAGACTGAAATAAGAGATTCCAGCCAAGTCTGGCTTGTTAGGAGTTAGGAGTTATTGACAGAGCATGGGTGAGAAGTTAGTCACAGTAGCATGGGCAACTTACAGGCAGCTCCAGCCCTAAAACACCACTCTCTCTCCTTCATGCTAGACCGAATCTTCAGGATCTCACGTTGTAGTCTGCGCTGCCTTCCCACTCACTATGTGGCCTCAATGGCCTCAGACTCACAACATTCCTCCTGCCTCAGCCTTCTGAGTGCTGGGGTTGCAGGCCCAAGTCACCAGACTGACTGAGAAACGCCTAAGTGTTATTGTGGGGATACCTAAGTGGCTGAGGTCACAGGTTATTGTAATAGTTTCCAGGTAGATCCTTGGGTGTTCTTCTCCCACACTAAAGCTAATGAGAATCCATAGGAAAGGCATGTGATTGACCATTCCCAGACCTCCTGCAAAAGACATTAGCCTGCTCTGTAAGGAGGGAAAGATATGACTGACTGCTCTAATGAAGGAGGATTTGTAGACAATGCTGCAGTTGATAAGAAATATCAAGAACCAGGGTCATGGAGTACAGGACTGTGTCATTGTCTCATTTAGGCAGCAGAGGCTTGTTCAAAGGCCCTCCTGAGTTGCAGGTAGTAGCTCAGTCGGTAGAGTGCTCGACTTCCATGCACAAAACTCTGTATTTGATCTCCAGCATGGCATAAATGAGGCATGATGGTGCATCCTTGAAATTCCAGCACTGGAGGAGACAAATGCAGAATGATCTCAAGTTCAAGGTCAGCCTGGGCTACATGAGACACACACACACACACACACACACACACACAAATCCCACACCACACCAGACCAGACCAACAAACATCAATAAACAAATGCTGTGGCAAACAGGATAGAATAATTTAAAGGTTGTTCACTTAAACAGGTGTTGGTGGGCAGAGAGCACAGTAGATCCTTTTTAAAATTTCTTTTGAATTCTGTTCCTATAATTTTGCTGGCGATTTTATTGGGTTAGTATCTGAGGTGTTTCCGTCTTGTTAAATTATGTATGGTGACGACAGATAATGGTGGGAGGCCAAGTGGACTATTTTAAGAACTTCCTTCACTACTAGAAAGATGACCTTTGGCTAGCCACTGTGACCGTGTCCAGCAATCAAGTTTCAGTCACCTAAGGGTAGAAGGGCTTCAGCTTGATCTTCTGAGTTGATGAGTATTTCACAATAAGCTCATTCTGGTCCATTAACTTCATTTCTCAAAATGCAGGTTGAAAAGGAGTGTTTCCTGGGGGAGTTACCACCAAAAATGGATTCAATTCACTAAAAACAGTCAAAGCTGAACATGGTACAAGGTGTCAAAGAAAGTCTTTTGGAAATTTATTGTTGTATGGTTGTGCACATGTGTGTCTGTCTGTATGTGATTTACACAAGTGCATATGTGTGGGTACATGTGCCAGTGTGTACATTCTGAGGCCAGAGGAAGATGTTGGCTGTCTTCTATCACACTTTGTTTTTAGAGACACGGTCTCTCACTGAACCTGGAGCCAGATCAGAAGGTAGCTAGTCCCAGCGACACTTCCATCTCTGCTCCCTCCCAAAGCCCTGGGGTTACAGGGTTCATACCTGGCTTTTTACCTGGGAGCTGGGGATTTGAACTCATGTTCTTCTTGTGAAAAATGCTCTCTTACTCACCAAGCCAAGTTATGGCCCCAGCATGTTACTTTTGAAGTAAGCAGGTAATAATGTCTTATAAATATATTTGATCAGCAGTGTTAGGCTTACCATGAACCTCCCTTTCCATCCTCCCTGGGCTTTTCCTAATTTGTTTAGAGAATAAAATAAACATGGTGAATGAAATAACTAAACAACTCAAGAAAGCTGGTGTCCCCTTTCGTGTCTCCTCAGGTTCTTCAGTGAGGAACAAATATAGATTACCCTTTAGGTGAGAACTTGGAAGACATCTCCAGGGACAACTACATCTCATCTATAAGTCAATGATTAAAAACAAAACAAAACAAAACCCAAAACCCTCAAACCTTACCCTGAGAAATTGTGAATAAGAGGCATGCATGGAATCTATATGGGTACGGTATTATCAACAGGATGCCTGTCATTCCAGGTTCATTTCTTTTAAAGAATTCAACAAATGTTTAACGAGTGCCTGTTATTTGATAGATGCCTTCCAGGTATCTGGGACCCCAGAAAAAGCCACACCTGGGTGGAACTTTCAGTCTGGTTAATTACCACACTGCCGGCATACTGCCTAGGGAGCTGTGCCCTGTCATCAGTCGCCCAGTTGGGAGGTAGCTCCTATGTGGATAGTCTATCTGGTGCCTTTAGATGGCAAGTTCCCCAACAGCTGGAGGGCAGGATGGTGATTATTAATGATAAAATTAGAGTCGAGAAAGGATGGAAGATGCCTGGCCTGCAGCTGCTTGCTTTGCTGTGTGGTGATGCAGAGACCGAGGTCAACAGTGAACAGTTACTACCTGTGCTGCTTCTGCTGGGCACTTGGTCAAGTTCTCAAGCCACCTGATACATAAGGAGCAGGGACATCTCCTCAGTCTTTTCTTTGTCCTCATTGGCTTTGTCAACAAGTGTTTTGGAAGGGCCCTCATTCTTGTAGCTTGGTTAAGCCCTTCGTAGTCAGGTGTCCTGTTGCTTTTGAAAAGGATGAGAACAACTTTCCAGACAACTATGGCCATAACAAAAGCAGCAAGAAAGAAGCAGGCATCAATGAAGCAGAATCTACACACTGCTGAGATCTGCGGTAAACCTGTGGTCTCTCTACTCTCCAATGGGGTTGGCTGTTTCTCACAGTCCAAGCAATGATAGGTTGATTTAATACCATGAGACCTCAGGAGAAACAACATCAGGGAAAGTGCCTCTCAGCTCTGGATGCACCTGTGCCCTTTGTCTCAGTCTACAGGACAGGGGCTTAGGGTTATTGGCCACCTCTTTGTGGCCCATGTTTTAGGGCAAGACCTGTTTGTCCTAGAAACCAAGGACTCCTGCCAGAACAGTGCATGCCGACTGCCAGGGCTTGGGACCATTCTCCCTCCAGCAGAAGAGACACCAGAGGAAACTCATCACAGCCATTAAAGTGCATCCTGGTGAACTCCTCTGTCAGGAGGAGTTAACTGTTATCCTGCCCTGATGGTCAGCCGGGCACCTGCCTCTCTCTTGCCACACCCAAGACACTACCTTTGCACTGAGGAGTTCACCAGGATGCACTTTAATGGCTGTGTTCTTAAGGTTTTCAGAGGAATTCTTTGATACTCTGTAATATTGACAATACATAAATGATAAAATCTCCCCACAGATATTTCAGCTAATTGCTCCTTCTAGGTAAAGGATGGCCCCGTTTCTGGGTCTGTCTGATCATGACTTTTCATTTTCTGCCATAAATGAACCTAATTTGCAAATGAAAAATTTCAGCGAAGCATAAGTTGCCTGCAAGGGAATTAAGGCCTGAACCTTCGGAAGTGCTCAGCTGAACACACAATCGCATTTTAAACAAAAGACTTATGATCTTAATTCACAGTTAAAGTAACAATTGCTCTCAAATAGCACTTAGTACTTGAAAGACTCAGGCATTCCAATAATAGTGATCAAGAACAGTTAAACTTGCTCCAAGCTAACAAAATGAATAATGTTTGTCAAAACATGCTTAGTGTATCCCGTTTGTAAGGCAAGGTTTCGCTCAGATCACCCCTCATGCTCCTGTTTGGTGTCAAGGGAGAAAAGCAATCCTTGTCTGGGTCCAGTCTGTGAGGCTGAAGAGCTGAGTTCTAGTCCTTGGCCCAGCTGTTGGGCTGTTGAAGGCATATCAAAATATAAAGGCTGTGTGTGTGTCTTTCATTCAAGAACCTAAGCCACTGAGGCAGGTAGCGAACCCACTGCCAGGATTTATTAAATAAAAAAATATCACAAAAGAGAGTGTTGGACCAAAGAAGCCAATCAGAGAGCCCAAGGGAAGTGTGTCTTGTGCATTCACAGAATGCTTTCAATATTTGTCCTTGTTTTTCAGGAAACTCTCTGGGTCCGCTATGGATCCCTGAGTTAACTTGGTGGATCCTAACTGGGGGTGCTTAGACAACCCGGCAATACTTAGGATCACATTTCAGCCGATGGGTGGATATATTAATCCATCCTGAATTTCAAAAACTTGAGCACTTCACAAAATGAATAAGATGAAAACTTGAATAATTACAAATTATATTCCCAGTGTTATATCTTCTACTTAAAGATAATAGTTACCACTACCCCCCACCCTCCTTCATTGTTTTTCAGGAATATCTTTCACCTGGTGACGCATATGTCTGAAACAAATCTTCATTCTACTAGTGAGTGAACAGTTGTTCCTGACATAAGCTTGCTAATTCCCCATTCCTCTACAGCGGGCGGTTGTCATCACTTCCAGCTTCTGGCTACTTTGCAAGCATAGGCTTGTGTTCTTTGCCTGATCACCTACCGCTCTTCTGATCTGTTTTCCAGGATCAAAATAATAGATCAGTCTGTCCTCTTAAACATGAGGTTTTGACCACAGCCTGCCTGGCACTTCACTTCCTTGGTGGTCCAAAAATCAATTAGGTATCAACCCTGCTGCCCAAGACGAGCAGGCCTGGCTTGACACAAGTAATGACCTACACTGGGTGAAGGCTGGCCCGGGAGAACCTACAAAGCAGCCTGGTTTCCTAGGGGATTGGGCAGAGCTCTGCCAAGGCAGGGCTAGGCTTTCAAGTTTGAGAGGGCATCTAGAGACAGACATTCTGGGGCAAAGAAAAAAACCATGTACAATGTGGCTGGGATATAGGATGTTGGGAAGAGGCAAGATTGAATCAGTAGGGTAGCACTGATCATAGAAGACCAGTTTTTGTACTGTTTGAGGGGGTTGTGAGAAAGTGCTTAGGGTACTTCAGGAGCTTCATATTCCACTGCGTTTAGTGTGACTGTGGGAATCTGCTGCATATTCAAATCCACGTCCAATTGAGCTGATTTAGAAAATAGCTCCCTGCTATTTCTAAGTGGCTTCCCTCATAGGCCAGTCTCATCAGGGAGTTGGCAAGGGCTTAGCACAGACCCACCGTTCTAGGAGCCAGGTACTCAGGCTAACATTGTTCTCGCCATCACCCAAGCCCTGCCCTGGGCTACTTCTGCATGGCTGGCTATCTTTTGTGGACTCTGTACATAAACAGACATGACTTTTCCCCAAAGGTGTCAGCCTCACAGCTCAAACTCCGTTCCAAAGGGAAAAGAAAATAAGAAAGGAAAGGGGAAACGGGAATAAATGCGGAAGACTGTTTAGATGGGGTGGCTTTAAGTTTTATTTTGCAGAGAGGGTTTTGCAAGAACATGTGTTGGGTGAATTCTCCTGTAAAATGCTTGCTGAATCACTATCCCCTGAGGGAGGAAACAGCAGACCAAGACGTAAGTAAGTTCTGGGAATTTAAGTCAGTCATGGATTAAGTCACTCAGGTAAGCCCATGTCATATGTCCCCAGTGTACATTTATCCAGGTGTTCTACAGGGATGGGCCAAGACCTGACTATAATGCCTCTGAACCACGTAGTCTAACACCAGAGGCTGTGCTTTTT